>NC_065543.1:55199026-55573401 GCF_932294415.1 Quercus robur | reverse complement strand
GGTTGGTTATGTTTGTGGTCATCATGCTCAGGATTTGTTGCATTTAGACGTTGATAATATCTTCGAAGGACCCAGTGGTGGAGATAAGTTTCGTGAAGAGGGACAGGATGCCCTGCTTCATCAATTACTTCAGCATTGAAACCCTTGATAGCAATATGACCTCTTGGGAAGTCAATATTGTAGTAATATTTGTTCACCACTGATCCTTGATCCAGCACAAACTTAGGGGATAGGAAAACTGCAGATTTAATCTCAGGATGTCTATATTTCCGGAAAGCATGTGAGCAAGTTATGCTTAATGCCAGTAATACTATTGCCAACGGAACTCGAAAACAGTGAAGCATGTTTTTCTGCCCAAAACAAACTGACATAAAATAAAACCAAAGATTCTCAGATAATAAGCTCAACAATCATCTCTAAAAAAAAAGCAAGTGAAACCCACATATAATGTAAATAAATAAATAAGACTAAGGATCCGTTGGTTGGAGGGTAAAAAAATGGAAATATAAAAAATGTTGAAGGGATAGAAAAGTGGAAGGATAAAAGAGATTTAGCTTTCTCTCATATGTATTTAGTTGAAAGGTTGAAAAAATTGAGGGATGGCCAACTTTTTTTTATTTGATTGAGAAGAAAATGAGAAGATAGAAAATAGAATTGGTAAAAAATTACTATTATGTCCCTATTAGATAAAACAAAAGTAATACATTATATTATTATTAAAAATTTATGTATCAATGAATACTTCATTAAAAAAAAAGTATAATAAAAAATCACAAGAAGTTTAAAAATCAAAACTGTTTTCTTAAAATTTAAATAAATAAATAAAAACTGGCGTGAAAAGAAACCTAAATAAATAAAGAAGAATGAGAACTTCTTCTTGAACGTGGCTAGGTGAATAGCCAAGAGAAAAAAGACAAAAAAAAATTTTCAATTTTTTGAACATGGCTGGGTGAAGAGCGAATGAGCTTGTGAGCGTGGCATTGGCTAGTTCAATTTTTTTGTTAAAAATGGAAGGTTAATTCGCCCTTCATTTTCATTCTTATTTTCTCTCCAATTTTGGTGGGTTTGGAGTGAAAATAGTAGTACTCCATCAATTCACTAGTAGTGCTCCATCAATTTTCTCTCCTATTTTCCACTTTTTTTTTCATCATCCCAAAATAACTCCAACCAAATATAACATAAACAATATTAGGTAAGTAAGCAGTACCAAAAGAGAGGATGAAGGAATTAAACAACTTGTTTGTCTCAGAATTGGCAATATCAATCAAGATTATAATATCATTTGAAATTGTGTCCTTCCTGCAGTCCGTTTCTATCCATGTTGGAGGAAACTTTTTTTTTTTTTTTTTTGGAAAAACAAATACACACAGGGGAAAGGAAAAGGAGTTTTAACACAAAGAGATACCACAACTCCACTCAAAAGGCACGGTAACTTTGAAGGGAGGGTGGAAAAAGTATACTACACACATAATATATATAATATATTACATTTGTATAATGAGCCAAAATCGAGTGCAACAAGTCCAGCTCAACCCAACTAAGGACATGTGTGGAAATACCAAAGCATGTGTATGCATGGATAATATCAGGAACAAAGAGCAAGACAACCCCAAGATTTGTTTGTTAGTTAGTCACTAGTTGTTGTACAATTAATTAGTTGGGTAAAGAGACAAATCTTGAGCTTTTGTTGATGCAAAATCCTTTCTAAGCTCTCTTCCTAATCACCCTTTCTTCTTCTTCTTTTGGAGAGTGACTACCTCAAATCAAGTAAATTCTTTTATTTCCAACACACTTACCTATCCTACACAATGGTTGACCGCACAACGGCATAAGGCTACAGAGAAACAACTAAAATTGATAAAAATATAAATGGGCAATTAGTAAATCAAATGAATCTTGATGTTGATGCCCAAATTACATGTGGGTTTTTTTGAAATACCAAAAAAAAAAAAAAATTGGTAATCATTCACAGAGAAAAGCGAGCGAACATTTGATATACTCTGTTTCTCAATTAAAAAAGAAAAAGAAAAACATATCCACTGTACAAGGAAGGAGCATGAAAACATCCCTCGGGTGTAACTATTTCGACTCTAAATACCAAACAGACAGGCATGAAGATTAAAATGATCCATCAATCCCGGGTTCACCAATAAGCTGATTTATTGAATAGAATTGGATTGGCGTACCATGTTCCTAGATGATTTATATTTAAAAAAAAAAAAATAGTGAAAGAAAGAGAGGAGAAAAAGCGTACCCAATAAAAGAAAAGGAACCAGCCAATTCCAAAGTAATTCAGATTACAGGGAACAACGGAGGAATTCAAAGGATTTGAAGACTATATATGAAATATACAGTGTGGGTGGGACACAGACCATTGGACTTTGGAGCCAAGTATTTTACTCGACTCTCGCTTTGGAAATGGAAATGATGAGGCCACTGCTTACGCATGTTACCGTGGTATTATTTACTTTAGACCAAATTTCTTAACATACAAGTTTAGGAAAACGACATGGCGATGGCCTAAGCTATGACATATTTAGTATATTACTATTATATGTCAAAATATTTTTCAAAAATGCATTATTTATATTCAATTTTCATTAAAAAAAAATTCATCAATAATGTTTCTAACTTTTACTCTATTTTTGAGGAAAATGGAGTTTCTAGTATGGACTCACTAACCTCGTATCTGGTAACACTAATAGGTGATACCACGGTTGCCACTCAAATAATAATAAAGCGTGCTACTACTTGAATCTCACAACTCATGCAAACACCTATGATAGGGCAACGTGGATTTCTTACCAATAAATAGTACTGTAAATGAACCAAACTATTTATTAACAACTCAAGCTCAATTTGGGAAAAAACTTTGCTTGTGTTTATTTATTTAAAAAACAAGCCAAGTTAAAGCCTTAAATTTAGGCTCAATTACTAAATGAACCAAACTCATACATAATAGTCAAATTGAAATGACATTTCTATTGTAATGGAAAGGCCATTTGATTATGATTCTTATTCTTATTCTGAAACTGACTGTGATCTATTGAGGAGGACTAACAAATACAAAGACAATTACAAGAATATATATATATATATATATATGAGAACACAACTAATTTCTATAAAGGAAAAAAATGAGGTTTGTAACTTTGAGTTTTTTTTTTTTTTTTTAAATGAACATGAGACATAATAGTCATACAGAAGAGAATGCAGTTCAAACAAAACTCATGAATATATATATATATATATATATAGAGAGAGAGAGAGAGAGAGAGAGAGAGAGAGAGAGAGAGAGATGTTATATCTACAACATTTTCACAACAAATTTTAAGTGATAGGTTGGTTGTTATTGTTAGGGCGAAAAAGTAATCTCAGTGATAGATTCAAATTTGAACTGATAACAACTAATCACTTATGATTCGTTGTGAAAATGTTGTGGGCATAGCACTTCTCATATATATATATATATATATATATTGTACAGCACGGGACCCCCAAACCAATTTAGGCCTTGGGCCTTGAACTCCAACTTTACATTACGACCCACGGGCCCAACCCTCTTACCCAAAACTAGACCCTGGGCCTACCAAGGCCATGGGCTCGAGCCTCATGACATTACGCCCAGCCCAAAACCCGTTGGGCGAACCGCTATAATGCATGTTCATAGTAGCCTGTAACCTAGGATCTGCCCGGTAGGCACTACAAGAAAATGTATTTTTAGTGACGAAAAAATTCGTCACTAAAAGTCCAGTTTTTCGTCACTAAGAACCTTTAGTGACGAAATTCGTTTCGTCGCTGTAGCCCCGTCGCTAAAAGTCCTGGCGACGAAAAATTTCGTCACTAAAAGTCCAATTTGTTTTTTTTTTTTTTAACTTTTAGCGACGAAAATATTTCGTCGCTAAAAGTTTTCCTCGCTAAAAACAGTATTTAGTGACGAAAATATTTCGTCACTAAAACCATTTCAGTTTATTAAATCATATTTAGTGACGAAATTTTTCGTCACTGAAACTATTTTCTGGTACATATAGTGACGAAAAATTTCGTCACTAAAACTTTTTTCAAGAAAATCCAGGCACATATAGCGACGAAAATTTTCGTCACTAAAACTATTTCTTACAAAATTCCACTGCATTTAGTGACGAAATATTTCGTCACTAAAACAATTTTTTGTTGCCATATTTGTGACGAAAAAATTCGTCACTAAAACTTGTTTTTTGTTTTTATTATTTTTATGACGTTGATATTAACCTGTAACCTGTCATCACATTATTAAAACCTCACATTTGATTAACACATTTATTTCAATAACACATTTATAAAAATTCTATCCATAAATTCCACCAGTTAAAATTAAAACAAGTATCCAATTCAAACTCCTTCCATACAATAATTGTTTGCAACACATACAATAACTTAAGATGTTTTATAGTGATACAAAAAATGTAGCATAATATAATTAGAACTAACGGAAGATGTCCTCATATGTCTTCAAATAATGCCTAAAGGAGATCCCTTAAAGCCACCAATAAGAAATCTGCACAAATATAAAAACACTACTACATTAAAATCGTAAAGTAAAAATATTAACTATGTTATAAGAAATATTTCTGATAATGAATTAAGAGTAACCACACCAATAAATTAAAATCACAACTCCTAATGTATAAGTTGTAGAAAGCAAATATAAATTTTCAAGTGTAATATAATACAATTAGTTTCAAATGATACATAAAAAATTAACTTGAAGATAAAGTACTAACCAATAAAATACTATTCATCACATCTAATCAACAATATTCATTCACAATTGCACACTCAAACACTCCCAATATGAATTTAAATCACCTTATAACACCATGCAAGCCACCCGCTTGCTCCAACACAACAACCCACCACCAAACCAATTTCCAACATCACAAATATAGTCTTACAATAATTTAAATCATATAAAATATTATTCATAACATCTAATCAACAATACTCATTCAAACCAACAATCCACAAGAAAATCAAACACAAACATCACAACTATAATGCTTACAAGTATTGAAATCTACTATTCATCACATCTAATCAACAATACCCAATCATAATTCAAAAGAATGTAAAACACTCCCAATATGTATTTAAACCACCTTATAACATCATGCAAGCCACCCGCTTGCTCCAACACAACATACCACCACAAATCCAATTTCCAACATCACGAGAATAAAATTTTATAAGTTTTTAACTAGAATTTACTTACTTTGCTCAAGCCAAGCTTACAACTTTCAGAAAAAAAAAATCCAAAATTATTGCAAATAATGTGTATTTAGCCTGCAAAAGAAAACTTAAATTTATAAGTCCTTTAGTCTTGAAAATGATACAACTACTAGAAACAATAAAAAAGAAAAAATTATACCTGTGAAAATTAATGAAGATGAGTTAGGAGCTTAGTTGATGACTGTAAGGAATACATGGGTATCAACATGGAATTAAACTATTAATTATTACAAGGAATGCCCAACATATCTACTCATTTTTTGATAATCAAGAGAATTTTATCGTAAACAAGTTGGAAAACTAGAAATAAGGCCAAAGGCCACACAATTAGAGCACACTACCAAAGACCAAAAACAACAGTAACTACTATGCCCATACTCATGGCAGCAAACACACAAAGCCAATACAATATCTATTCACCATACAACATTCCCTAAAGGGATTGACATTTCACAGGTTCAAGACTTCAAGCTCCAAATATACCAGCTTGTCCACATGACAGCTCATTTTGCATATTTATGATTTTATTTGACCATTAGTATCAAATACCATAAGATTCAAATGTATATGAACATCTCACTGCTTAGTATGTTAGGAATTCTCAAGTATAAAAAAAATTCCAAGCAGCCCAATTACAAAGAATCAGGAATATTCTAACTATCTAGGGTCAAATGCAAAGAATCATAAATACAATAGTAAAAATCCATCAATGAAGTCTATCTTGGGCCATAAAATTAGTACACAAATATTTGAAACAATTCTAAAAAGAAGTCATGGAAGATATGATGCATATTAAAAAAATTCTTGTTAAAATCAACTCATAAAGATGTTTGTGAGAACCATAATAACAATAATAAGAACCTTGCATTCCAACTAGCCCGGCCTCTCTGCGGGTTCTTCTTTTTCCTTCACCTTGTCCTTAATAGCCTTCAAATTGATAAAATAAAAAACACCCAAATCCAAAAAATCAGCACTATAGAAAAATAGAAAAATAGAAAAGTGCCACTTGAAAGTTAAAACCCTAATATACACTACCATTAATTTTGATAAATATTCCATCCATTGAAAAAAAAAAAGGTCATTCTACTAATTCCCTCCATTAAATTTCAATAAAGAAGAAAATGCAATCCTATAAAAAATATTCAGAAACAAAACAAAACAAATTTTCCTTAAAACTAACTCAGCCCCCTAAAAAGCACTGTCATACAAAAATCCAACCCACCAGAATCCCCAATATCACAACAACAACAAATTGGCAACCAAAAAATATATATCACAACCACCCCCCACTTCTCCTCTCAAACATTAATAGAACTCCCCATCTCCAAACCAGTACACATTCCTCCTCATAACTTAACAGACCATCTAACACTTGCCCACAAACAAACACAACACAAACCCTTTTGCAAAAACAACAATTTAGACAAATAAACACAATCAAAGAAATATATGCATTCCTGTATGTGTGTGTGTGAAGTATTGCAGACTGTAGAAAAGCAATAAATAAATATAATTTTAGGAAAAAAAAAATTTTGAAGGGAAGGCGAAGGGTCACCGGTTGAAGTGGAAGCCGAAGGGTCGCAGGAGCTGAATCGGCGAAAGGAAGCTGAAGCGACGACGGCGAGCTTCAGCGAAGACGGCAAGCTTCAGCGACGACAGCAAGCTTCAACGATGACGGCGAGCAAATGCGACGACGGCGAGCAAATGCGACGACGGTAAATGCGACGACGGCAGTACGGCGAACGATTTGGCGGCGACGGTGAACGATTCGGCGAGATCGTCGCGAATGGGGATCGTCGCGACGGCGACATCGTCACGAATGGAGATCGTCGCGACGGCGAGATCGTCGCGAATGGAGATCGTCGCGACGGCGAGATCGTCGTGAATGGGGATCGTCGCAACGGCGACGGCGAGATCGTCGCGAATGGGGATCATCGCGACAGCGACGGCGACGGCGAGATCGTCTCGAATGGATAGTCGTGACGGCGACGGCGACGATCGTCGCGAATGGATAGTCGTGACGGCGAGATCGTCGCGAATCGGTTCGGTGTTGGGATCGATTGGATGTTGTCAATGGCTTTGGGATGTTGCGAATGGGCTGTGAGGGAGAGAGTGAGCGAAAGAGAGAAGTGAAACAAAAAATAAATAAAAGTACTGAAGGTCATATTAGTATAAGAGCTTTAGTGAGGAACTCCAATTCGTCGCTATTGACTACTATTAGCGACGAAATAGTTTTCGTCACTAATAGTGTTCTCATTAACACCTTTAGCGACGAAATTTTTCGTCGCAAAAAACTTAAACTTTTAGCGACGAATCGGTTTAGTCGCTGTAGCTGAATTTTGTTTGGCACCAAAATTTTTCGCTTGGCGCCTGAGTTCATATTAGTATAAGAGCTTTAGTGAGGAACTCGAATTCGTCGCTATTGACTACTATTAGCGACAAAATAATTTTCGTCACTAATAGTGTTCTCATTAACACCTTTAGCGACGAAATTATTCGTCACAAAAAACCTAAACTTTTAGCGACGAATCGATTCGTCACTGTAGCTGAATTTAGTTTGGCACCAAAATTTTCTGCTTGGCGCCTGAGTCCATATTAGTATAAAACTTTTAGTGAGGAACTAAACTTCGTCGCTATTGGCTGGCTTTAGCGACGAACATGGATTCGTCGCTAATAATATACTGATATTTATGTTTTTGTTTTTAGCGACGACTTATTTTCGTCACTATATGTGATATTCAGCGACGAAATAGTTTTCGTCACTAATAGTGTTCTCACTAACACCTTTAGCGACGAAATTTTTTGTCGCAAAAAACTTAATCTTTTAGTGACGAAAAATTTCGTCGCTGTAGCTAAATTTAGTTTCGCGCTAGCATTTTTCGCTTGGCGCCTGAGTTCAACACAACATATAGCGACGAAATCTAATTTTCGTCGCTAAATATTACTTATTTTTTTATAAATAGCGACGAAATATATATTTCGTCGCTATATAGTACTTTTTTGTGAGGAAAAAATTTTCCTCACTAAAATTCGTCACTGAAACTACATTTTCTTGTAGTGAGGGTACACCTCAGACTAGAGCATGATTGGTTGGGGACACTATACCTTGGTTACACCGGTATCGCATTAGGAAAAACCTCTGTCGAACATCCCTTCTGAAGTGGGGAGCTAGTTCCAATGCCGCTCTCACCACACCCCCCTCCCAACTAAACATCCATTTAGCAATAACGACATTGGACCTCCCCTACCATTAACCGCAAGAGCAATCATAACTCCCAACTAATCATTGGGCTATAAATATGAGAAGATAAGGGAGAAGAGGAGGTTGTTGAAAGGTTCCAGAGACAACTGAGAATAGGAGCAAGAGAGCAACAGGAGAACAGTAGCGGTGGGAGTAGGGGAACTCATAAGGAGAAGTTGCTTCGTTGGGTCTCTATGTTGGGAACTACCCGAGTTAGGAAATCCAAAACCCACATCACAAATAGATTGTGAACCCAAGTGAGGCCCAACCCATCAGGCTCATTTTTGGCACACACATATATATATAAATCCATCCTTGCCGAACAAGGTCTCTCTCCAAATTAAATTGGAGAGAAACCCTTCCAAGTTCAAACTCCTCATATATCATTTTACTAAATGTGAATTTTGAAAATTTAATCATTAGATTGCATTTGTTTTATGTTCTTCACAAGCATGTCAAATTTCATTCAAATCGAGTTTTATTTACTATTTGATCAACAAACATATATTTTATGTATAATGTTTTACCACAAAAACTTGATATTTAAACATTTCATTGATTTTATAGCTATTAATCTTTGATCTTCTTGAAATTTTGCAAGCATAGATGATATAATAAAAAAATGCAATTCAACAGTTAGATTTTCAAATTTCACATCCAAAAAAAAGATATAGAAAAAGTTTGAAGGGTTTCTCTCCAAACTAATTTAGAGAGAACCTTTTTCTAAATGTGGCAATTTTGGTGGCCAAGCTCTTTTGCTAACTCAGAGAAGGGAAGTGGACGATTTGGTTTGAGTTGAGGTTGATGGGTCATGTGTGTAACCATTTTTAGATTTTAGTTTAGGGAAACCTCAAATCTCAGATATAGTAATTAATTTCAACGTTTCAAGTCAACATCATTACTTCATTCACATTACGTTACACACTAACTTCTCTATGAGTCTATCTGTACCCTATTTCTACCATCTCAATTCTCAATTAAGTCCTTATTTATTTATTTTTATCAACCTCTAGAGTCTAGACTACAAAATAAGATATATATTGGATTAAATATTCCTCATTTCTTTGCTCCCTTGCCCTTTAGCCTTTTCTTTTCTAATTTTTTTGGCCTTTTCTTTTCTTATTTTTTTATAGGTTATTAATTTGTTATGTTAAGGTCATGTGTTTTAAAATACTAATGTTCACTCCACAAGTATAGGTTCTTAAGGAGTGGGGTGGATAAAGGCCCAAGGTTCAAGTCTCCAAATGGCATTTTACACACATATACACTTAAATTAGGTTAAAATAGATTTCTATCTTAGATCTAATAAAATAAAAAAAAATAAAAAAAAATACTAGTGAACCTTCCCATGTATAAAGTGCATTCGGTTTGGGGCCTCTTGTTTCAATAACAATCATATGGTCATGCACATTTTCACACCCAATTTCACTATTCCTTGACTTATTATGCGATTGTGAGTAATTGATTAAAAAGTTATGGGTCCATGTATATAGAAATGAGCAAAAAGTGTCTATTACCCACAGTTGCACATATCAGCATATTGTTCAATTAGGTGTGCAGTTGGTTGTGTCCCTAAAATTATAAATACAATAATGTTTTACTTTCTCCTCTCACATGAATGGCGAGTCACACTAAAAATTTAATTAATAAGATCTACTATTATGTAAGATGTGTAAGTACGACATTATCGTGCTATCAGACTATTGTATAATTACTTTCAATTGTAATACATAATTTGGGGTTATTAATAGGTATGCTAAATGCACAAGTTAAAAAATATAAAATTTTTAATTATGAGTTGCAAAATACAATTTTTAATAAAATAGTTTTTGTACCAACTTCATGTATTTGTTCCTTTTTAAAATTAAAAATTAAAGTAACTTTGATATTTTATCGCTAACCTAAGCCTAAAAAGAATGATTTGATTACATGTGTTCAGGATGGTTGAATTGTAATGAGCAATGTCTATTGCACACTACCATATTACACACAAAGCACACACAATTAGGCTTTTGAATTGAAAATGTGTCTTAAAGTCACGATTTCAATTCAAAACTCAGTATTTTAGTTCAAAACTTTTTGAATTGAAATTGTGACTTCAAGATATGATTTTAGTTTAAAAAATAATGTGTGTACGGTATGTGCAATAATAATTTCAATTCTTAGAGAAAAAAGGAATGGTAAATTTCAGTGAGTGAGGTCAATTATAGCTTGGGATTTGGTAAGAGTATGGAATTTTAGAACTTAGACGGATATAAAAGAAATTGTCCCATTTGTAAGGTTAAAGTTGGTATGTCTAAAGATATAAAACATATACAGACACCACTTAAGCCAATGACTTGTGGCCAACTATATTATATAATTCACATACTCTTGTCATTTTTATTAAATGTATGACTCAAATGTATCCTAACATTGATGATTGTGATGACATCTCAATTTTACACAAACAAATATGTTTCTTCAAATGTTCCAAAAACTTGAAAAGTTATTGGAACTTCACACACAAGTATATCCTAATATTCATGATGGCGATGGCATCTCAATTTTACACAAACGAATACCTTTCTTCAAATGGTTCAAAAACTTGAGAAGTTTAGAGTTCCAGAGAGAAAAGTGTACTTGATATTGGCAGTCCTTAAACTCCTAATACATGAATCCCATCCCTACATGGTCCTAAAAAATGACATTAACATCAAAGGATGAAAAAAAAATTTATCACTTTTTTTGACATACCATTCAAGGCTCGCATATCTCTAAGTGTCTGTTTGGATTGAGGGGGGAGTGAGAAAGAGTAAAAGAGAGTAGAGAAGAGTTAGCCGAAAATTAGCCAAATTTCTAGCCAACTCTACTTTATTCCTCCCCCCTCCTCCTTAATTTAAACATATCATAAGTGGTGACAGGTCCAACAAATATAAATATCATTTAAGAATGGCTAGAGATAAGAGAGGTTGATGGTGAATGGTGAAGAGTCATTATGATGAGGACGCTCTTATCTATCTCATTGTTGTTGATACCGTATTTTGTCCGACATCGGTTCACGCGTCAAAACAAATGCCAAAATTCACAAAAAAAAAAAAAAGTGCAAAATTGCAAGTTTCATAGCCAAAAAAGGGTAACAAATAAATGCAACATGATTGGATAGTGGATCAAAGGGTTGCAACATTCAAAATCCCTCTGATAGCAATTAAGACCAAAAGCCACAACCGGGTATGGTCAAAAAGTTGACCTTTTGATCTGATCGTCTGATCGGATTGAATTTTGGACCATCTCGAAGTTCATATTTTTCCCTTCAAAACGATGGTTCACGGGCTAAAATTGGAGTTAAAACGGATGAGATATCAACAAAACACTAAAACCCTAATTAAATGTTTCACTTTTTTTAGGTCAAACAAGCTGTTTTTGGACTAACTTTGCGCAAAAAACTATTCCAATTAGGAAAATATTGGAACGATCCATTTGAACTAGCTTGAAGTATAAGGTCTCAACCACCTCACAAAAAGGGCTCAATGATATTTGCAACGGATTTGAAGGAATAATTTTTTTAAGGAAAAATGTCATAGAATTTCCTACACTATGTCACTTCCCTTCCGGACGCGATATTTTGACGACCGTAGCTCCAAACTTGCAAGGTTAGAACCTATGGAAACTAGAAATTTAGAGCTTTTCCGGGATATAAAGTTTGAAGAGATCGAAGTACAAAAAGGCCTCCAAATAGTCGCACAAAGATCGGACCAAAAACCAGGAAAAAGATGAAATAGCTAAACTTGGTGTACACCATCACATAGCCTCCCATTTTTCTTGTATCTCTATAAATACCCCCCCCCCCCCCCAATTTTTGTAAAAAAGATGAAGTTTGGAGAGAGTATTTGGAGGAAAAAATATAGAAAATACTAGAAAAATTAGAAGGAAAAAAAAAAAAAAAAACCCTAGAAAAATTCTGAAAATTTTATCTCTCCTCTCTTTAGGAAACCCATTACAAAAATTCAGCCCCTCTCATCTTTATTGTAATCTTTGTGGGTAAGATGTAGGGATGGTATAGCCCATCCCCCTCTTTCTATTTCTTCCTATGTAAACATCATTCATCTTATATATGAAATTCCTTTTCTTTACTTGTTGTTTCTTACTTTATTGCTTTAAATTCCTAGCATATTGTTGTTGTGGTTTTGTATATCTATTTCTCTATTTCTTTAGGCTTTCATTATTTGTTGTTGATTGTAATATTGGTATTAAGTTCCTAGATAGGTATTGAACCATAATCTAGATCAAATATGAGAAGTACCCTTAGGGTGAAGAAATCTCATCTCTTCTAGGCATCTAGGAACCTTTTACATTTTTGTTCAAATATTTATCTTGTTATTATCCCAATTACTTTAATGTTCTTCCCCATTCCCCTTTACATTATTGTCATCCCATTTACATTTTGCTAATCCCCATTCCCATATTGCTTATTACACCTTTTATTCCTCTCTCTCTCTCTCTCTCTCTCTGTGCGCGTGCGCTACTACCTCCTCACCTAAGGAAAAAAGGATTTTCTATCTATTCCTTTTAAATGAGCTTTAAACCTTAACTAAAGTACAATATGAGTATGTTGTCTCTAGGATAGTTAATGGCTTAAAACTCCCCTCTCTTTTTAACCAAGAACCCATAAGGCTTGAAAGAGATTAAAGCTTATCTAAGAGGAATCATTATTAAAAAAAAAAAAAAAAAAATTAATCAACCTTTACTTTTATTGTCATTTAAATTCAAGCACTTTGCTTTTATTGTCATTCAAATTCAAGTACTTTACTTTTCCTTGTCATTTAAATTTTTAGCAATTTTATTTAATTGCCTTTATTTTATTGTCTTTAAATTTCTAGCACTTATTTACTATTGTTGGCTTGTTGCTCTTTACCTTTTCCCATTAATAATGTGGCCATAAATTAATAACTTGTTTAAAAAAATTCCTTTAGTTTGCTTTTCCAAAAGGAAATGATTTTTTTTAAAAAAAAACTTCATTCCCTTTTTCGAAAGATGTTTTCAAAAATGAAACTGTAAGGACCAACTTTGAGTCCCTAGCCCAAACGATGGATGGACTTAGGCCTAAAAAACCTAAAACAATGAATTTGTAGAGAATGGATTGGAAAACTGGATTAAAATGAGTTGGACCACAAATAAAGTGGGCTCAGTTAACAAGAACAAAGAAACAGATTGAATTAAATTAGAGAAAATCATCCTCGGCACAGTCCAAGGAGATCAGTTCTTATATATTCCTTACAAGTTTGATTACAGTGTTGGTTCCTGATTGCTACAGTGTTTCTCTCTTCCTTTCTCTGATCCTCTCTCCATGGAGGGTCTTTTCTATTATATAGTTCTCCTTAGACAATCTTGGCCCTCCACCTGTTGGTCATCCAGGCCTCCACTTGAGTACTTGTCCCATCAGACACCCCCTCAGTCCCTCTGTGAGTTGAGGTAGCCAAGGTAGCACTGTTTAGGGGTCTTCTCCACATTAATGTAGCCAGAAAGTTAGCTGCAGAGCATTTAATGCGGTGGTAGCAGCTTTCTCTTAGATATTTCTGAGCTCCCCTCCCTCTTGTACGTTCATTATGATCGTCCCTATCACTGAAATTTCTTGGAAGGTCACCTTGAATATTAGGATATACATTTGACCTGTGCTTGGCTTATCCGAGGAGATATTCCTCCTCGGCCTACCTTCCCACTTGTAACCTACTCATGGGACTCTGAACTTAAATCATCCACTACTATTTATTCGTCCTCGGATCACCCCATGTTCTCGGACAAGGCCCAAGGCCCAAGGCCCAATATATAATTTAGGCCTTTATCCCTACAGAAACCCTTAAACCCTCTCTTTTGTTTCAAAATATTCTTCCAAAAAAATAAATCCTTCTTTTGGAATCTTTTCCTTCCTTTTAGAATCTCCTTTCTAAAAAAATATATCATTTTCTATTTCTTCTTGAATCCAAAAATAAGGAGTATTTTTCCAAAAAAAAAGAATCTCTTTCCTTTCCTCAAATAAATTTTTTTTATTTTATCACATTGGAATTTCTTTTCAAAAAATATGATAAAAGAAATCTTTTCAATGAGCAAGGTTTCCGAAAGGAACATTTCTTTTCAAAAAAAAAAAATCATAGGATTTTTGGAACCCTAGCTTCTTCTTTTGAAAATAAAACTCATGAATCTTTTTCTTTTAAAATCCTTTTTCTTCAAAATAAATTTTCCCTACCAAAAAATGTTTTCAACACAAATTCCCCTTCCACCATAAAAATCATGGGATCTTTGGTTCAAATCTTTTCAAAAGGAAATGTAGGGACTGGGTTTGAGCACTATTTCTAAGGGATAAGTGAATTCAAACCCAATACAATAAATTTGTAGAGAGTGGGTAGAAGAACTAGGCTTTAATGAGTATAAAAACAGTTGAAGATGATTTAAAGAATGAATAAGTAAAACAAATATGGACTTGAGCAAGCAATTCAATCCTCAGAACTAGTCCGAGGAGCTTCAACTTATTATTTCTTGAGTGACAGTGACAATGGTTACAAAGTTAGTTCAGATTGCTACAGTATTTTCTCTGATAAAATCTCCGATCCCTTTTCTCAGAGCTCTTTCTTCCTTATATACTGCTTTCCTCCTTCATCTCCACCATACACGTGCAGGTTAGATTTGCTGTTGTTGGTCTTTGTCACATCAACCTCCTCCCAAAGCTCTTAGGTAGTATTAGTGAGTCTGAAAAGCCACTGCTCAGGTATCATTTCCACATTAATGTGGCTAGAGTGTTAGTTGTGGAGCATTTAATGTGGAGGTAGCAGCTTTTCCTGAAATTGCTCTACCGCCATGCTCCAGTGTGTTTATTTGTTGTACTTATCTTTTTCCTTGGAGTGCTTTGAAAGATTGTCTTTGCCGGTAAATCACTTTTCTTCTACCTCGGCTTTGGCTAGCCGAGGACAGAGTTGTCCTCGACACAGTTTCCTGAGTTGCCATAATCACCACTGTCTTCTTCATATGCAATTATGGGCCTCGGCATGAGCCTCAAGCCCAGTACAAAAGGTGGATGTATATCACTGGACTCTATGACCCCACAAGAAAAACACATGAAATTTCTCAAAAGCTTTTTCCCAATTCTTTCTTTTTCGAGATTGCCCTTTTCTTTTTACAGAAAAATATTTTCAAAATGAAACTCTTTTCTTCAAACCATATTCTTAAAATAAAACCATGGGATATTCAAAAATCAAATCATTTTTTTCCTACAGAAACCCATGAGTCTTTTGAAACCCACCTTTCTTTTGTTTTCTTAAAATTAGATTTTCTCTACAAAGATTATTTCAAAAAAAAGAAAAGGGTAAACTTAGTGCACCTCAACATTTTCGGGTTCCCCCCTAAAAATGGCATTTTGTTATATATTAAAAAAAATAAAAAATAAAAAATAAAACTCTTTCCGAAACCCTTTTTCACATTTCGTGATTTGTTTCCTATTTCAAATTTTGCTTGTTCGAAAGAGACCTTTCCCTTCAAAATTTGATTTTTTTTTTTTTTTTTTAAGAACAATAAAACCTTCTCTTTCAAAATAACAAAATTTTTCTTCATAAAAAAAAATGTTTTTTTTCCGAAATTTTCCTTCTGAAAATAAAGTAAGGTTAACATTTTCAAAGAAAAATTCTTTTCAAACTTGCCCATGCATTGTTGTTTAAAACTTTCCTTAGGATTGCCTCTTTAGGGATTTGTGCTATAGTTCAATTCCATTGAACTCATAGGCATTAATCAAGTTTACATAGTCCATTTCTTTTCTTTGGCACTAACATATCTTCATTTTCATCTTTCTTACATGGTAAAACTGAGAAAATGTGGTGGATGACAACAAGGTGTTATCCTTCCAAACCTCTTCTTTTATTTTTACGTTGTAATGTATTTTTGCATAGTATTTAGTATCCACATACTAGTTATGTAGTAAATATTTTATTCACATGCTATGTATATTTATAATTAGAATGTGAGAAAAAAAAAGTTATATATATATAACCAAAAAGCCAAGTATCTTATTTCTTAACCCAAAAGATAAAGTTTGAGATAAATTAAAATGGGGTACTATCCTTTGGATAGGCGTTATGGGGTGCCTAACGCCTCCCTCACACGTAACCGAACTTTCGAATTCAAAATCTTTTGTTCGAGACCTTTGGTTTACCTTAATCAATAAACCCTTAAAATTGGTTTAGTTAAATAGGTAATTTAAAATGAAATAGACCTATAGGTGACTAATCACACCTAATATAAAACCAATTAATGGTGGTGAATCCTAAATTAAAAATAAGAAAAAAGAACTCACACACACACCTCATCCTAAAAACATATACACACAAAGAGTCTCATTGCCAAAGACCCAAAGTGCGACCTAACCTAAGAATTCGATATTTCTTTTTGGGGGCCTCCACAATAGTGACTGCTTGCCAGATCTCCACTATGCATATAACTTGAAAATAAAATTAAAAGACTTTCATGACATCTACAGCTACATCATAGAAAGCAATCCAACACAGAAGGAGAAAAGCAATCTCGTAAGAAGAACAAGAAGAAAGACCCATAACAAGAACTTGAAACCACTGCTTCAAAAAGTTACACTACTGATTGTAAAATTTATTTTTATATATCTAAAAGGTGGTGAATTCTACATATATTATACAAGTAGTACTCTCTCTCTCTCTCTCTCTCTTAGTGGGGACTAGGCACATAAAGTATTCATGGAATAACATCACAAGTGACTGGTAACCATATTTTGTATCATTCTCAAGTTCGCAAACATTGGCAGCAACAGCTACTGCTACTCCCAACGTTGAAAGAACCAATAAACTTTAGAGGTCTGATCTCAATTCATTAAGAATACAGCAGCCTTATTTCTATTGACATAATGTTGCTATGCATTGTTGAAGAAACTTCACTGTAGGTGAAATATAATTGATCAACGCATCCATTGACCCTTGTCAATCAGACTGCATTTATTATCATTTGCATTCTACATCAATGCAAATGCTTATACCTTATTAACTTGCTTTGCAATTGGAACTCGTAGGGAAAGCCTAGGCTTTGGCAATTGCTCTGCAACCAAAATGTAGAAGAGCCCCATGACTCCTGTGTGCCTCTGGGCACTACTATAATTAGATTCCAGAATCAGAGTCTCCCCAACATTTATCTTGACAGAGCCGGGTTGAGGATAACAAGTGGACATTCCTACGATATAACCAGCCTCATTTCCTGCTTCCTTCCCTTGTCCATAAGTTGGTATTGAAGAACATAAAACCCGTCCATCCTGAAACTCCACACAAAAGCATGAGCAAAAGTAGCTGTTACATTATTAAACTCCTCAAAATATGACAAAACTTTTCACATAAGTTTCACAGATGTGTGGAACTAGATGATTGAAAGGAAAGATAGAATCAAATAACTAATCCAGAACTAGAGGAACAATAAAATTTTGACCCCCCAAAAAAAAAAATGTATATAGAGCACATGCAGATCATGTTGAAGTTCGCAGCCTAACACAACATGAGATTTTGTCGTGAATTAAAAAATATTTTTACAAATGGTTATTCAATGTAACTAAATTAAAAAGATTCTTGCAACAAATCCAACTATCTAGTTGATGTCATAAATATATGGAGAGAAAAAGTATGGAGAAAATATGAATGCGTGTGAACTACTTTTGCTAGCTTGTGAGAGTGACAATTCCTGATACTCCCTATAGAAGATCATCAAATCGGGTAAGTCGTATGATATTCCACGAGAGATCATTACTGACATACCAAATAACAAAGAAAATTAGAAATGTGGCACTCATATCACTACAAACGGATAAGGTAAGTGTTGAATCACCTCTCCATAAAGAGCTGAACCGATACCCCCCGAATGTTGATGGGCCACACCGTAGACGATATAGCCACCAGTTGGGAAAACGAGGCTTATCCTTTTGGAGTCAGTGCACCTATTATCAGCCATACCAGATGCACTACAAGACTCAACGTCATACTCAACCTGTACCAAAGAAGTTCTGTTATTGAGTCTCTTAAAGCGTATTGAATTAACAAAAAATACTAACAATGCAATAGAATACAGATCGGTCGAATGAAATTTGAATTTTGTACGACTTCTTGATTTTTGAAACTTACACTTCAAGATGATCAAGGGTGAGATATTAAAAAACAGAAAGCTCACTAAGGTGCAGCCATAACAAAAATTTACTCATAAAAGAGAGGTGGAAAGCTCAAGTTCACAGGAAATAGACACCTATTCCATCAACTTACATTATTAAAATAAATAAAAGACTAATTTGTAACTTTCTAAACTCTGGAGAACCAGTTGCAATGAACATGTATGTCGCCAACCAAAATTGTAATATAGCCAATTTTAATCTAATTTCTACTTTCATATCCTTATTCAGAAGAGTATCTGTGTGTGTGAGAGAGGGAGGGAGAGAGATCAGTAATTACAAATACTGTTTATATCAATATATCAGGAGAGTATAATATAATTGTAGAGAAGTTCACTTACATGACATTCATGTTCTGAACTTTGTCCTGTTGAATTGTCCAATTGTTTCCAAGCATCAGTGACATCCAATATATAAATCTTGACAGGCACAATAAATTCATCCCAATCAATCCACTTCACCGTATATCTCATGTAAAGGTTTCTCTTAGCACCCTCAGAGACTTCTTTCAATCTGCATTGAGTGTGATCATAGCAACATCTTAAACCTCCTATATAGTCCGGCCTCAAGGGCCGGTCATATTCATCCTTTGAAACGTTATATAGATCACACCTGCATTCGGTGCATCCCAACTTATCTTCCACACCCCGAGTATCAATTGCATGGACATTAAGCACCCACCCCTCCTCATACCCAGCAGGAATATCAGCAGGATTACCAACCTCAATTCCATAAGGATCTGGTACATCTGTGTTTGTTCCTCGTGTTTCAGATCCAAGGCCATAATACTGGCCACCAGAATTATTCTGGCATATTCCACTGTTCCTCACAAGAATACGATCAGGTTGGTTATGTTTGTGGTCATCATGCTCAGGATTTGTTGCATTTAGACGTTGATAATATCTTGCAAGGACCCAGTGGTGGAGATAAGTTTCGTGAAGAGGGACAGGATGCCCTGCTTCATCAACTACTTCCGCATTGAAACCCTTGATAGCAATATGACCTCTTGGGAAGTCAATATTGTAGTAATATTTGTTCACCACTGATCCTTGATCTAGCACAAACTTAGGGGATAGGAAAACTGCAGATTTAATCTCAGGATGTCTATAATTCCGGAAAGCATGTGAGCAAGTTGCCAGTAACAGTATTGCCAACGCAACTCGAAAACAGTGAAGCATGTTTTTCTGCCCAAAACAAACTGTGTCATAAAATAAAACCAAAGATTCTCAGATGATAAGCTCAACAACCATCTCTAAAAAAAAAAAAACAAGTGAAACCCACATATAGGGTGTGTTTGGATAGAACTTATTTTGCTGAAACTGAAAACTGAAAACTGAAAACACTGTAGCAAAATAATTTTTAAATGTGTGAATAGTGCTGTGGGACCTATTTTTAATGAAAAAATTGATAAAAAATGAAATTTGTGGATCCATGAACAATGCATATTTGCACTGTTCACTGCAGAAAGTCAACATTTGCGGTTACTGTTCATTGAACAGTAACCGCAACACTCCAAAACGCATAAAAACCAAAAAAAAAAAAAAAAGAGGGAACAAAACGCAGCTCCAAACGCAGAAGCTGAATACAAACACACACATAATGTAAATAAATAAATAAGACTACGGATCCATTGGCTGGAGGGATAAAAAAGTGGTAAAATTTTACTATTATGTGATAAAACAAAAGTAATACATTATATTATTATTAAAAATTTAGGTATCAATGAATACTTCATAAAAAAGGTATAATAAAAAGTCACAAGAATTTTAAAAATCAAAACTGTTTTCTCAAAATTTAAATAAATAAATAAAAACTGGCGTGAAAAGAAACCTAAATAAATAAAGAAGAATGTGAACTTCTTGATCGTGGCTAGGTTAATAGCCAAGAGAAAAAAGACAAAAAAAATTTCAATTTTTTGAACATGGCTAGGTGAAGCGCGAATGAGCTTGTGAGCGTGGCATTGGCTAGTTCAATTTTTTGTTCAAAATGGAAGGTTAATTTTGTCCAAAATGCCAATGAGCTTTCGCTCTTCATTTTCATTCTTATTTTCATTCCGAACTCACTAAAATTGGAGTGAAAATAGTAGTACTCCATCAATTTTCTCCCGTCCTCCTTTCAACCAAACACCCTTCCTATCTATTTTCTCTCCTATTTTCCACTTTTTTTTTCATCATCCCAAAATAACTCCAACCAAACATAGCATAAACAGTATTAAGCGGTACCAAAAGAGAGCATGAAGGAATTAAACAACTTGTTTGTCTCAGAATTGGCAATATCAATCAAGATTATAATTATCATTTGAAATTGTGTCCTTCCTGCAGTCCGTTTCTATCCATGTTAGAGGAAACTAACAAGAAGAAGGAAATCACAAAAAAGGCAAGGGCCGAAATTATCTATATAATATATTAGATTTGTATAATGAACCCAAATCGAGTGCAACAAGTCCAGCTCAACCCAACTAAGAAGGACATGTGTGCAAATACCAAAGCATGTGTGTGCATGGATAATATCAGGAACAAAGAGCAAGACAACCCCAAGATTTGTTTGTTAGTTAGTCACCAGTTGTTGTACAATTAATTAGTAGGGTAAAGAGACAATCTTGAGCTTTTGTTGATGCAAAATCCTTTCTAAGCTCTCTTCCTAATCACCCTTTCTTGACTACCTCAAATGAAGTAAATTCTTTTATTTCCAACACACTTTCCTATCCTACACAATGGTTGACCGCACAACGGCCCAAGGCTATAGAGAAACAACTAAAATTGATAAAAATATAAATGGGCAATTAGTAAATTAAATGAATCTTGATGTTGATGCCCAAATTACATGTGGGTTATTTTGAAATACTAAAAAAAAAAAAAAACAAATGGTAATCATTCACAGAGAAAAGCGAGCGAACATTTGATATACTCTGTTTCTCAATTAATAAAAAAAAAGACAAAAAAACAGAGATATACTCTGTACGAGGAAGGAGCATGAAAACATCCCTCGGGTGTAACTATTTCGACTCTAAATACCAAACATACAGGCATAAGGATTAAAATGATCCATCGATCCCAGGTTAACCAATAAGCTGATTTATTGAATAGAATTGGATCGGCGAACCATGTTCCCTAGATGATTTATGTAAAAAAAAAAAAAATAGTGAAAGAAAGAGAGGTGAAAAAGCGTACCCAATAAAAGAAAAGGAACCAGCCAATTCCAAAGTACTTCAGATTACAGGGAACAACGGAGGAATTCAAAGGCTTTGAAGACTATATATAAAATATACATTGTGTGTGGACAGAGCCCTTTGGACTTTGGAGCCTAGTATTTTTCTCGACTCTCGTTTTGGAAATGGAAATGATGAGGCCACTGCTTACGCATGTTACCGTGGTATTATTTACTTTAGTCCAAATTTCTTAACATACAAGTTTAGGAAAACGACATGGCGATGGCCTAAGCGATGACATATTTAGTATATTACTATTATATGTCAAAATATTTTTCAAAAATGCATTATTTATATTCAATTTTCATTAAAAAAATTCATCAATAATGTTTCTAACTTTTACTCTATTTTTGAGGAAAATGGGGTTTCTAGTATGGACTCACTAATCCCGTGTCCCGTGACACTAATAGGTGATACCATAGGTGCCATTCAAGTACAATGAAGCGTGCTATTACTTGAATCTCACAACTCATGCAAGCACCTATGATAGGGCAATGTGGATTTCTTACCACTAAATACTACTGTAAATGAACCAAACTATTTATAAACAGCTCAAGCTTGATTTGGGAAAAAACTTTGTTTGTATTTATTTATTTTAAAAAAAAGCCAAGTTAAATCCTTAAATTTAGGCTCGATTACTAAATGAACCAAACTCAAACATAATAGTCAAATTGAAACGGCATTTCTATTGTAATGGAAAGGCTGTTTGATTATGATTCTTATTCTTATTTTGAAACTGATTGTGATCTACTAAGGAGGACTAACAAATACAAAGGCAATTACAAGGACATATATGAGAACACAACTAATTTCTATAAAGGAAAAAACGAGGTTTGTAATTTTGAGTTTTTTTCTTTCTTTTTTTAATGAACATGAGACATAATAGTCATACAGAAGAGAATGCAGTTCAGACAAAACTCATGAATATATATAGAGAGAGAAATAATATGTCCACAACATTTTTACAACAAATCCTCAGCGGCAAGTTGTTATTGGTTGTTATTGTTGAGAGAGAGAGAGAGAGAGAGAAATGTTATATTCACAACATTTTTACAACAAATCTTAAGTGACAAGTTGGATGTTATTGTTAGGGCAAAAAAGTAATCTTAGTGGTAAGTTCAAATTTGAATTGATAACAACTAACCACTTATGATTCGTTGTGAAAATGTTGTGAACATAGCATTTCTTATATATATATATATATATATATATATATGTAAAGAGATGAGTTCAAGTTACACTATTTGTAGACCGTAGATTTGTAATTGATTTAATGGTTAAAAAAATAGCATTAAATGCTATTGGTTTCCATCTCATTCATAATTAATACTAGCATTTTCTCTCTCTCCTTAATTATTGTTTTTCACTTGATTAAAGGGATACTGCCATTTTTAAGAACTTGCATTTCTATACTTGAAAAAAAAAAAAAAAAAAAAACTATACAAAAAAACGGATGTTATCAACTGGACCAAAGTTCATTGGCTTTTTTTTTTTTTTTTTTTTTTTTTTTTTTTTTTTTTTGTTTTCTGCTTTGGTTACGTTTAGATTTTTCATGGAAATTATATATGCCTCCAATTATCAAATCCTCCAGATCCAATATAAGGATATGAAGCTTGGTGGTCCTTAGCATATTTTATTTTGTGTTTGTGTTATCAGGAATCACGTTCATAAGGACTTAGACAAAGGACGAGGATCCCAAGTAACATAGTGATATAGTTTGATGCAACTCTTCATTGGTAATGAAGTAGTGCCTTTTCCCACAGAGTCGTAGATTTTAAGCAAACAGTTTTTAATCAAAAGGAACTATGTACTTAATTCTTCATTTGTTGTAATTACTTCTTCTTCTTTGTTTCCCCCATTTATTTAAAACCTCATTAAACAACACTTAGCCATTTATTTATTTTTAAGGAGACAAGATATATATTCACAATTGATAATACTATAAAAGTATGACCGGCTTAAAAGAAAGGAAAAAAAAAAGTAGTACGAACTCAACCAAAAAAAAATAAAAATAAAAAGTATTGCAAATATATTTGTAAAGTCATTGGCAAAAAAATGAAAATATGTAAAAAGTTTTAAATAATAAATAAGGAAAGAGAAACAAAATTGCTATTAATTAATTGAATGAGGTGTAAGTCAATTAGCATTTAATGCTATTTTTTTTAACCATTAGATCAATTACAAATCTACGGTATACAAATGGTGTAACTCTTGTCAAGTTACACCAGGTGTAACTTGAACCCATATATCCATCCTTATCGAACAAGGTCTCTCTCCAAATTAGTTTGGAGAGAAACCCTTCAAAGTTCAAACTCCTCATATATCATTTTACTAAATGTAAATTTTGAAAATTTAATCATTAGACTGCATTTTTTTTTATGTTCTTCACACGCATGTCAAATTTCATTCAAATCGAGTTTTATTTACTATTTAATCAACAAACTTATGTTTTATGTATAATGTTTTACCACAAAAAATTGATATTTAAACATGTCATTGATTTTATAGCTATTAATCTTTGATCTTCTTGAAATTTTGCAAGCATAGATGATATGATAAGAACATATAATCTAACAGTTAGATTTTGAAATTTCACATCTAAACAAAAGATATAAAAAAAGTTTGAAGGGTTTTTTTCCAAACTAATTTAGAGAGAAACCTTTTTTGAATGCAGCAATTTTGGTGGCCAAGCTCTTTTGCTGACTCGGGGAAGGGAAATGGACGATTTGGTTTGAGTTGAGGTTGATAGGTCATGTGTATAACCCTTTTTAGATTTTAGTTTAGGGGAACCTCAAATCTCAGATATAGTAATTAATTTCAACGTTTCAAGTCAACATCATTACTTCATTCACATTACGTTACACACTAACTTCTCTATGAGTCTATTTGAACCCTATTTTCACCATCTCAATTCTCAATTAAGTCCTTATTTATTTATTTTTATCAACCTCTGGAGTCTAGACTACAAAAGAAGATATATATTGGATTAAATATTCCTCATTTCTTTGATGCCTTTCCCTTTAGCCTTTTCTTTTCTAATTTTTTTGGCCTTTTCTTTTCTTTTCTTTTCTGATTTTTTTGTAGGTTATTAATTTGTTATGTTAAGGTCACGTGTTTTAGAATACTAGTGTACCCTTAGCGTAATGGTTACTCCATAAGTATTAGTTCTTAAGGAGTGGGGTGGATAAAGGCCTAAGGTTCAAGTCTCCAAATGGCATTTTACACACATATACACTTAGATTAGGTTAAAGTAGATTTCTATCTTAGATCTAAAAAAATTAATTAAAAAAAAAAACAACAAAAAAAAATACTAGTGAACCTTCCCATGTATAAATTTCATTCAGTTTGGGGCCTCTTGTTTCAATAACAATCATATGGTCATGCCCATTTTCACACCCAATTTCACTATTCCTTGACTTATTATGCGATTGTGAGTAATTGATTAAAAAGTTATGGGTCCATGTATATAGAAATGAGCAAAAAGTGTCTATTACCCACAGTTGCACATATCAACATATTGTTCAATTAGGTGTGCAGTTAGTTGTGTCCCTAAAATTATAAATACAATAACGTTTTACTTTCTCCTCTCACATGAATGACGAGTCACACTATAAATTTAATTAATAAGATCTACTATTATGTAAGATGTGTAAATACGACATTATCATGCTATTAGACTATTGTATAATTACTTTCAATTGTAATATATAATTTGGGGTTATTAATAGGTATGCTAAATGCACATGTTAAAAAATATAAAATGTTTAATTATGAGTTGTGTACGGCACTGTGATACCCAAGCCCAGGTGGGCCTTAAATGCTGACTCAACAATGTGGCCCATGGCATCAACCTCTTTCTACCTAAGGCCCCAGCCCGAGCCCATAAAAGCCACAATCCCAGGCCTCATATTACCCAAAAGCCTAAGGAGTAGATAATCTCAATTAGCACGCACCCTATTCCGCCACCCAAGCCTTGCTCGGCAAACCACATCCCGAGCAAGAAGAAAGGCGCTCGGGGATACCATCTCTTGTATGCTTAGCAGTGCCTTGAGGAATATCGTTGCCGAGCATATCTACTGACGTGGGAACCATTTCCAAAGCCACTCTCACCACACCCCACTCCCACCTAAACACCCACTTACAATTAACGACATTGGACCTCCTATTGCACTAACCATGGAAGTAATCATTGTCTCTCCACTAATTTTGGGCTATAAATATGAGAAGTTAAAGGAGAGAGAGGGGGGGATGGTCCAGTGAGGGAGAGAAAAATTCGTTAAGTCTTTGTGCCGAGAACAACTCAAAGTAGGAAACTCAAGCCCACAATACAAATAGATTGTGAGCCTAAGTGAGGCCCAACCCAATAGCCTCGCCTTTGGCGCGTACAAGTTGCAAAATACAAATTTTAATAAAATAATTTTTGGACCAACTTTATGTATTTGTTCCTTTTTGAAATTAAGAATTAAAGTAACTTTGATATTTTATCGCTAACCTAAGCTTGAAAAGAATGATTTGATTTCATGTGTTAAGGATGGTTGAATTGTATTGGGCAATGTCTATTGCACACTACCATATTACACACAAAGCACACCCAATTAGGCTTTTGAATTGAAAACGTGTCTTAAAGTCACGATTTCAGTTCAAAACTCAGTATTTCAATTCAAAACTTTTTGAACTGAAATTGTGACTTCAAGATATGATTTTAGTTCAAAAAATAATGTGTGTACGGAATGTGCAATAATAATTTCAATTCTTAGAGAAAAAAGGAATGGTAAATTCAGTGACTGAGGTCAATTATTGCTTGGGATTTGGTAAGAGTATGGAATTTTAGAATTTAGAGGGATATAAAAGAAATTGTCCTATTTGTAAGGTCAAAGTTGGTATGTCCAAAGATATAAAACATATACAGGCACCACTTAAGCCAATGACTTGTGGCCAACTATATTATATAATTCACTTACTCTTGTCATTTTTATTAAATGTATGACTTTACTCACAAGTGTATCCTAATATTGATGATTGTGATGACATCTCAATTTTACACAAACAAATATGTTTCTTCAAATGTTCCAAAAACTTGAAAAGTTATTGGAACTTCACTCACAAGTGTATCCTAATATTCATGATTGCAATGGCATCTCAATTTTACACAAACGAATAGTTCCAAAGAAAAGTGCACTTGATATTAGCAGTCCTTAAACTCCTAAAACACAAATCCCATCCCTACATGGTCCTAAAAAATGACATTAACATCATAGGATGACAAAAAAATTTATCACTTTTTTCGACATACCATTCAAGGCTCGCATATCTCTAAGTGTCTATTTGGATTAAGGGGGGAGTGGGGGAGAGTAAAGGAGAGTAGAGAAGAGTTAGCCGAAAATTAGCCAAATTGGCCAAAAATTAGGCTAATTTCTAGCCAACTTTACTTTACTCCTCCTCCCTCCTCCTCAATTTAAACATATCATAAGTGGTGACAGGTCCAACAAATATAAATATCATTTAAGAATGGCCAGAGATAAGAGAGGTTGATGGTGAATGACGAAGTGTCATTTATGATGAGGACGCTCTTATCTATCTCACTGTTGTCGATACCGTATTTTGTCCGACCCCGATTCACACATCAAAACAAATGCCAAAGTTCGAAAAAAGAGTGGTGCAAATTGCAAGTTTCACAGCCAAAAAAGGGTAACAAATAAATGCAACATGATTGGATAGTGGATCAAAGGGTTGCAACATTTAAAATCCCTCTGATAGCAATTAAGACCAAAAGCCCCAACCAGGTATGGTCAAAAAGTTGACTTTTTGATCCGATCGTTTGATCGGATTGAATTTTGGACCATCTCGTAGGTTATATTTTTCCCTTCAAAACGATGGTTCACGGGCTAAAATTAGAGTTAAAACGGATGAAATATCAACATAACACTAAAACCCTAATTAAATGTTTCACTTTTTTCCAGGTCAAACAAGCTGTTTTTGGACCAAATTTTCCCAAACAACTATTCCGATTGGGAAATAATTGGAGCGATCCATCTAAACTAGCTTGAAGTATGAGATCTCGACCACCTCTCACAAAAAGGGCTCGATGATATTTGCCATGGATTTGAAGGAATAATTTTTTTAAGGAAAAACGTCACAAGAATTTCCCACACTACGTCACCTCCCTTTTGGACGCGATATCTTGACAACCATAGCTCCAAACTCGTAAAGTTAGAACCTATGGAAACTAGAAATCTAGAGCTTTGCAGGGATATAAAGTTTGAAGAAATCGAAGTTCAAAAAGGCCTCCAAACAGTTGTGCAAAGATCAGACCAAAAACCAAGAAAAAGATGAAATAGCTAAACTTGGTGTACACCATCACATAGCCTCCCATTTTTCTTGTATCTCTATAAATACCCCCCCCCCCCAAAATTTTTGTAAAAAAGAGAAAGTTTGGAGAGAGTATTTGGAGGAAAAAAATATAGAAAATACTAGAAAAATTAGAAGAAACTAAAAACCCTAGAAAAATTCTGAAAATTTTTATCTCTCCTCTCTTTAGGAAACCCAACACAAAAATTCAGCCCCTCTCATCTTTATTGTAATCATTGTGGATAAGATGTAGGGATGGTGTAGCCCATCCCCCTCTTTCTATTTCTTCCTATGTAAACATCATTCATCTTATATATGAAATTCCTTTTCTTTACTTGTTGTTTCTTACTTTATTGCTTTAAATTCCTAGCATATTGTTGCTGTGGTTTTGTATATCTATTTCTTTAGGCTTTCATTATTTGTTGTTGATTGTAATATTGTTATTAAGTTCCTAGATAGGTATTGAACCATAACCTAGATCCAATATGATAGGCCACAAATTGAATGACCCCTGGTGATAGAAATTAATTAGCCAAGTTATTAATTAATCAATTTATCATGCAAACACGTGATAGCACAAACAAATCACCAATAAACTAAGTATGCAGCAGAAAATAAATAACACAGTGATTTGTTTACAAATGGGGAAAACCTAACGGCAAAAATCCCACCGGATGATTTTCAGGTCACCACTCCCGAAACTCCACCATTATCACAACAAGCGGTTACAAGTAAAGGAATCCCAAGTATCTTACCAACCTAGAGTTGAACCCTTACCCCAATACCTAATTGAACTTGTTCTGTAGTGACAGTTCCCTTTTCTGATGCACGACTCCCAAGTACATGACTAACCAATTGCGCGGATCCCAGTACGTGACTTCAATCACCAACTAAGAAGGTTGTTGGTTGCAAAGTTCTTCAATTCATCCACACGATGAAGATCAAGAAGATGTTTGGTCATAAAATCCTATGGTGCATATACACAGCAACTTCTTCAAGAGAAAGAGATGAACTAGGGCAAGAACTTCGTCTCCGGTCACAATTTGCTTGAACAGAGTTTGCTCAATGCTTGTGCAACTTGTGAACTGTTTGATGGCCCTTAAAACAATCCTTTTATATGTCTAGGGTTAGGAGAAAAGATGGCCCAAAGATATATTCATGGATCCCAAGAAAATCAGATTTGAATTCTGAAATTCTTAACCTCGACAGATAGGAGGTGTCGAGTAGGTGTCGAGCACAACAATCTTTGAACAGCTTTCTTAAGCTCGATAGATGCAGCTTTCGAGCCAACTGTCAAGTTTTAATAAATTTGCACTATCAACTTGTTTTCTTGGACAGACTTGAAGGCTTCAACACTTGATCTTGAAACATGGTTTCTTGAAGTATTTAAACACATCCTAAATCTACCCAAATACAAGTAAAGTGCATTTTGTTAAAGGATAGGCCAATTACATAAAGTAGTGACATATGTTCCTAACAAGTGAAACAAATATGTCCTAACACAATATGAGAAATACCCTTAGGGTGAAGAAATCTCATCTCTTCTTGGCATCCAAGAACCTTTTACATTTTTGTTCATATATTTATCTTGTTGTTATCCCAATTACTTTAATGTTCTTCTCCATTCCCCTTTACATTATTGTCATCCCATTTACATTTTGCTAATCCCCATTCCCCTATTGCTTATTGCATGTTTTATTCCTATTGTTCTGTGTGTGTGTGTGTGTGTGCACATGTGTGAGTGCATGCGCTACTACCTCCTCACCTAAGGAAAAAAGGATTTTCTATCTATTCCTTTTAAATGAGCTTTAAACCTTAACTAAAGCACAATATGAGTATGTTGTCTGTAGAATAGTTAATGGCTTAAAACTCCCATCTCTTTTTAACCAAAAACCCATAAGGCTTGAAAGAGATTAAAGCTTATTTAAGAGGAATCATTATTAAAATAAAATAAAATTAATCAACCTTTACTTTTATTGTCATTTAAATTCAAGCACTTTGCTTTTATTGTCATTTAAATTCAAGTACTTTACTTTTCCTTGTCATTTAAATTTTTAGCAATTTTATTTAGTTGCCTTTATTTTATTGTCTTTAAATTTATAGAACTTATTTACTATTGTTGGCTTGTTGCTCTTTACCTTTTCCCATTAATAATGTGGCCATAAATTAATAACTTGGGTGAAAAAATTCCTTTAGTATGCTTTTCCAAAAGGAAATGATTTTTTTTTAAAAAAAAAAAAAAAAAAACTTCATTCCCTTTTTCGAAAGGACAAAACTTAGATACAATAATTTAGGTGTTGTTCCTTAGATTCCCCTTTTAAGATTTTGCCATGTGGCTATTTAACTAAAAAACATACTTTCATCCCATGAAAAAAAATCCACATGATAGAATTTTAAGAGGGGAACTTAAGGAATAGCACCTAAGTACTGTACCTAAGTCTTGCCATTTTCAAAAGATGTTTTCAAAAATGAAAACTTTAAAATCTTTTCCTTCCTTTTAAAATCTCATTTCTAAAAAAATATATCCTTTTCTATTTCTTCTTGAATCCAAAAATAACGAGTATTTTTCAAAAAAAAAATCTCTTTCCTTTCCTCAAATAAATTTTTTTTATTTTATCACATTAGAATTTCTTTTCAAAAAATATGATAAAATAAATCTTTTGAATAAGCAAGGTTTCTAAAATGAACATTTCTTTTCCCCCAAAAAAAAAAAAAAATCATAGGATTTTTGGAACCCAAGCTTCTTCTTTTGAAAATAAAACTCATGAATCTTTTTCTTTTAAAATCATTTTTCTTCAACGTAACGCCCCAAAATCATAAATAATAAAAGTCTATTCAATCTAAATAATCCATAAAAAAAATATATTAAATAAAAGAAACCAGCAACCTAAAATCTCATCACAAATGTCAGAGTTCTAATCCACCAAAGACAAAACATCTTCAGAATAATTCTTTAGTACAATGTTTAATGCCATAAAATAATAATAATAAAATCCTTAATTCCACAAAATAATTCGCAACTATTGTCTTCCAAGAATCTCTACTATAATAATCCTTCTAATGTATCTATAAGAGGAAAATAAAGGGGGTGACATAACTCAATAAGTAGAATTCACTAACATTGGAGTGTGGAAACAAACCTTTCAAATAAATAATTCTTATAACAAATACATAACTTGTATCTCACCATTATTTTATCATCAAATATTTCATATAAAAAAAAATATCTTTATATTGTGAGCCATCATAATACATATACCAATACCATCATATAAATAATTTCCTAGACTTTTCTCGTGGTTAACGTTTACACCCCGTTGACAGGGTTGTGCTGTCCCCTTTTAGTATTAGAACCTCCTTTACATCCCTTTTCTTAAGGATGGCTTCTTTGGAACCTAAAGGTACACTCCCTTGCTAAGGTGCTTCCTTTTTGGATCCTCAATAGCATACTCCCTTGCTAAGGAGCTATCAAATGTGCACTGTCCCTTTTTTCTGGGACCGTCCCTTGCTAAGAACTGGCTGCAGTATAATTGTCCCTTACTAAGAACTAAATACAATACTGAGCTTCTAATCACGACTTGCCATAGGTTTTCAAAACACATTCAATGTGCTCACAAAAATAATCCACTTATGATTCTCAAAAATATAAAGATATATTCACACATACAAGTTTAAATAAATCCAGGTTGTCTCACAGGTTTTTCATAAAACGAATAGTCAATGTGCACATCAAACATTTGTAAAATATCAATTTATATATGGAATATCAACATATTTCTTTGATATAAAATAGTTTAATAATCAATACTGTTTTGGGAAAACCCCCAAAATTAATAAACACCACTTACCTCTTAGTTGCAAAATAAAAGAAATCAACCTCCCTTGAATCACAACAAATCAGCAGAATTAGAACCTAGCAACACCAAAGATAGGTCCATCAATATACAATTTCCTACTTAAAATTCTGTTTTCACGCTTAAACAGTTTTGTCCTAGACAATACTGATATATCCAAAAAATTTCATCTATACACTTAACTATCCAAATTCACTTTCAATCTTTGATTAACTTGTTCTATTTCACATATTCTCACTATCTATTAATTGGCATGTTTGTACTACAACTCTATGCAACTCTAGGATTTTATTACATGTCTAGCCATCATATAGACTACTACAATTCTTAGAATACACATAATATAACCTTGATTGATCAATCTAATATGCATATCTGATTATTCTCCCTTTTGTTTCTTTTTCTTTTTTTTTTTAAAGTAGGAAATTAATATATATCAATAAACTTTCAATATAGGTCGAACCTAATGGCAAGGTCACATGTATGGGATAGATTCAAGTAAAATAAGACTTCCATTTAGGCCGAAAGATGTATGTCTGATCCATCTAATAATAGAAGCCGTATATTACATATATCTTAGTTCATTCTCCCAATGACCCATAACTCTCTTGATGCCGTAAAGCATAAGGACACTGTTGGACACTTATTTGGACAAAGTCAATGGCGGTGAAAAGAGTGAGACTATAAACAATTTTATATAATTCACAAAGCAACCTTTTCCCTTTCACATGGTGACAACTTGAATTGATAAGTCCAAGCCTATTACTCCATTAGGCACAAATTCAAAGTTGTGGCCCTTTCCTGACATATTGACCCTTCCTTATTTAATATAATACAATTATAGGAGCCATTTTCTATTAGTAGAATGATAGTCTAGGTTCATGACAATTGCTAGCTATTGACTATTCAAACTTTTTAAATTTAGAGCAAGACAAACCATACCTGAACTACTTGTGCATAGCCGTAGAGAAGAAAAGAAACAACTCAATAGTGTATTGCAACTGAAAACAAAAAGGAACTTTCTTATATACATACACGTGTAACTTAAAAGGTAAAAGGCCAGGGTTATCAAGGCCCGTATTTTTATTTATGCCACCTCACTTAGGCTTCATATCCCATAGCATTTATCTTATTTTTTATGTCTTAGGCCCAAATCAATTTAATCCATTTAATTGTAGGCCTCCTTATAATTTACATATAATAATTAAATAAGTAATAAAATTATGGGGTGTTACATTCAAAATAAATTTTCCCTACCAAAAAAATGTTTTCAACACAAATTCCCCTTCCACCATAAAAATCATGGGATCTTTGGTTCAAATCTTTTCAAAAGGAAAAAACTCATGAAATTTCCCAAAAGTTTTTTCTCAATTCTTTCTTTTTCAAGATTACCCTTTTCTTTTTACAGAAAAATATTTTCAAAATAAAACGCTTTTCTTCAAACCATATTCTTAAAATAAAACCATGGGATATTCAAAAATCAAATCATTTTTTTCCTAAAGAAACCCATGAGTCCTTTGAAACCCACTTTTCTTTTGTTTTCTTAAAATTAGATTTTCTCTACAAAAATGATTTAAAAAAAAAGAAAAGGGTAAACTTAGTGCACCTCAAATTTTTTGGGTTCCACCTAAAAATGGCATTTTGTTATTTAAAAAAAAAAAAAAAAAAAACTCTTTCCGAAACCCCTTTTCACATTTCGTGATTTGTCTCCTATTTCAAATTTTGCTTGTTCAAAAGAGACCTTTTCTTTCAAAAAAATGATGAAAGTTTTTTTTTTTTAAAAAAAGAACAATAAAACCTTCTCTTTCAAAATAACAAAATTTTTCTTCATAAAAAAAATGTTTTTTTTTTTCCCGAAATTTTCCTTTTGAAAATAAAGTAAGGTTAACATTTTCAAAGAAAAATTCTTTCAAACTTGCCCATGCATTGTTGTTTAAAACTTTCCTTAGGATTGCATCTTTAGGGATTTGTGCTATAGTTCAATTCCATTGAACCCATAGGCACTAATCAAGTTTAAATGGCCCATTTCTTTTCTTTGGCACTAACATATCTCCATTGTCATCTTTTTTGCATGGTAAAAATGAGAAAATGTGGTGGATGATGACAAGGTATTTTCCTTCCAAACCTCTTCCATTATTTTTACGTTGTAATGTATTTTTGCATAGTATTTAGTATCCACATACTAGTTATGTAGTAAATATTTTATTCGCATGCTAATTATACGTATTTAAATTTAGCCTTCATATGCTATATATATTTATAATTAGAATGTGAGAATTATTTATATATATATATATATAAATAACCAAAATGCCAAGTATCTTATTTCTTCACTAAAAAGATAACGTTTGAGATAAATTAAAATATGATACTATTCATTCTTTGGATAGACGTTATGGGGTGCCTAACACCTTCATCACACATAACCGAACTTTCGAATTCAAGATCTTTTGTTCGAGACCTTTGGTTTACCTTAATTAATAAACCCTTAAAATTGGTTTAGTTAATTAGGTAATTTAAAATGGATTAGACCTATAGGTGACTAATCACACCTAATATAAAACCAATTAATGGTGGCAAATCCTAAATTAAAAAATAAGAAAAAGGAACTCACACACACACCTTATCCTAAAAACACATACACACAAAGAGTCTCATTGCCAAAGACCAAATGTGTGACCTAACCTAAGAATTCGATTTTTCTTTCGGGGGCCTCCACAATAGTGACTGCTTGCCAGATCTCCACTATGCATATACCTTGAAAATAAAATTAAAAAGAACTTCATGACATCTACAGCTACATCATAGAAAGCAATCCAACACAAAGGGAGAAAAGCAATCACGTAAGAAGAACAAGACGAAGAAAGACCCATAACAAGAACTTGAAACCACTGCTTCAAAAAGTTACACTACTTATTGTAAAATTTATTTTTATATATCAAAAAGGTGGTGGATTCTACATATATTATACAAGTAGTACTCTCTCTCTCTCTTAGTGGGGACTAGGCACATAAAGTATTCATGGAATAACATCACAAGTGACTGGTTACCATATTTTGTATCATTCTCAAGTTCGCAAACATTGGCAGCAACAGCTACTGCTACTCCCAACCCTGAAAGAACCAATAAACTCTAGAGGTCTGATCTCAATTCATTAAGAATCCCGCAGCCTTATTTCTATTGATATAATGTTGCTATGCATTGTTGAAGAAACTTCACTATAGGTGAAATATAATTGATCAACGCATCCATTGATCCTTGTCAATCAGACTGCATTTATTATCATTTGCATTCTACATCAATGCAAATGCTTATACCTTATTAACTTGCTTTGCAATTGGAACTCGTAGGGAAAGCCTAGGCTTTGGCAATTGCTCTGCAACCAAAATGTAGAAGAGCCCCATGACTCCTGTGTGCCTCTGAGCGCTACTATAATTAGATTCCAGTATCAGAGTCTCCCCAACATTTATCTTGACAGAGCCGGGTTGAGGATAACAAGTGGACATTCCTACGATATAACCAGCCTCATTTCCTGCTTCCTTCCCTTGTCCATAAGTTGGTATTGAAGAACATAAAACCCGTCCATCCTGAAACTCCACACAAAAGCATGAGCAAAAGAAGCTGTTACATTATTAAACTCCTCAAAATATGACAAAACTTTTCACATAATTTTCACAGATGTGTGGAACTAGATGATTGAAAGGAAAGATAGAATCAAATAACTAATCCAGAACTAGAGGAACAATAAAATTTTGACCCCCCAAAAAAAAAAATTGTATATAGAGCACATGCAGATCATGAAGTTCACAGCCTAATACAACATGAGATTTTGTCGTGAATTATAAAATATTTTTACAAAAGGTTATTCAGTGTAACTAAATTAAAAAGATTCTTGCAACAAATCCAACTATCTAGTCGATGTTATAAATATATAGAGACACAAAGTACGGAGAAAATATGAATGTGTGTGAACTACTTTTGATTGTGAGAGTGACAATTCCTGATAAATCTCCATAGAAGATCATCAAATAGGGTAAATCGTATGATATTTCACAAGAGATCATAACTGGCACAGCAGATAACAAAGACATTAAGAAATGTTGCACTCATATCGCTACAAACAGAAAAGGTAAGTGTTGAATCACCTCTCCATAAAGAGTTGAACCGATACCCCCCGAATGTTGATGGGCCACACCGTAGACGATATAGCCACCAGTTGGGAAAACGAGGCTTATCCTTTTGGAGTCAGTGCACCTATTATCAGCCATACCAGATGCACTACAAGACTCAACGTCATACTCAACCTGTACCAAAGAAGTTCTGTTATTGAGTCTCTTAGAAAGAGTATTGAATTAACAAAAAATACTAACAATGCAACAGAATACAGGTTGGTCGAATGAAATTTGAATTTTGTACGACTTCTTGATTTTTGAAACTTACACTTCAAGATGATTCAGGGTGAGATATTAAAAAACAGAAAGCTCACTAAGATGCAGCTCTAACAAAAATTTACTCTTAAAAGAGAGGAGGAAAGCTCAAGTTCTCAGGAAATAGACACCTATTCCATTAACTTACATTATTAAAATAAATAAAAGACTAATTTGTAACTTTCTAAACTCTGGAGAACAAGTTGCAATGAACATATATTTCACGAACCAAAATTGTAATATAGCCAATCTTAATATAATTTCAACCTTCATATCCTTATTCAGAAGTGTATATGTGTGTGAGAGAGGGAGGGAGGGAGATCAGTAATTACAAATACTGTTTATATCAATATATTAGGAGAGTATAATATAATTGTAGAGAAGTTCACTTACATGGCATTCATGTTCTGAACTTTGTCCTGTTGAATTGCCCAATTGTTTCCAAGTATCAGTGACATCCAATATATAAATCTTGACAGGCACAATAAATTCATCCCAATCAATCCACTTCACCGTATATCTCATGTAAAGGTTTCTCTTAGCACCCTCAGAGACTTCTCTCAATCTGCACTGAGTGTGATCATAGCAACATCTTAAACCTCCTATATAATCTGGCCTTAAGGGCCGGCCATATTCATCCTTTGAAACGTTATATAGATCACACCTGCATTCAGTGCATCCCAACTTATCTTCCACTCCCCTAGTATCAATCGCATGGACATTAAGCAACCACCTCTCCTCATACCCAGCAGGAATATCAGCAGGATTACCAACCTCTATACCAAAAGGATCTGGAACATCTGTGTTTGTTCCTCGGGTTTCAGATCCAAGGCCATAATACTGGCCAACAGAATTATTCTGGCATATTCCACTGTTCCTCACGAAAATATAATCCTGCTCGGGATTTGTTGCATTTAGACGTTGATGAAATCTTCCAAGGGCCCAGTGATGGAGATAAGTTTCGTGAAGAGGGACAGGATGCCCTGCTTCATCAACTACTTCAGCATTGAAACCCTTGATAGCAATATGACCTCTTGGGAAGTCAATGTTGTAGTAATATTTGTCCACCACTGATCCTTGATCCAGCACAAACTTAGGAGATAGGTAAACTGAAGATTTTATCTTAGGATGTCTATATTTCCGGAAAGCATGTGAGCTTGTTATGCTTAATGCCAGTAATAGTATTGCCAACGGAACTCGAAAACAGTGAAGCATTTTTTTTCTGCCCAAAACAAACTGTCATAAAATAAAACCAAAGATTCTCAGATAATAAGCTCAACAATCATCTCTAAAAAAAAACAAGTGAAACCCACATGTAAAGTAAATAAATATGACTAAACAACATTAGATAAGGTAAGTGATACACAAGAGAGAGCATGAAGGACTTAAACAACTTGTTTGTCTCAGAATTGGCAATATCAGTCAAGATTATAATTATAATTTGAAATTGTGTCCTTCCTGCAGTCCGTTTCTATCCATGTTAGGGGAAACTAACAAAATAAAGGAAATCACAAAAAAGGCAAGGGCCGAAGTTGTCTATAATATATTAGACTTGTATAATGACCCAAATCGAGTGCAACAAGTCCAGCTCAACCCAACTGAGAAGGGCGTGTGAAAATACCAAATCATGTGTATGCATGGATAATATCAGGAATAAAGGGCAAGACAACCCCAAGAATAGTTTGTTAGTTAGTCACTAGTTGTTGTACAATTAATTAGTTTGGTAAAGTGACAATCTTGAGCTTTTGTTGATGCAAACTCCTCAATTCCCTCTCTAAGCTCCCTTCCTAATCACCCTTTCTTCTTCTTTTGGAGGCAGTGAGCAAGGATTTCAGGTCGAGGGGGGCAAGATTGAAGTTATAATTAATCTATGAAATATTAATCGATACTAATAACAAAATAAATAAACAACTATATACAATAATATGATAAAGTAATTACCATACATAATCTAATATAAAATGTTATACTTTAATTCATTTTTTCATTTCTAATTTAATTTACTCAATTGCAAAATCTACTTCGATATGAGCTTGTTTAGAATTTGACTTGGACGTATTATTATAATTGGGTTCTCCATAATCTTAATTAACTACAAATATATATTTCATTATTTCATAGCATTGAAATAAAAAATAAAAAATAAATCCATAGTTAATAACAATTAAATCAAGGGACTAATCTAAATAAACACAATTTAAACATGTACTTTAACTCTTCAAAATAAATTAGAAAAATAAATCAACATCAAAATGTTAAGAATATAGCAACCTATGAAGTTGTATATGTGATTCAATGCTATGAATGCTTTGAAAATGTTTTATAGCAAAAACTCGGGTGTTTTTTTTTTTTTTTTTTTAGATTGAAAACTTTTGATAAAAAGAGAAAAAAATTGTAAATAAGAGGCCGACTGGTGAGGTGCTACAGTAGGCACATAAACATGGATTTTTTTTTTTTTTTTCCTTTTGGAGTCCTATTTCGTATCATCATTTTTTTTTTTTCAATGCTATTCGGCAAAGTTTTTTTTTGGTTAAATATTCGGCAAAGTTGTGTGCAAAAACAATGTACTAGTAATTGGGACCCATTATTATTTAATAAAAGTGTTGCCCTGTAAAATTATCTTCTTTAATGAGTACTTGAGAATTTTTGAGAAGGTCGAGGGGGTGTTGCATGTGAATGTAAAATTGTCTTCTCGCTGATAAGGTAGCTAATTTCCAAATTCCAACACACTTTCCTATCCTACACAATGGTTTCCCATTTCCTGGCCTGGACCACACAAGGCTATAGAGAAACAACTAATATTGATAAAAGTATAAATGGGCAATTAGTAAATTAAATGAATATTGATGTTGATGCCCAAATTACATGTGGGTTATTTTGAAATACCAGGAAAAAAAAAAAAAAAAACTTTGGTAATCATTCACAGAGAAAAGCGAACGAACATTTGGTATACTCTGTACGAGGAAGGAGCACGAAACATCCTTCGGGAGTGACTATTTTGAGTCTAAAAAAATATACATATATAGTGAAAGAAAGAGAGGGGAAAGAGCGTACCCAATAAAAGAAAAGGGGAAGGAAGCAGCGGATTCCAAAGCAGTTCAGATTACAGAGAACCACGGAGGAGTTCAACTTCAACGGATTTGAAGACTTATATATAAAATATACAGTGTGTGGACAGAGCCCTTTGGAATTGGAGCCAACAAAAGAAAGTATTTTAGTCGACTCTCGTTTTGGATGAGGCCACTGCTTACGCCGTGTTACCGTAGTACTTCGTTCCAAATTTCTTAACATCCAAGTTTAGGAAAACGACTTCCTCAAAAAAAAAAGTTTAGGAAAACGACAAAGCGAATGGCCTCAGCGATGACGTATTTGTATATCACCATTATATGTCAAAATATTGTTCAAAAATGCATTATATTCATTATTCATCAATAATGTTTGTAAGGTGAAATATTATTTTAGTTCCTAAATTTTGTTAACAATTTATTTTTCATCCTTAAATTTTAAAAAAAAATTTTTATCCCTAAACTTTGTATAGAATTTTTTTAATAGTTTAGAGACAAAAAAAAAAAAAAAAAGGATAAAAAAGAACTTTGTTCAATAGTTTAGAAATGAAAAACAAACTTTTAGTAAAGTTTAAAAACATAAATAAAACATTTTCAATAGTATAGGGACGAAATGTGAATTTTTTAATAGTTTAGGAATGAAAAATGAATTTCTTAAAATTTAGCTATGAAAATAAAATTTTTAATAAAATTTAGAGACCAAAATAATATTTTACCAATGTTCTAACTTTGCTTCTTCTAACCAAAAAAGAAAGGTTTGATTCTTCTTCTTCTTTATTTTTTCTTTTCATGAAAGAAAAAAATAATCTACGCTAACCCCACTTCTTATGATGCTAATAGGTAATACTAAGCCTCCGTTTGGATACCATTTAAAAATGAAAATTATTTCACTATTCAGCTTATTTTTACTATTATTTATGGACCTCACTGTATTTTCTGTACTATTTATAAGTTTCATTCTATTATTTCAACTAACTTTTATCTATAATACTTTTAATAATAAATTTTTAATTTTAACAAAATACACCGTACCTAAATAGACCCTAATAATGAGATGTACTGTTACTTGATGTGGTGAACATTTAGAAGGTAGTACTTGGGACAATCTTATCAATGTTAATAGATAGTTACGAAGGACAGGCATTTTTCACGGATGAAAATTGGATTGTGACACGTAACAACTTTGTTTTCTTGTTTTAAATTTAACTTTTCTGTCTTTTTCTTCTTTACTTTTTTTTTTTTTTTGATAGGACTTTTTCTTCTTTACTTAATTTGTCGTTTAGTCATTTATTTATATTTGTGCTTATCCTTTGTTCGGTATTTTTTTTTTTTTTTTGGTGCTTTAAAAAAAAAGTTTTCCCTGTATAAAGAAATTATAAAAGTTCATATATTCGAATATTTTTTTTACAGTAATATATTTTAAATAATTTTTTAGATTTCATATAATTTAAGTTTTTAAATGACTATCTTAATTAAAATTAGTCTTTTCACACACGCTTTCTACATGTAATAAGACTTTTTTTATTTTTTATTTTTTAGGTTTATATGTTTTACTTATGGTAGTTTTATTTTATTTTTTATTTTAAAAAGAAGTTGTATTAATACTTGACTATTAATATGAGAGAGAAATATGAAGATGAGAAAAAAAAACAGTTTAGTGATAAATAAAAAAAAATAAAAAAAAATCCTACATTTGTAGGGCAAAAAAAGCAGTTTTATTTTTTTTATTTTTTTACAAAGAGAAAGAGTTGTGTTAGTACATGAGAGAGAAATGTGAAGATAGAATAAAAAATTGTTTTTTTTTTTAATTAAGCTAAAAATTAGGAGTCTACCCTATGGTTTAAGCCTTAAAAATAGATGAATTTGACGGTATTTTGGAGCTCTAAATTGAGGATTTCAAACAAGAAAATCCCTTTAAATAATAGTATAGATAAATTTCTAGAGCTGTTTGGTGGTGGATTCTACACACATTACGCAAGTAGTTCTCTCTCTCTCAATGGGAGCTAGGCACATAAAGTATTCATGGAACAACATTACAAGTGCTGGTAAGTGGTAACCATATTTTATATCATTCTCAAGTTGGCAAACACAAGCAACAACAGCTACTACTACTCTCTTTTTTTTTTTTTTTTTTTTTTTGATGAAAGACGATAACATTACAAAACTAAAAACCAAAACAAGGTTCAGTACAAGACCTGATGAAAGACCTCCCACTGAGATCTCCCTCAAAAACATCTAAAATGTCCATAGGCGGACTATCAAAAATAAGAAAATCAGCAATTAAACTAAAACTCATCCTAGCTAAGCCATCCGCACATTGGTTAGCTTGCCGGAAACAATGCTTAATACGGACGTTTTGGAAAAGAGAAATTAGATGCCTACAATCATCTAAAATAGGAGAAATAACATTATTAACATAACCTGATCTCAATTCATTAAGAATCCAGCAGCCTTATTTCTATTGACATAATATTGCTAAATGCTAAGCACTGTTAAAGATACTAATTCACTCTAGCTAAAAAATTTTAATTGATCAACGCATCAATCGGTCTTCGACAATCAGACTGCTGCTTTATCTATTATCATTTGCATTCTATATCAATGCAAATGCTTTATACCTTACTATTAACTGGCTTTGCAAATGGAAGGCGTCGGGAAAGCACAGGCTTTGGCAAATGTTCTGCAACCAAAATGTAGAAGAGCCCCATGACTCCTGTGTGGCTCTGGGTGCTACTATAATTAGATTCCACAATCATAGTCTCCCCATCATTTATCTTTACGGTGCCTGGTTTAGGATAACAAGTGGACATTCCTACAATATAGCCAGCCTCATTTCCTGCTTCCTTCCCTTTTCCATATGTTGGCATCGAAGAACACAAAAGCCGTCCATCCTGAAACACCACACAAAAGCACGAGCAATAGAAGCTGTTACAATATTATCAAACTCATCATAATACGACAATAAAAAAATTTCACATAATTTTCACAGATGTGTGGAACTAGATAATTGAAATGAAAAATAGAATCATATAACAAAGCCAAAGCTAGAGGAACCATAAAATTTTGACCACCAAAAATAAAGTAAAATTAGAGCACACGCAGTTCATGATGAAGTTCATAGCCTAATATGTTTGTTGTGAACTATAAAACATCTATACAATAGGTTATTCACCGTAACTAAAACAAAAAGATTCTTGCTACACATCGATCCAACTATCTAGTTGATGTCATAAATATATAGAAATAAAAGTACGGAGAAAATATGAATGCGTGTGAACTACTTTTACTTGTGAGAGTGACAATTCCTGATACATCTCCATAGAAGATCATCAAATCAGGTAAGTCATGATATTCCACAAGAGATCATAACTGGCATACCAGATAACAAAGAAAATAAGAAATGTTGCACTCATATCGCTACAAACAGAAAACGTAAGTGCTGAATCACCTCTCCATAAAGAGCTGAACCGAGACCCCCTGAATGTTGATGGGCCACACCATAAGCGAGATAGCCACCAGTTGGCATAGCCAGACTTGCCCTTTTGGAGTCAGTGCACCCATTATCAGCCTTACCAGATGCACTACAAGACTCAATGTCATACTCAACCTGCACCAAAGAAATTCTATTGAGTCTCTTAGAAAAGAGTATTGAATTAACAAAAAAAAATACTAAAGAATGCAACAGAATAAAGATCCATCGAAAGAAATTTTATTTTGTACCACTTCCTTGTTTTTTGAGACCAATTTGCAATGAACATATATTTGACGAACCAAAAGAGTAATATAGCCAATTATTATCTAATTGTAGAGAAGTTCACTTACATGGCATTCATGTTCTGAATTTTGTCCTGTTGAATTGGCCAATCGTTTCCAAGTATCAGTGACATCCAATATATAAATCTTGACAGGCACAATAAATTCATTCCAATCAAGCCACTTCACCGTATATCTCATGTAAAGGTTTCTCGTAGCACCCACAGAGTCTTCTCTCAATCTGCATTGTGTGTGATCATAACAACATGATAAACCTCCTTTATAGTCTGGTCTTAAGGGCTGGCCTTTTTCATCCTTTGTAACATTATATAGTTCGCACCTGCATTCGGTGCATCCCAACTTATCTTCCACTTCCCGAGTATCAATTGCATGGACTTTAAGAAACCACGCCTCCTCATACCCAACAGGAATATCAACAGGATTACCAACCTCTATTCCAAAAGGATCTGGTACATCTGTGTTTGTTCCTCGGGTTTCAGATCCGAGGCCATAATACTGGTAAACAACTTGTTTCTGGCATATTCCACTGTTCCTCACGAGAATATAATCCTGCTCGGGATTTGTTGCATTTAGACGTTGATGAAATCTTCCAAGGACCCAGTGGTGTAGATAAGTTTCGTGAAGAGGGACAGGATGCCCTGCTTCATCAACTACTTCAGCATTGAAACCCTTGATAGCAATATGACCTCTTGGGAACTCAATGTAGTAGTAATTTCTATTCACCACTGATCCAGGATCCAATTCAAACTTAGGGGATAGGAAAACTGCAGATTTTATCTCAGGTTGTCTATATTTCCTGAAAGCATGTGAGCATGTTATGCTTAATGCCAGTAATAGTATTGCCAACGGAACTCGAACAAAGTGACGCATTTTTTTCCTGCCCAAAACAAACTGTGTCATAAAATAAAACCAAAGATTACCAGATACTAAGCTCAACAATCATCTCTTAAAAAAACAAGTGAAACCCACACATAAAGTAAACGCATAAGACTAAACAGTACTAGGCAAGGTAAGCGATATGCAAAAGAGATCTAGCATGACTTAAAAAGTCATAAACAACAGAAGTGAGTTATGTACATGCACCCAAATAGAAATGTTGTATTTTAATTAGTGGTTGGAGCTTAAAATTACAAATATGTTTGAAGCCAAATTTTGTCCATTTTAAAATACCAGAAAAAAAAAAATGGTACTCATTCACATAGTAAAACAAACCAACATTTGAAATTCTGTACGAGGAAGGATCATGAAAACATCCCTTGGATGTAACTATTTTTAGTCTAAATACCAAACTAAATGAAACACACAGAAATGAAGATTAAAATGATCCGTCGATCCCAGCTTAACCAATGAGCTGATTTATTGAATATAATTGGATTGGCGTACCATGTTTACTAGATTATAAAATTTTATTAAAAAAAAAAAAGAAAAGGTGAAAAAAAGAGGAGGAAAAAGCGTACTGAAAAAAAGAAAGGAACCAGCAAATTCAAAAGCAGTTCAGATTAGGGAACCAGGGTGGAGTTCAAAGTGTTTGAGAAGACATATATATAATATACGCAGTGTGGACAGAGCCCTTTGGAGCCGAACAAAAGAAAGTAATGTCATTTATATCATTTTTCTCTCATTTTGGAATTGGAAATGATGAGGCCGCTGTTTACGCCTTGTTAACATATAGTGTATATGTTTTTACTTTCGTCCAAATTCCTTAATGGTGGATTTGGATGGCACGATTTGAGCATGTTAATCTGGAACAACAATTCAATTAGTAATTAATAGGTAATTAAAGTGTTAAATACATGTTTTTTTCCCTAAGCTATAAACAACAATTCTAATTAAAGTGTCAAATAAACTAATTTAAACTTTCTAAGGAGTCCAAATCTTTTGTCTCACTCTTCTTACTTCACTATATAGTCAATAGCCTTGTAACTGAATTGGCACCTTCCTATGCACAAAATACTTGGGGGTCTAGGAGAGAAAGGGTTCGAGTTGCAGGGTTAGTAGCATGTTGTAATTATTTCTTAAAAAAAAAAAAAATACTCCACTATATACTCCACAAATAAAAACATGTCATATGTCCATCTAATTTATTAAATGCTAAATTTATTCCTTCTATTATTTTAATTACCTAAATATGATGGGTTATTTATTTTAGGAAATTGAAAGCATACATTTAACATTTAATAAATTAGATAGATATGTGGCATGCTTTTATTTGTGGAGTAGGAAGAGTGGGATAGAAGATTTGAACTCCTTTCTAAGTATGTACAATTGATCAAATAAGTTAAGGAAATTAAAAACATATGATTGACTTAATCTTACAAATTACTTCAATATACATTTTATTTATAAGAAGGTTGACATGCACAAAAAAATTCAATTAGTAATTAATAGGAAAATTGATGTGATATGTTGTTATTTAACATATTCCCTTATAAATTCTTAAGAAGATGTTGTGAGCAAATTGTGCCAATATGGAAAGTAAAGATACTAATTGCATCGATACTTTCCATACAAATTATCAAAAAAAAAAAAAAAAAAACTTTCTGTAAAATTTAAAAGTCAAAATCATGATAAGCAGTAGTATAATATATTTGCCTTTTTTTTTAGGAACAAGATATTTGACTTTACAAAGGTAAAAATGGCAGGAGCAAGTTAAGGAGTAATATTGCTCATTTATGGATATGTATTTAAGTTTGTTTAACATGAAAAAGGTTTAAAAAAATCTTGCTATTTAAGAAGATAATGGTGCATTAATTTTAAAAATATGTATTTATTATTGACAAATAACCAATAAATAGACAAACGTACGGCATATTTTTGTAATATATAATGTACCCGTGTGAATAGTAAATAGCAAAAAGAAAAAATAATGATTTGTTAATAATATATACCTGCAACATTACCTTTGAGAATATTAAATGGAAGATATTTGTATCCTACTATTAATTTAGGATCGGATAATATAAATGAGTTCATTCAATAATTAAATGTGCTGACATATATGACATTTGTGTGGAAAATATTTAGGTAGTCCCGCAGTATAGTTAGGTAGGTAGTCCCAGAGTATATATTACTCCTAACATAGATTTCTTTCCTAAATTACAACATTTCAATCAATACTTTCTCCAAAAAAAAAAAAAAAATTCAACATTTCATCAATTCTTTGCAGACCATAATTAATTAATTTATTATCATTTTTTTTTTTTTTGTTGAGAATACTAAGTATTAATTTATTATCACTTGAAATTTTGCTAATGCAAAACTTGTGGGGTCAAAGAATTTGACAACCCCAGCCCACCTCATACTAAGCCCAAGACCCACGCCGAGGAGGAAGGAATGGCCGAGGACAAATAAAGAAAGCCCAAGTGGCCCAGAAACATCGCCGAGGACAATTCTGTCTTCGGCCAACCTAGATCCTAGTAGGGAAGAACGGCCCGCCATCAACAGTAGTCTCCCAGAGCGTCCCAAGAAAAAGGACAAGTACTGTAGGACAACTACAGAAGCATGGTGTAGGAACAGTTCAAGGAGAAACTATCACCTCCGCATTAAATGCCCATAACTAACGTTCTAACCGCATTAATGAAGAAATGATCCCTGAACAGTGCGGTCTTAGTTGCTGCAACTCACTGAAGGTTTGGGAAGGTGGTTGATGGGACAGACACTCGAGTAGTAACCTGCATGATCAACAGATGGAGGGCCAAAATCGACTGGAGGGGGATATATAATGTGAGAAATCCTCTAGGAAAGGGGGGGAGAAAAGAGGAGAATACTGAAGCGATTTGCATGATCTTAAAAACCTTTGTAATCTAGCACTGAAGAAATAATAAGAACACTAAGTTCCTCGGACGAAATGCCCGAGGACAGAATTTCATACTTTAGTCCATATCCTTGTTATTCAATCCATTCATAACCGTGTCTAGTTGTTGTAATCCTCACTAAGACCTAGTTCTTAAACCTACTCTCTATAAATTTATTGTATTGAGCTAGTTGGGTTTGAGTCCACTCATCTAGTAGCAGAAGTGCTCAATCCAAGTCCTTACAATTGGCGCCGTCTATGGGAAGAACTTGTGTGTTAGTAAAGGCAACAATCAAGCATGGTAGGATCAGACCCTCATCAAGCACGCTTCTATCAGCCCGAACTGGCTAGATCTCAACAACAGGATAACTTTCCTAACCCTAAGCGTGATCGAAATGAAGAGAATGGAAGGTTTCGAAAGGGAAGTGTACACACCACTCAAACCAACAAAAGCTATTCTAACGTGGGCAGTCACGTGCTCTAGAAACAAAATAACAATCGGGCCATGCAACCAGAAGAAGTTAGGAGTCATGTATCCCAGAAACAGGATGATAAGCAGGCCATGTAGCGAGAGATAGACGATTTAAAGAGAAAGTTGCGCCATGCACAACGAAGGCGATCTCATTCCAAGCCTGACATACCCTCCGATGATGAAAGTGATGATGACTATAGGCAAAGATCGAAAACTCCCCCAAGCGAGACCTTTTCTCACGAAGAAGAGCACTACCGGAGGCATAAACGTAAAAGCTCATCTCCTAAGGGCTTGGGAAATGATGCCATGAGCAGGGCATCGGATCAATTCTCCAAGTCACCTTTCACACATCACATAGAAGGGGCTATACTTCCTCGACAATTCCAGCAGCCAACCTTCGCCATTTACAATAGCAAAACAAACCCCGTAGAGCATGTGAGCTAGTTTAACCAAAGGATGGCTGTCCATTCTAAAAACGAGGTGCTGATGTGCAAGGTTTTCCCGTCTAACTTGGGACCAGTGGTGATGAGGTGGTTCAATGGCTTAAAGACGAATTCCATAGATTCGTATAGGCAGCTAACCCAAGCTTTAGGCTCCCGTTTCGTTACAAACAGCAGAGCTCCTCAGCCTTTGAGTGCTTTACTGTTGTTATCCATGCATGATGGAAAAACTCTAAAGGCCTACTCGGACAGATATTGGGAGACGTATAATGAAATGGACGACAATTTTGACGATGTCGCCATCAGCACCTTCAAAAATAGTCTCCCAGCCGAGCACGGCTTGAGGAAATCTCTAACTGGCAAGCCTGCCACTAGTATGCGCCAACTGATGGATCGGATCGATAAGTATAAACGAGTGGAGGAAGACCAGTTGCAAGGTAGGGGAAAAGAGAAGGTTATCCCCCAAGAGATGAGGGATTTCAGGTCGGACCGATATAACAGCAACCGCCTGAGAAGAGATTTCGTAGGGCAATCTGGAGTAACCAACACATAGACTGTCAATACTGTATTCCGAGAACCAGTACATCGAGTGTTGGAGAAAATCAAGAACGAGTCATACTTTAAGTGGCCGAATAAGATAGCGGGAGAGTCCACAAGGCGCAATCAAAACTTTTATTGCCAATACCACCAGGACCACGGGCATACCACGAAGAACTGCAGGAACCTCTGGAACAGCTGGTCAGAAAAGGAAAGCTGAAACACCTTCTGCATCATCCCAGTAGTCACCAAGGCCAGACCCATCAAGAACCCCAGAGAGATACTGCCCTAAGGCCACCCGTAGGGACGATCAATGTAATCTTGGCCGCGCCAGGAAGAACAGGCACGCGCCCTTCACGGGTGTTATCTGTGGCTCGGCGGCCTGTTGAGGAATCCCAGTCGAAGCCGAAGAGGGCCAGGATGAATTTTGATCCAATCTTGAGTTTTTCAAAGGAAGACAAGATCGGAATCATCCAGCCCCACGACGATGCGCTATTGATCACTCTCAGAATCGGGGACTACGATGTGAAAAGAGTGATGGTGGATGGTGGCAATGGGGCCGAGGTTATGTACCCTGACCTCTACAAGGGGCTAAGGTTAAAACCAGAAGATTTGATGCCCTATAACTCTCCTTTGATGAGCTTTGACGAGAAGCTTGTCATTCCAAAAAGCATGATTAGGCTACCCATCCAGACCGGCCCAGAGATAGTGGAGGTGAACTTTATCGTGGTGGACACCTACTCTCCCTACACAGCCATCGTCGGTAGGCCCTAGCTCCATACCTTAGGGGCTGTTGCTTCCTCATTGCATAAAAAGGTGAAATTCCCGTCAGGGGACCAAATTCTCGAAATTTGTGGTTGCCAATCCACGGCAAGGCAGTGTGTAGTGGCTGTCATCTCACATCGGTTCGATGCGGAGTCTTCAACCTCTGTTGAAAAGAATTTATAGCAATCAAGGGCCTTGGTTTCGCCTTCTGGTACAGCTGCCGAGGAGGCGAAATGTGAAGATCTAGAGGAGGTGGTTACTGGTGATGACCTAGAGAAGTTCTTTCGGGTAGGGGCTCAGCTGCCTCTTCAGGAAAAGGAGGAGTTGATTGAGTTTCTCAAAAGAAATATCGATATATTTGCATAGGATGCCTGCGATGCTCCCGGGATTGATCCAGCCTTCATCTGTTACCATCTCAATGTCAACCCGTCCATCACTCCCAAGAAGCAGCCACCCCGTTGCCCATCAAGAGAGCACGCTGATGCGATTAAGGACGAAGTGGCGAAGTTTAAGTGTGTAGGAGCTATCAAAGAGGTTTTTTACCCCGAATAGTTGGCCAACACCGTGGTGGTCAAGAAGAAAAGTGAAAAATGGCGGGTTTGTGTGGACTTCACGGACCTAAATAAAGCATGCCCAAAAGACCCGTTCCCCGTGCCTCGGATAGACCAGCTAGTGGATGCAACAGCAAGCCATCCTCGGATAAGCTTCTTAAATGCCTTTCAAGGCTATCATCAAATACCACTAGCCCTAGAGAATCAGGAGAAGACAACCTTCGTGACACCAACTGGGAACTATCATTACAAGGTAATGTCGTTCGGTCTGAAGAACGCAGGGTCCACTTATCAAAGGATGATGACAAGAATGTTCGAGCCGCAATTGGGCAAGAGCATCGAAATCTATGTCGATGATATGGTGGTAAAGAGTAAAGTGGTGTCCAAGCATTTAGAAGACCTCGGCAGCACCTTTGATGTCTTAAGGAAGCATAAGCTGCGCCGAAATGCTTCCAAATGTTCATTTGACTTGGGATCAAGCAAGTTTTTGGGCTACATGGTTACTCATAGGGGAATTGAGGTTAACCCTGACCAGATCAAAGCTATAAATGATCTAAAACCGCCGCAAAACGCCAAGGAGGTCCAAAAGCTTACTGGGATGATCGCAGCCCTAAATCGATTCATTTCCAAGTCGGCGGATAGATGTAGACCGTTCTATCTCTTGATCAACAAGTGGAAAGGGTTTGAGTGGTTCGAGGATTGTATTGTGGCCTTCCAGCAACTCAAGGAATACCTATCCCGGCCACCTATCATGTCCAGTCCTGAGGCCGATGAAGTCCTATACGTATATATTGTTGTGGCCTCTCATGCTGTGAGCTTGGTGCCAATATTGGATGACAATGGCCTTCAAAAGCCAGTCTATTACGTGAGCAAGTCGCTGCATGAAGCTGAGGTCAGATACTTACCCCTGGAGAAAGCCATACTGGCTGTGGTCCATGCTACGCGAAAGCTTCCTCATTATTTCCAAGCCCACACGGTGGTTGTTTTGACCCAACTACCCTTGAAGTCTGTACTTCGAACCACTGATTACACTGGAAAGATTGCCATATGAAGCACAATTCTGGGAGCTTTTGACATCAAGTACATGCCTCGGACTTCCATAAAGGGCCAAGTCCTAGCTAACTTGGTGGCCGAATTTGCTGAACCACCAGTAGAAATAGTAGTAGAGGAGCGCAACATGGATGGAAAATCGGTTGGGGTAATCTCTACGCCAGGACCCCCATGTTGGAAGGTGTACATTGATGGGGCAACGAATCAAAGGGGGTCCGGAGTAGGGTTAGTCCTGATATCTCCTGAGAAGACTACCATAGAGAAATCCCTGAGACTTGGGTTCTCGGCCACAAATAACGAAACCGAATATGAGGCCTTGTTATAAGGAATGACCATGGTGAAGAAAATGGGAGGAAAAAAAATAGAGATGTTCTCGAACTTGAGACTATTAGTGGGCCAGGTAAAGGGGGAGTTGGAGGCCAGAGATGCGAGGATGCAAGAGTACTTAAGCCAGGTCAAACGCTTGCAGTCAAACGTCGATCTTTTCAGCCTATCACATGTCCCCAAAAGTGGAAACACTCATGCAGATTCATTGGCCACTCTGGCTACCTCTTCAGCAGGGGGTCTGCCTCGAATTATTCTTGTCGAGCATCTGGATAGAGCAAATGAGGTTACAAAATGCATGGTCCATATCCATGAGGTTAGAGTGGGTCCTAGCTGGATGGACCCTATAGTGAGGTAAAGGAGGCTGGACTTGGTATCATTATTCAAGATCATCATGGTGCAGTAGTAGTGGCAATGAGCAAGAAATTGCAAGTTCCTTTGGGACCCCTTGAAGTGGAAGCGAAAGCTATGAATGAAGCGATTGTGATTGCGTTTGCTTGGGACATGGGGATCCACAAGGCCATCTTTGAGGGTGATTCCCAGGTGGTTTTGAATGCCTTGAGTGGTATTTCAGCTCCTCCCATTCAAATTGCTAATAACATTTTGGGTTCTCTGTTTGAGATTTACCAGTTTTGCTCAATGCAATTTCAACATGTCCCATGCTCTAGAAATACTCTAGCCCAATATGCTAGGGACATTCCTAATTTTATTTCTTGAATAGAGGAAACACCTTGTATTGTTGAACACCTTGTGTCTCAAGATGTAATGTTTTTATCCTTGTCTAAATGAAATTCCGATTTTCACATCAAAAAAAAAAAATTAATTAATTAATTTCTTTAATGAAAGGTAGGAAAAAAAAAAACAAAAAAAACAAAGGCCAAACATTATTAATTTTATAAGGACGGAATCCAAATCCTAAAATAGGCCCAAAAAAACAAAGACCCAACCCAATACCGACCTGAACATATACCCCAAATATTCAGTTGGGTCAGGTTTCTCCCTGGCAAGTTACGGGTGGCTGTGAACTGATATGAGTGGAGACTCCAAACCAAAAATTGAGAATGAAGGCATGTAAAAATGATGCTGAGTTGAGCATATGCAAAAGCATGCGTCCACGCGTCGTTGTGGCGTGGATGGAAGTATAGTGAATTTCTGATATACCAAAAAAGCCAAAAATGAAAATGAAATGGTGAGAAAAGGGCGGGTATTGCTATTAGAAGAGTATTGACCTAAATTATAGGGGTTGTATAATAATAACAGACCATAAGACCAGGCGCACCGGTGGTGGTGTATCTCATCTCTCATAATCATACTCATAGTCATAGATAGACATAAATCTCAATCTCAATCTCAACGCAGCAGCTCCGATGGGAAGCAAAGAACGAGCTAAGGAGAGAAGAGAAAAGAGAATGCAAGAAATTTCCCTTCTCAGGACCATTCCCTATTCCGATCACCAGAGGTCTTCTTTTTCTTTCTTTTCTTTTCTTTTTTAAATGAATCGAATCGCAATCATTTGTTCGTTCTGTATGTTTTTGATTCATCTCATCTGTTTTGAACAATCCATATTCTTTTTCTTTTAAGTTAAGGCTGAATTAGGAAAAGGAAAACCATTTCGATTCCAAAATTGCATAACCATAAAAACAGCGTCAGCATAGCAACCTAGTCTAATGAAGAATACCAGCCGCCATTCATTTAAATTAGTGAATACAAAGAATAATATGTTCTTTTGTTGCTCTACATTTTCCCCATCCTTGTACATTTTTTTTATTATCTCAGCCTCGTAACTCAATGCTATTGCCTCAGTTTGCGTGCCCAAAATAAAAATCCCAATTTTTTTTTCACTATTTCGAAACTAGGTTTCTACCCTATTAACCCTCCTGGTTGATCAGAAAGTGCAGGAAGTAGGATTGTTTCAAACTTGCAGGTCCAGGTAAACATGGTTGAAATCTTGTTCATACTTCGACTCAGTTAGTGTCCTTGGAGTGCTTCTTCTTCTTCTTCTGCTTCATCCAAAATTTATACTACCCACCACTTTCTAAACTATTCTTGGTAATAAATAAAGGATGGTATTCTAATTATATATATATATCTCTTTTGGGTGTATTTATTTTTTTATAGGTGGTGGTCCTCAGAAACCATTGCAGTGGTAACCGGTGCTAATAGAGGAATTGGATTTGAGATCTCTAGACAGCTTGCAACGCATGGATTGACTGTCATATTGACATCAAGAGACAGTAATGTTGGGCTTGAAGCAGCTCGGGTCTTACAAGAAGGTGGTCTCAATGTTGTCTTCCATCAACTTGACGTCTTAGATCATTTATCTAGGAAACAGTTTTCTGAGTGGCTACAACAAAACTATGGTGGTTTAGATATTCTGGTAAGCTCCCAATACCATAATTTTCTATCTATTGTTTAATTGATACCATAATTTTGGAACTAAGGATTGGTTATGTTGTTGTTGTTTTATTAAACATTCTTTTTTCTGTGTTATGTATATGTGTAGCTTACAAGGCCAGCTGCTCCTTTCTTTTCTTGCAATTCTTTGTAAAATGACTTTGGTTTGCATTAGATTTGCCTTTGCCAAAAGGAAAGGGACTTTAACTTTAATTGATCCTTGGCTTAAACATGTAAAATGCTACACATGAATCTTGGATAGGAACTAAAATTTAAAAGACCAGTACTAAATGGTGCAACTTTTTTTATTTCAAATTTCTCTGTCATTGTTTTTAAGATGTACTTATATGATAGCCAATATAATGCAAAAAGATATTTTGCAGGTAAATAACGCAGGTGTTAATTTCAATCTTGGGTCTGATAATTCAGTCGAATATGCCCGGAAGGTTATTACGACCAATTATTTTGGCACCAAAAATATGACTGAAGCTATGATACCCATGATGAAGCCTTCTACAGCTGGTGCTCGAATTGTTAGTGTGAGCTCACGGTTAGGTAGATTGAATGGCAGAAGAAATGTAAGTAAAAGCTCTTATTGTGCTTTACTTTCTCTCTCTCTTGGGATTGCCTGTTGGGATGGATTTCTGATCCGGAAATATAGTCTTGAAGTTATCTATCAAAAAAAAATGTAGTCTTGAAGTTGAAGATTTATATTGTAAATGTATGTTGATAAAAAATTTTCAAAAAGGCTTTTCAACCTTGTCTGATTTCCCAGATGGAAATTAAGGTCCATTAGCCTCCTATTGTGGCTATACTATGCTTGCTTCGTATATCTGTGAAGAGGTGCATATTCTATATTTTAAGTCAGATAACTTAACAAGTAAATGTAGATACATGTTATGCCATGTGATGCGGTAGATGTCTAATTGCTAGGAGATGTAACTGGCTGGATTGGGATTAGAAGTTGAAAATATCGTTTTATCTACTAATACTGGACGTATTATCCAATCACGATCTTACTGCCACAGCTATGGCAGAATACGTTGACTCTTATACCAATGGCTATGCCTAATTAAATGTAGAATGCTTTTTATTCTTCTTACTCATCTCATTTTTACTCAAATAATTCTGGCGTGTAAGTTTCTAGTCAGAAACTCTGTTTTCTTAGCTTATTCCTCAATAAAATTTGAATTCTTTTGAACTTCTGCTGTCCTTTTTCTGCATTTTTTTTTAAAGGGTAAGAGATACCATGTGGTAAGTGGTATGTTGTAATGCTATCTACTTGAAAAATAACAGGCTGTGTAAAAGATTAGTCTCAAGTAACTTTTCATTTGTGATGCTTGCAAGCTCCATGGTGAATTTAATTTTTTTCAAAGCTCCACATGAAACTACTTAGAGTCTCCTGACTGAAGTTTTCCCCCCCTTGTGTTGAGTCTGACAGAGGATTGAAGATGTGACTTTGAGAGAAGAACTAGGCAATTTGGACTCACTCACAGAGGAACTGATTGATAGGACTGTATCTAATTTCTTACAGCAAGTAGAAGACAGCACTTGGACATCAGGTGGCTGGCCTCAAACATTTACTGACTACTCAGTATCGAAACTTGCAATTAATGCTTACACCAGGCTAATGGCAAAGGTACTCTCTGACCGGCCAGATGGTCACAAAATTTATATTAACTGCTATTGCCCGGGCTGGGTGAAGACTGCTATGACAGGTTATGCTGGGAACATTTCAGTCGAGGAAGGAGCTGATACTGGAGTATGGCTTGCCCTGCTCCCTGACCAGGCAGTAACAGGGAAATTTTTTGCAGAGAGGCGTGAAATAAACTTCTAAATCAATTAGACCAAAGACTACTGCAGGCTTTAACATCCAGTTATATTTTTTCGTAGAGCTTGTAAAAGTTCAAAAGGCCAAAGGAAACTTTGAAACTGTTAAGGAAAAAGATGTTTGTTGCACTACATTATGCACTGAAGGAATGCCTTGTGGATTTGTTCAATGAATGAGAGCCAGCAACTGTCACTGTTGGTATGGAGATGAATATTATGAAAACCCTAATGTGTTTGATCCATAAATGGGGATTTCAAGCACTTCTGTGATACTCCTTTGGAAGTCAGAATAAGTTTATTGACGTCTTTGAGCATAACAAGGCCATTTAACTTACACGGATAGTTGCCATTTGAGGCTATATTAAGTTGTGACTTGAGAGGCTTCTCTTGGTTAATTTGTGCCTTGTATTCTCTTATTCAGGCTGCCTTTTTCATGCTTGTGGAAATTTGCAATTCCTTTGAAATTTAAGAATTCTGTTATATGTTTTCATGAGAATGCTAGTTTTTCTTGGGGGTGAGATCACCATTTCTCTTCACTGATGATAAGAGTAGGGGCAACTTCTCATCTCATGAGGCTATTTATTTATTTTCCATGGGGTGGTGCTAAGTTACAATGATAGGAGAATGGATGTGTTGATGACCGAATCAACCTGAGGGAACAAGATCCATTTCAAATGAAGAGCATCCTACTGGATATGTTTTGTTTGAAAGGTGAGTTGCATTCTAGGCATCACATGGTGGTCACAGGGCTAATTTAGACATAGTCAGCATAACCAGGCAATGAAGGAGGACGCCACTGCATAAAACATTAAGATTTCATGATTGACACTGTTGACAATTAATGGGGGGATGTACTAACTACTAAATAAATATTGATTAGATTATCAAAAAAAAAAAAAAAATTTGTTGATTACAAAATAAAAGGTTTGAAACTTAGAAAGGCACTGCCATGTACCCTTAGTGTGGTGGTCACTTTACATGTATAAATGCTTTTAAGGTGTGGGGGGCAATGATTGGAGTTTGAGTCTCCAAGAGGAAACTTCACACACATATACACTTAGATTATACTAAAGTACAAATTATATCGTGTATCAAAAAAGAAACTTAGAAAGGCACTTTATACTATAGAGAGCTATCTATGTCCGTGGGTGGCAGCACCACACCACCACATTCAGATATTCAAACGACTTGTAAAAGTTGTAACACAATCTAATAAATTTACCAAACCACTTTGTAACATAGCTAAAGGACTTGTGCGGACGAAGAAAGGCCACGGTGCACAGTTAAAGGAGTCTTGTCTTGAGAGTTGAGAGACACCTAGCCCAGCATTCTTTGCCTTTGCCTCTGTCTTTGACTTTTTTGGCTTGATTGCCTTGCCTTGCCTTTGGCTTGAATTCTTTTGTCCCACATTGGAAAGATATATTTCCTCTTTCTGCCTCACTATTTTCTTTTTCTTTTTCTTTTATATTCTTTTTATTTCAGATTCTTTTTCCACGTTAGCATTATTTAAAAAAAAAAAAAAAAAAATTCTGATTTTATATGATAGATATTAGAAGATCATATATAGATACGTATAGTAAGATTAATGCCACTTAGCCGGTTGCCATGAATTAAGAGTCCCATTAGGAATTGGATTTTATTGGAGTGACATGGAAGTCTCTAAATCATGTTTGTATGCAATGCAAACTCCTTCACAGTGAAGGAGGTGTCGACTTACTCTCCTATATATGTATAAACCTATGTATGTTGCTGCAAACTATTCTTTTGTTACAAACACTTCTTTTTCAAGATACGAAAATTTCTCTTCATAGCTTTCTCTCTTTAGTTTTTGTATTCTTTCTTTAATAGTAATTTGTGTATGGTTTGTGTGTGTTTGTTTTTCCTTTAATAGTCTGTGTGAATATATTTCTTGGTACTAATGTAAAATCTTTAAAGATGCCTTTATATTCTATGTTTCCTTTTCGTTTGCTATTTCTTGGCTTATATTATAGATTGTAATGTATATATTCATCAAACAATTTAGTTAATTGGTTTTTACATGCTTAAACATCACCCGTTCATGAATGGAGATTCCATGCACCCGTTCATGAATGAAGATTCCATGCAATATACCACTAGGTTATTGTAGAGTGAAATTCTCTCACAACAATTTTGACATTTTGACTTTTTTTTTTTCCAATTTTTTTTATTCAAGGGTTTAGATTCAACGTTACAGAAGCAACTTTCAATCCAAACCTTTCAAAAAAATTTCTATTTCATTGAATACTTTCAACCTAGCAACAATGATAACAAAAATCGTAAGAAATCCTACCTAATTATGCTGCTATTTGAGGGAGTACAAATAGACATAGATCTTGTGTGACTTCCATGTAGAACTTCTCTGCTAGAGTGCTAGCATTCTTCAAAATGGGCTTCCAAATTCTGAGATGTCTATAACATGAACGTTACTCTAAATAGGTGAGTAAACAAAGCATCATAAACAATAAACTATACGCAAAGTACATACGATATAGAAAACTAACCATGGCATCGAGATTGACCCCAATCCTAAATCCGAATCTGCCACAAACATCACTACCACTTATTTTTCACAACAAAAGTTTCAAATTGAAAGCTTTAAAGGTCTAATGGAAGAACAAATTTTTTCAATTTTTTTATTTATTATAAAAAAGAAGAAAGCGGTACCAATTTAATAGGATATATCACTACTTGTAATTTGGAAAGCAAAAAATAACAAATTATAGTTTACTAACTCATTTATCCTAAAATTTTCAAACACATGCTAACAAATAGATATTGATATAAAATATTCACTTTGTAACATAACTTAATAAGTCTCAAACACACATCTTTAATAGCTTTAAATGAATTTGTCATAGTTGTACTTAAGCTATTGCTCAAGCAATAAGAGGCAGCAAATATCATTCCATAAAAAACTATTCTCTTCTTGTCTAATAATGTTTAGGAGGGTTGTCACCTTGAATTCAACTAAATTCTCTCAATTCCATCAGTTACAGCACAGACCATGTTGGCAAGAAAAGAAACAAAAAATAATCCGAACAACAATAGAGGACTTTCACAGAACAGACATAAATTTTTTACCAAGCATAAATCAACTGCACTCAATTTTCATAGTACAAAATGTAAATATTTTGTACTCTAAATGACACAATGGATTCTGCACGGTGACCTTGCCTAATTGTATCAAAATATGCCCCAAAGATCCAAAAGCCAAGATAGTATTTAAATTTAAAACTTTCACCCTTGACCATAACACGCTTGCCTTATAAATCAATTTGCTTTATTCAAATGAAAATCCCAAGTAAACATAAAGCACAATCTTGTAGTCGTTTGATTTAGAAAGCATTTATTCTATTGCAATGATCATTATAACTTATTCAATAGATTTTAACACCTTTAAATTTAAAACAACAAAATTAAACTACAATTAATTTGCATTTGTCAAATGACTACACTACAACATTCAAGCTTCAACTAAAGAACGGTGATCATGGATAAACCATCTAAAACTAAGAAACAAAGCAAAAACCATTAAAAAAAAAAAAAAAAAAAACTAAAACTAAAACACATAGGTTTGCCACCATACCCTAACCCAAATTCCTTTATCAACACAAAATCCACCGATCTAAGCATGCTCACCATCAAAGATTCCCACACATTTGAGGGAGACTATCAAACCAACACCAAAAAACCCTTTCAATTATATCTCCACCTTTCAATTAACCCAAAAATAACAAAACCTAAATAAAATTTAACACAAATTTTTGTTGTTAACATCTTCTGTCAGTAGGTCTCCATGGCAATATAAAATCTCTCAATATTAATATGTTGACAAACTATGGAAAATATATTGAAACCGTTATCAATAATAGTTGTTTCACTTTGTAAATAGTTGACATACACTCAAGTTAGCTTGATCTCATGGCTTCCATCATAAACTATAATAACCACTACTTGCTGGAAAAAAAAAAACCACGGTTTAAAGCCCTTTTTTTTAAAATATTGCTTAAAGATTTTTAAATTTCAAAAGTGGTGTTTCCCCCAACTACCCAACACTATCATTACATCCCACGAGGAATTCCATTAAGTTAAAGACATATTTTTGCAATCCTCCCAAGAAAATTAAAATGCTCCCTGTCAGCAGAACAATTAACAACAATAAGAATCCAAGTTTCAACCAACAGAAACTTTAGGAAACTTGCATCAAATACCAATAGGTGTATTATTCTAACAAAAAGTCACATATCCAAGTCCAAAAATTTATTATAGCCGTCAATAGCAACCCAAAGATAAGAAAAGAGACACACCTATTAAATTGGGCTATAATGAAACAGAATAACATAACAAAGTTATTAACAAAGAGACACATCTATAGCCATCAGTATTAACAATGAAACAGAATAACAACTCTAAAATCCCAGATGAGGGAGTTTGATGAGTCTGTCTTACTGCGTTTGCGCTTAAGAGGGAGAGTGTTTTTTCTTCTTTTTTTATCGGGTTTTGGTTTTGGGGAGAAGGAAATTTTCTGTTTTTTAGGCTTTGAGCTATTTTTTTGGCTGAAATTTTTGGGTTTTTATGGAGACTAAGCAATTGGATTAATCGATGAACATATAGAAGATACCTAATCGGAGGGATTGGATTGGGGAAAGTGTGAATATATAGAAGATCTAGACGTAATGGCCTTCTACGTTGAAATGCCTTCTTACTTCAATCTTTGTATTTTTTTTTTTTTTCAATTCTTAAATTCGATTTTATACTTCCTGTATAATTAAACTGCAAATCTGGAATTATTGTTTAATTACTCTTAATTTTTGGGTAAATTTTAATAATTTTTTGATCTCTTACACAAAATGCACTAAAAAATTAAACATGTGACTCTGGACTTACTAAACTTAGGAAGGCACTTCCCAAATCCAACTCCCATAATACATTCTAACATATATTTAGATCCAGACAACATGAAATAATTACTTCTTTGGATTCCTTAAAAACATTCCACGTCAATACTATATTAAAAATAAATAAATAAAAACTTTTCTAAGACTTAAAAAATAAAAATAAAAATAAAAAAATAAAAAAACCCAAAAATTTCAGCCAAAAAAATAGCTCAAAGCCTAAAAAACAGAAAATTTCCTTCTCCCCAAAACCAAAACCCAATAAAAAAAGAAGAAAAAACACTCTCCCTCTTAAGTGCAAAGGCAGTAACACAGACTCATCAAACTCCCTCTCTTCTTCTTCACGCAGTCCCATCTCCATCTTCAAACACACAATTTCCTCCATGCCTCTCTCTACATACACATTCCCCTGCATCCAATCTTCAAACCCCTAAACTATCGTCCACGGGTGCCAACCACCCACTCCTTTAGTGGCAGAAAGTTTTTGATTTTGAGACTTTACCATCAGACCAGATTCTCTTCAAACATTACCGGTAAGTTTTTTATTTTGTTCTATAATTTGGGTTGTTAAATATGATTTAGGGTTTCGTTTTTGGTTGTTAAATATGATTTAGGGTTTCGTTTGGGAGTGTTTCTTTTGAATGATTAGCTTAGATTGATGGGTTTGGAGCCCATAGTGGGTTTTATTAATTTCAATTATTGGCCGCGAGAAAATCCATCTGGGATTTTAGAGTTGTTATTCTGTTTCATTGTTAATACTGACGGCTAAAGGTGTGTCTCTTTGTTAATAACTTTGTTATGTTATTCTGTTTCATTATAGCCCAATTTAATAGGTGTGTCTCTTTTCTTATCTTTGGGTTGCTATTGACGGCTATAATAAATTTTTGGACTTGGATATGTGACTTTTTGTTAGAATAATACACCTATTGGTATTTGATGCAAGTTTCCTAAAGTTTATGTTGGTTGAAACTTGGATTCTTATTGTTGTTAATTGTTCTGCTGACAGGGAGCATTTTAATTTTCTTGGTAGGATTGCAAAAATATGTCTTTAACTTAATGGAATTCCTCGTGGGATGTAACGTGAGTGTATGTCAATTGTTTACAAAGTGAAACAACTATTATTGATAACGGTTTCAATATATTTTCCATAGTTTGTCAACATATTAATATTGAGAGATTTTATATTGCCATGGAGACCTACTGATAGAAGATGTTAACAACAAAAATTTGTGTTAAATTTTATTTAGTTTTTGTTATTTTGGGTTAATTGAAAGGTGGAGATATAATTGAAAGGGTTTTTGGTGTTGGTTTGATAGTCTCCCTTAAATGTGTGGGAATCTTTGATGGTGAGCATGCTTAGATTGGAGGATTTTGTGTTGATAAAGGAATTTGGGTTAGTGTATGGTGGTAGACCTATGTGTTTTTGTTTTTTTTTTTTTTTTTTAATGGTTTTTGCTTTGTTTCTTAGTTTTAGATGGTTTATCCATGATCACCATTTTTATTTATTTATTTATTATTATTTTTTTTGCTAGCAATGTTTTAGTGAGAGTTAAAATTGTATTTTTACCGAATTGTCCTTTAGTTTTATTTTTGCATAAACAAAGAGGTGTAGGGGCATCTTTTAGTTTTATCTCTGTATAAACATAGAGGTGTAGGGGCATCTTTGAACCAAAAAAATGTGGATCCCAAATAGGAGAAGCCCCTTAAATAATAGTATAGATAGATAATATAAAATATAGATATAGATTTGTAAAAGAGTGATATTTATTGCACATTGTAAAAGAGTGATATTGATGGGTTTTGTGATAATTAAGAGTAATTAAACAATAATTCCAGATTTGCAGTTTAATTATACAGGCTGTATAAAATCGAATTTAAGAATTGAAAAAAAAAAAAATACAAAGATTGAAGGTTAGGTTTTTATGGAGACTGAGCAATTGGATTAATCAATGAACATATAGAAGATACCTAATCGGAGGGATTGGATTGGGGAAAGTGTGAATATATAGAAGATCTAGATGTAATGGTACCAGCATGGTGAATCTAAAGCAAAGAGAAATTAACCGAAGCCAAGAACTTTGTTTGGTTGTTAAGAAAATAATAGAGAAATAGAAAGTTTTCTCAGTAGCAACTGAATAAGGAATGAAGAGAGAGAGAGAACCTGTGAGAAAATGCGACCACCAAGCCAATTGGGTTTCTGACGTGAGGTACAGCGAGAGTGAGAAAGAGAGCATGTAACGTATTTTGGCTTGTGAAATACTGTAGCTTCTATATAATATATATATATATATATATATGTATAAATATATAAATTTTTTTTTTTTGAGGGGCAGCTTCTATATAATATGGTGTTACTTATTTTCAACAGTGGTAAATGGCTGTTGATAAAAACTTTTTCTATTTTTTAGGTAAGAGTTAATTTAGAGCATTTATTATAATTTAAGATTACTACATTTTCCAATCACAAAAAAAACCTAGGGGTGTGATGAGTATCATGTGTGGAGAAACAAAAGAAAACAGGTACAAATACATCGTGATGAAGTAAAAAAAAAAAAAAAGAATCTATGGGGTGAGCTTTGTAGGTTGGAGGAGTTTTAAAACTAACAAAAGAGTAATCCTACTTTGTAGGGAGTTAGTGAGTAGAAGTAGGAATTTAAATCAACGTAAAAGTAGGAGTTTATTAGAAGTAAGAAGGCATTTCAACGTAGAAGTAGGAATTTATTATTTTTGTCAATTTACTATTTTAACCTCATTTTTAAGTTTTAGGTAGGTGTATTTTTTACAGTAAAAAAAGCAATAACTAACTTTCTTTTTCCAATTTACTATTTTAACTCCATTTTTAAGTTGTTGGTTAATTAATTTAGGGGTATTTTTGATAGAAAAAAAGAAGCAATAACTAGCTTTCTGAATTATCTTAATATATACAGATAAATGTGCATTTCTTTGTTTAAGAGATAAGAAATAACTGTAATTTACTTTTTGACCGCGGTGTAGTATTTGAAAAGATTAGGATAAGGGTAAGTATTTTTTAAAAAAATAAATAAATAAAACCACTCTCCCACTAACTCATGTTTTCAAAACAACCCTAATTATCAAAACAAAAACCCACCGTAAGTTGAATCAAATTAAAAAAATTATAAAAAAAAAAAAAAAAAAAACCTATCCTTATCCCACTATAACCTACATCAATAATTCTATCCAAAACAAAACTCATCGATATGTACAGAATAAAAATGAACGTGAAAAGAAATATAACAAAACAAAAAAACCTAATTTTTAGGATATCTGTTTTTGAAAGAAAAAAAAAAAGCTAAATTTTAGGGAAATTAAAAAGATCAACTTGGAGAATTGGTGTGTCCCCTATCCTTATCCCAGGGTAACCTACATCAATAATTCTATAAAATAAAAGTAAAAAACTCATCCTTATGTAATGAAAAAGAATGTGAAAATATATAGCAAAACAAAAAAAAAAACCTCATCCTTATCGGTACCAGATGAACCAGACCGTGAAAAAATATTTTTAAAAAAAAAACAATATAGAACTTGAAAAGAAACTGAAAAAAGAAACCTAAATTTAAGGATTTCTATTTTTGAAAGTATTAAAAAAAAAAAAAAAAAAAAAAAAAAGCAAGTCTAAACGTGAAAAAAGAGAGAGGCAAATTAGTGTGACATTATGATAAAAAATAGTTAGGATTTAAAGAAATCTATTAGTAAAGTACCTTAGGAATCTAAGAAGTTAAACAAAAAAAAAAAAAAAAAAAAAACAAAAAACAAAAAAAAAAGAAAGGACTAAGGAGTAACTAAATGTAAGTAGAAAATACTTTTCAAATAGGGAAGAAGAGATTTTTTTTAAAAAAAAAAAACCCTTAAATTCCTACCCCTAAAAAGTTTTTTTTTTTTTTTTTTTAAGTGTAAATTCTTATTTAAAAAAAAAAAAAAAAAAAAAAAAAAAAAAAAAAAAAAAACCAAGTAGCCTAATCCTCTAAAAAAATAGCGTAAATTCCAAAAAAAAAACCCCAAAAGAATGTTTGCAAAAAGAAAAAGAAAGAGCCTTACCAATATCCTTTCTGAAGAAGCTAGTTCAAGCACAAACCCTCTTGTTTGAAATTTCTATGGCACGGGTAATAAGCAACCATCAAACACCTTTGAATCCCTAATTACATTCACTCATGGTAAGTACTTGGCAGCCATGGCAGGTAAGAACTCAAAGAAAGTCAATGATAAACAAAAGAAAAATAAAATAAAATAAAATAAAATAAAGATGAACTTTCAAAAAATAGAACCTGAAAAGCCGTTGGAGCCTTTGATAAAGTTTGTTTAAATTGTTTAGAAACCAAATCTAAAAGTAGAAGAAGATGTAGAGCAAAACTGAATGTTTTCAATCTAAAGAAGAATGAGAGAAATTGGCAAAGCTTACGTGAGTTTGTGGGTCTTAAAGTATAGGAGTTTTAATTTACATATTTATCCTTGTTAGTTAAAAATTTATAAGTGGGTATGATGAGGGTATTTAAAGCATCAAAATTAAGGAATCCAAAGAAGTAATTATTTCATGTTGTCTGGATCTAAATATATGTTAGAATGTATTATGAGAGTTGGAATTGGGAAGTGCCTTCCTAAGTTTAGTAAGTCCAGAGTCACATGTTTAATTTTTTAGTGCATTTTGTGTAAGAGATCAAAAAATTATTAAAATTTACCCAAAAATTAAGAGTAATTAAACAATAATTCCAGATTTGCAGTTTAATTATACAGGAAGTATAATATCGAATTTAAGAATTGAAAAAAAATATATATATAAAGATTGAAGTAAGAAGGCATTTCAACGTAGAAGGCCATTACGTCTAGATCTTCTATATATTCACACTTTCCCCAATCCAATCCCTTCGATTAGGTATCTTCTATATGTTCATTGATTAATCCAATTGCTCAGTCTCCATAAAAACCTAACCTTCAATCTTTGTATTTTTTTTTTTTCAATTCTTAAATTCGATTTTATACAGCCTATATAATTAAACTGCAAATTTGGAATTATTGCTTAATTACTCTTAATTTTTGGGTAAATTTTAATAATTTTTTGATCTCTTACACAAAATGCACTAAAAAATTAAACATGTGACTCTGGACTTACTAAACTTAGGAAGGCACTTCCCAAATCCAACTCCCATAATACATTCTAACATATATTTAGATCCAGATAACATGAAATAATTACCTCTAGAGATGATGTTGCTCTGTTAGGAATGTAGATTCCATAATGAACTTTAGCATCTGGGTTGTCAACATGAAGGGACTTCAAAATGGTGGCGTATCATTTGTAGCATGGACTTCACGTCCCTTACCCGTTAATTGCAACCTTTTATCCTAAAAACATAAAACAATGTTCATTACAAAAGCTACATACAAAAATAGTTGTTGCTATCGAGGATAGGGATGGAGGGAGAACATTATAACTACTTAATGATAATGGGTGGAAGTTTGAAGTTGTGTTCGTGAGAATTTGTAGGCGGATTTTTTTTTAAAGCGAAAGTTCATCGTAGTTTATCTTATCCAATTGTTAACTTTTTTTTTTTTTTTTTGCTGGCAATGTTTTAGTGGGAGTTAGAGTTGTATTTTTACCGAATTGTCCTTTAGTTTTATTTTTGCATAAACAAAGAGGTGTAGGGGCATCTTTTAGTTTTATCTCTATATAAACATAGAGGTGTAGGGGCATCTTTGAACCAAAAAAATGAGGATCCCAAATAGGAGAAGCCCCTTAAATAATAGTATAGATAGATAATATAAAATATAGATATAGATTTGTAAAAGAGTGATATTTATTGCACATTGTAAAAGAGTGATATTGATGGGTTTTGTGATAATTAAGAGTAATTAAACAATAATTCCAGATTTGCAGTTTAATTATACAGGCTGTATAAAATCGAATTTAAGAATTGAAAAAAAAAATACAAAGATTGAAGGTTAGGTTTTTATGGAGACTAAGCAATTGGATTAATCAATGAACATATAGAAGATACCTAATCGGAGGGATTGGATTGGGGAAAGTGTGAATATATAGAAGATCTAGACGTAATGGTACCAGCATGGTGAATCTAAAGCAAAGAGAAATTAACCGAAGCCAAGAACTTTGTTTGGTTGCTAAGAAAATAATAGAGAAATAGAAAGTTTTCTCAGCAGCAACTGAATAAGGAATGTAGAGAGAGAGAACCTGTGAGAAAATGCGACCACCAAGCCAATTGGGTTTCTGACGTGAGGGACATTTTTGAACTAAAATATAAGGAATCCAAATAGAGGAAGCCCCTTAAATAGTAGTATAAATTATTATTATTTATATATATAAAACTGAAGCTTTTGAAGCTCCCACTCTTTTCCCATATATAATAATAATAATCTATCCAATCCCATGGTAGGCCCAATTAAAAAAAAAAAATTTTCTTAGGAAATACCGCGCGTAACTTTTTAAAATCATACTATATAAGGATAATAATGGTCCAGGCTATAGGTAAAACCTTTCTAAACAAAAATAAATAAAGAATGTAGCGCAAAAAGAGACGCAGCCAGTGTTTTCACCATCTAAGGTCTTCTTCTCTGTTTCTTTCCTTTAATAACTGTTCTTTGTATGATTTCTTCGTTTCTTTTTCTTTTTCGTAAGTCCCTCATTCATTTTCTACGTGCTGTAATTTCTTCCTTTCTTTCTTTTTCTTTTTCTTGTTCATAATTTCTTCTTTGTTATTCTACGTGCTGTATAACTTTATAAAAAAGTTTCATCCATGCATGCATTAATTTTCGTTTATTAAATTATGCTTTGTAAATTTTTTCTCTGTTGCGTTGCATTGCATTTATTTTTATACATCTTTATACTTTATTAATAGGGTTTGCGTTGATAACTTGATGTAGTTCAAATGTATTCAAATCTTGTTTTCTTTTCATACCATGACTATTTTGTTCTTAATCTTGACTTTCTTGTAGAAAAAAATGGGTTCCTGCATCGACTTCACGATTGAAGAAATTCAGAGCTTCGTTTCTGATTTTACAGAATCAAATGGAATAGGATCGGGTGCATTCGGTCACGTGTACCAAGGTTTAATTTCCAGTGGAAATAAACACGATATTAACTCTTAGGCAGTGGCAATAAAAAAGTCATTTGGTGTGGCGGAAGAGCATTACATTCAATTTCAGGTATTTGCAAAACTCATACAAACTTCATTTTGAAAATGGAATTAATTTATTGTCTTGTTCAATAAGTGTTTAAATTTATTTATATTTTTTTTTTTGCTTTGTATTTTGAAGGCTGAAATCAGCTTCGGAAGTATACTTAAACATCGAAATATTGTCACGCTAATTGGGTACTGTAGTGGACCGAAGCATTTGTATCTTGTATACGAGTATTGCCTCAACGGTTCATTAGCAAATCATTTACAAGGGGCGAAAATGGGTAACTAACCATAATTTTCAAACTATATAGTTAGTAGTCCCGGTTCCCAAACTATATTATTTACTAGCATCTCGAGTCTATAAGACTCGATTTTGGCCTATAAATCGAGTCTCAGAGACTCGATTTTCATGGTCTAATCACGTCCAATGTGGCATATTTTTCCAGGTGGCGATCACATGGAAATCGAGTCTCTAAAACTCGATTTATAACCCTTATAAATATCAGAGAAGAACCCAGAACATATCAGAAGAATCCAAAACATATCAAGAGAACCCAGAACAACAGAGAAGAACCCAAGCCGCGCAACGTGCGCAACCTGGGCAGCCCAGAACATATCAGAGAAGAACCTAGAGAAAGAAAGAAAAAAAAAAAGAAAAAAAAGAGAAGAACCCAGGCCGCGCATCGTGCGCGACCTGGGCCGCGTGCGACCCAGGCCAAGCAGCGCACGACCTGGGCCGCGCTCGACCGATCCAGGTAACGCGCGACCTAGGCTGCACGCCATCAATCCAGGCAGCGCGCGACTGATCTAGGCAACGCGCAACCCAAGCCACCTCTCCTATCTGATCTAAGTCTCTAGATTCTTATCTGATTGTTGTGTTTCTGGATTTCTTAAATTTTTTTTTTGTGTATTTCGGCTTGTACGAGAGACTTGAGACTTAAAATTTTTTTGGTTTATAAATCGAGCCTTAGAGACTCGATTTCCAGGTAGGACAAAAATGCAAAACTATTTTATAAGCATGCTAATTACATGGAAATCTGATTCAATTAGGAGAGAAGTTCAATTAGAATTAAGAGAAGAAGCTATAGGTCAAATGGAAACCTAATTCAATTAGAATTAGGAGACATAAGTTACCACATAGAATAGAAACCTAAATTCAATTAAAATTAGTAGAGATAGAAGTTACCAAATAGAATAGAAATCTAATTCAATTGGAATTAGCAGAGATAGCTAAGAACCTTGAATAATATAGAATCTATAATAGTGTTCCTTATTATATGTTAATATATTTATATTTGGTTTTGAAATTTGCTATTATTGTTTAAAGTGTTCCAAATTCAAAAGATACACTTTAACCCTCTATTCCAAATGTTAGTTTTATTACTTTTATAGTTTTACTTAAACTAAGTGATATTTGAATGTCGGTGGAATTTTCATAGTGAGGTTGTGTTTGAAATTGTAACTTTTAAATCAGTATGCTAGATTATGATACTTTTTCGATTACTAATATTGTTTGGTTACTTAGCATAATAGTTAGAACTTAGAAACTATATGGGCGTGGTCATAAGAATATGTTTTTTCTATTCTCTACCCCATACAACACTTCAATATATAACATTGGTTACACATTTTTGGATTGAATATTCACTTTAGGATTTTGATTATAATGAGAAGAATTTTTTGTAACAAGTCGCCTTCTTTGAACTCTACCATTGGGCCCAAATATTGGAAAAAATATTTCTTATAGGACCTTTAATCCTTCCTTAACAATTGTAGTTGCTCTTGCTTGTGCTAAAATTTCCAACTTTTTAAATCAAATTGTTTTCTTCTAAAAGCCTAAGTTATTACCCTATCCATTAAATATCATTATCTTTGTTTTCATACTAAAAGTTTGTGTTCTGGTAAATTTATATCTTTGTGGTGGGAAGTTTAATAAAAAGTTTTTAAAATCTCATATCCAATAGCTTTCTCGTGCATTGCACGGGTTAGCGACTAGTCTAATATATACTACAATCCAATCTAATATTTAGTACTATATAATATAGAAAAGCAATAATTAATTATAGTGTTTTATATTCCTCAAAGTGGCATAATTAACCTTTGGATAAAAAAAGATACATAATTAACTTCTTACAAATATTTGGTTTTAGTTAACTTAATTAATAAAATTGTACAAATATTTTGATTTTAGTTAGCTCAATTGATATTAAAAGACTTAATATTGAATTTTATTATGGGTCTATTTGAGATCAGCTCATTTTGCTGAAACTGAAAGTTTTTTGCTGAAAGTACTGTAAATAAAGGTAAAAGTTGGGTACAACGAGACCCATGAATAGTACCAAAATGTAGTTGGGATGGCAATTTTTCCCCGCCCCGCTTAACCCACCCTTCCCTGCTTTCGCCCTGTGCAGGTTTTTCCCACCCTACAAAGGTGGTGGGCAGGGATGGGTTTAGACTTTTTAGACCCACCCCGCCGCATCCCGCCCTGCCTCACGTTACTAAGGGTTATAATTGTAAATTTTTCATACCTTAAAATCCTACTATATTAAACAAACATATCAATATTAGCTTATTTTATTCTACCCAATATGGTTCTCTGCCTTTATTTTGTTATGTATTATACTATGAGATTTTTATTTTTTATTTTTGTATGATCGTCTTATTAAACACTTGGATATATCATTTAATTTTTTCTAAAAATTTATTTGATTTAATGGGATAAATTTAGTTGTAATTTCAAGTATATTTTTATTAATGAAATAAGTTTCATTAAAAAAATTGTACTAGTTGTAGGGCAAATTAACAAAAAGTAGAGTTTTACGGGATAAGGCAAAGCTTCGCGAGGCCTCAAGGGGCAAGGATGGGTGAGAAAGTTTTCCCTATCATGCGGGATGGGGGCGGGACGGGAATGGGGTAAGACAAAACCATGCGGGGCGGAGACGAGGACCCCATCCTTCAGCCTTGCTCCGCCCCATTATCATCCTTAAGTGGAACCCATAAATAGTAGCAAAAATAAGCTGAATAGTAAAATAAACTGATTTTTTAAGCTGGAGCCAAACACACACTATATATGAGTAATTATTACAAAATAAACGTTATATAATTTATTTTAAAGCAAATGTCATACATTTTTTTTTTTTTTAAATACTAGCTATTTTAAAACATACACAAGAGAGGAGAGAAAATCACAAAAAAAAAAAAAAAAATCTTATTATATTTATTAAAAATTAATTTTCATCTACGTACTATAATTATAATCTTACAATTGTTGGACTTTTATTCTACCACTTACATATAGGAAACAAAAACCTTTGATTTTTTTTTTTTTTTTTTTTTGCTCAAATATAAAATTTGATTTTTTTTTTCTTTGACTCCTTTATTTGATTTTGGGTGCTCACAGGTTTTCCACGTCAGTATTAATCTGTTTTTTATTTGACTCCTTTAGATTTTGTGTGCTCACAGGTTTCCACGTAAGATTTAATCATGATTATTTATTTTAAATTTTGGTTTTAGGATACCGGTAAAGACTGGAAGCCGATCACTGTTTTAGGCATCCAGGTACAACTCCCAATTTTGCTAAACTTGAGAGATTGAACTAAATAAATAAAACAAGCTTTGAGAAGGAAAAAAAAAAAAAAAAGTTCTTCCTTTCCCTCAATCCCCGATCATCTGTCTTTGAAGTTCAGGATTTCTCCTCTTTTTCAGATTCGAGAATCAGGTGCTTATATATGTTTGTATCTCTTTTCTTTGAATCAGCTTAGAGCTTCTTTTATCTTTCTACTGTAATAATGAAAATTGGTTTCAGTTGTTAAGACATTGCGCTTTTGCGTGTCAACATTTTCAGGAAGAGACCCTGTGACAACAAAAGCTTTGTTGCCCTCTGAAAAGGTTTGCCTTTTTCTCTTTTATTGATTCATTCATGTTTTTTTTTTTTTCTTTTTTTTTTTAATGAAATTCATATGGGATGTTAAAAATCTCTCTCTGTGTGTTTCAATCATTCACTTGGGTTTGGGTTTTATAGAATGAGAATTGAGGTTGTTCTGCTGTTGGCTTGTTGGAATTGTTTATTTTTGGTGGTGTAGGTTTGACTTGGATTGTTTGGTGAACCGGGTGGTGCTAAGAATTCATGTTCTTTTTTCCCCTGGCTAAAGCAATTAATTTATATGCGATTTTCATTTCTTATATTTTTCAAATAAGTTCAATCTTCCCAATATTAATTCCATGAAAGTGGTGGTTTCATTTCTCTTATTGGACAAGATTTTTTGTGATTTTTGTGAATTATCAAGTTACGTTTTTGTGCAAGTAATTTTTACATGAGAGACTACTTTAAGAAATTTTTACATCAGATAGATTTTCTTTTTTGAAATTAGAATGCAATGAAGAAATAAGTTGCACCCAGCTGGCAATAGAGCATCCATTAACATGATTGTGAAGAATTATGACTCAAAAGAGCTTATTGAGCTAAAATGTTGAGATATTTTTATATGCTGATATCTATTCTTTCCTTTGACTATATTTTGTGTTTGATTATAAGTTGGCAAAATTGCAAAACAAATAACCCATAATGTGTTTGATTAAATTCCATATAGAAGCATTATTTCTATGAATACTTCTATTGCTTCATGTTCTGATAGACTTTCTTTTTCATATTTTTAGTTCATATACTATGCAGATGCCAATAGATTAGATAGTATATAGTGATAGGTATTGCTTCTTTGCCAAAGTATAGTGGAATACATGAGTTTTTTTTATAGTACTTGGTTGTTTTTAGCACCCCGTGCATCGTATGGTATGCCTTGAGTCATATTGTAAATAGGTGGTTATGCTTCATGTTTCAAGTGACTGTATCTTTGCGCAAAGTGAACATATATATTACTTTTGTTGAACTATCTTGTGCATTACTCGGGTTAGCGACTAGTTCTATTAGCCCTACAATAGTTGTGGCATAAAATTTCTCTGTTTGCCCTCTTTCTTGTTGTCCACAGTAACTCACAGTCACACCCCCATGGTTTTGTATTTGTGAAGTGTGAAAAAGAACCCATCTGAACGATTTTCTATTTGTAAAGCAAAATGGCGAGTTTGAGAAGAAGTCTGATTAGTGTGTGCAAAATCCTAAATTCCAATCGGAGCTCCATTGCTGCCACTTCCCCTCAGGCCCTTTTCAAGCCTCAATATCGTTGGGTTTCTGGGTTTTCTTCAAATACCCAATCGCTTGATATCGATCTCTCCAATGAAGAGAGCAAGAGACAATTATTTAACAGGTTCCACTTTATTTCTTTGTCTGAATATAATCATACTTTGGGCTTTGATTTCTTTGTCACATTTTAATTTTGATGGAGATCTCAATTTTAATTTCTTCTAAAAACTTTTCTCCCTTGGATGTGGGAAACAGACTGATATATAGGAGCAAACAACGAGGGTTTTTGGAGTTGGATTTGATTCTTGGGAAATGGGTGGAGGAGCATATTCATTCCATGGATGAGAATGGTATTAAATCTCTCGTTCATGTCCTTGACCTGGTACAGCTATTCTATACGACTCTTCTATTCTCGCGCTTAAGTGTTGGTCATAAGCCATTACCAGCCTTGACAATAAATGAATTTTCTTTTTCAGCACACAGAGGACATGTTTTATATTTATAATTCAATTTATTTTTTCTTTTATTAACTATTTTTGTATGATTGCATGCCCATATTTGTTGTTCATGCAAAAATATTCTGTATGTATCCTCAAAAAATCAGAGGACATCTGTGAAGTTTTAGTCATTTTAAAAATTTATTATCGCCAATAGAATCCTTCAATTTAGCAAAGTGATTCTTTTGATACCATAATTTTTCTGATTTGGGGTGCATATCTTCAAGATAAATAATTTCATACTCATTGATATGTGACAATGATGTGCGTTTATGGTGGTATGTTGCAATTTGTGACCTTAAACTGTGTTTGCACAATATACATGTTACTACAGTGATTGCCTTGGCAATTTCTGTTTATTTGGCCTTTTTCTTATAGAACAGTTTAATTATAGAATCTGTATCTTTTAACCTAAAGTCCTTCACCAATTGAAGACTTTTGCCCCACACATCATTGTGCCAATTTGACCCTTTATGACAATTATATGAAGACAGGCTCATTCTTGCACCAGTTTCCAATGTCTACATTGACCTATGTATTTTATGAATAAATTAATTATTCTTTGCTAAAATTGTAGCTAAAGTTTTGTTCTATGGAATTTGATGAGACTCTAGTTTTATGATATTTAGTCATATTGAGTTTCTCATAAGCCATCCATTTCGCCAATTATGCACATTCCAGTTTGCATATTTCTAGTTTCTGATACAATTCAGAAGACTTTCTGCAAGTTCTATGCATTTTGTTAATCCTAATAGTTATCTGACCCTGATAAAGCCAAGATCGAGCTTACAATGATACACAATCCTAAACTAGTTAAAAACAGTGTTCCATAACTAACAGCTAGTCAAAAACATGTGAATGGTGCTGATTGTCAAGAGAGATTGCCATGACTTAATTGAAATTGGCCTGAAATGAGACAAAGAAACCATCTAAAGCATTTGACTGATCCAAGGGATTCGGGAATTCAGTTGCTTTTTAGATCATGGGGGTTTTTGGCAAGTGACATTGAGGCAGGTTGCTCGGTCATTCTGTTTTTGGATCACTAGCTTTCTTGTTCAGCACTATTCCTAAAGTTGTCTCCATAACTTGCAACAGGCAATGAGTGTTATTTCGAGTATCTTTTTTGCTTGATCACAATATGTTTGGTGTGAGATGGGTTTACTATAAAGGGAAAGGAATTGAATCCTTACTCTGATGTTCTAATTTCTCTAAATATCATGTTACATACTTCTTAAGTGAGGAGAGGTATGCAAGTTTTATTAGTTGAGTGTGAGTTTAGAATAAACTGATGTGTTTCTCAGTTTTTTTATATTCTCATTTCGCTAAAGATCAAGGCACAACTTTCCTTACAGGGGAGGTGTGCAAGTTCTATAGTTGAGTGCCAATTTAGCATAAACTAAAGTATTTCTCAGTCTTTATACTGCTTACAACTCTGTGATTTCTATTAGAAAATAAACTATTTCCTAGGGAAGAGAGACTAAATGTTCAATATATTGTGTTTTTATTTGAATGTGGTGTTCCTGTTCTTCAGGAAAACCCAGATCTGTGGAAGTGGCTTACTGCCCAGGAGCAGCCCCCTGAAGGACTGGAAATAAATCCTGTGAGTTATGATCAAGAGATGAAAGTTCAATTTAGTTATTTTCCTTTGCTTTTCTTGTGTCTTGGGAGTTCCCATTCTTACTCTTAAAATATTCAATGTAATAGGTGTTTACTGCCCTGCATGACAAGGTTATGAACAACCTCAACAGCTACTCTGCTCCTGAAACACGAGCCATGCCTGGGCAGCCATGGGTAAGAGGGTGGGATGATATTAAGAAAGGTCAGGACGGCCCTATTGCTGGGAACCAGTAGCTTTGCGATCCACCTCTCAACAAGGTCTCATATGACGCGTTACTTTGTATGAATAAGGATATAAATTTCTGTTATGTGGTTGTTATTTGCTGTCCCATACCTTCTCAAGAAATGAATAAGGACTGTGGTGAGACAAAACCATTATGGGGTCTTGCCTCTAGGCCCAGGTACTGTATCCATAGTTGCTTATGTAATGTAGTATATTATAACTCTTAACGGTTTATGCCATGGTTTGGTCTGTCCGTACTTCTACATATGAAAGCCATATTTTCAATTTTTGTTCTCTTGGACTGGTACTTCAACTTTTAAATGGAAAATTCCTGCTGCAAAAGGAAAGTAAAAGGAAAAACAATTGTAAAAGAAGGCATTCATAAGGAAATTGCAATGGACGCAAAGATATAACACTTGATTGTAGATATTTTCCTTGGAAGAATTTAGTAACTCAACGAATCCATAATAGTTCTCTCTTTTTCTCCATTGAAGCACTTGGAATCCATAAGCTATGTAATGATAGGTAATATTTTCCCATTTTAAACCAAGGATTATATGTGTTTCAAAGGGTGCTGATTGAAATGACAGACTATTCATGCAATTTCGAGCGGATTGAAGTTGCCTAAAGAAGAAAGAGATAGTCCTTACTCCTTAGCTACATTCAATGTACATTGCACAGCTTATGTTGCAATTTTCCAAGCCACAGCCCAGTGCAAAGTGCAAACAATATGAATATGTACATATTTCGACCACCCTCATGGCCATGCTCCTCTTTTATCAAAAAGTCAAAACCAATTTTTTTTTTTTTTTTTCGAAGCAAGTCAAAACAAATATGTGTTGAAAGGGTGGATTCCGTTTAATAAAAGGCTGAAGTCTCTTGTTGATTTTTGTTATTTAAAATGTGATGAAAGAGTTCTATTGATTTTAAAAATTTTCATCTCCTATTAAAAATTTAAGTTCGAAGGGTAGCGGAAGAGAAATTAAAGGAGGGCTATTGAACCAATAAGAATGAAAGGGAGCCAACTAGAAGAAGTGTAATGTTAGTAATACTATATTTTTCATGATTGGAGCAATCAGTTTTATTTCGATTCATCATTGATGTTATTCTTATTATACACCAATTATAATAATTGTGTTAATAATGATTTTTTTTTTTTTTTAAGTAAGAAATATTGTATTTTAGACTAATGGGGAGAAAAATGATGTAATGGAATTGAAATGCCAATGATGTGATGTGAGAATACATAGAGAACAATAGAAAAAGAATAATAGCAAAACTGTATAAAGTGTAACTAGGGGTGTGTATGGATCAAGTTGAAGGGTCTTTTCAACTCAATTGCATTTTATTAGGTTGAGAAACTCCAACCCATCACATGTGTAGAAACCAACCCAATTGGGTTGGGTTGGGTTGTGCATATTTCTTTAATGCCTTATAAAAAATTTGAACTTTCAACAATTATTTAAACATTATTTTCATAATAATTAATTATTACAATTCATATATAATATGCTTAAATAATATTCCAAATTCTCAAACTTCATCAAACTAATTATCAAAATACTAAAAGAGCAATCAAACTATTAAAAAAATAATTTGAAATAAAAGTAATAAAATAAACTTATATACAAAACAGATTGAAAAACTATCAATATGAAGCAGACTGAAACCAAACAAACTCATCAACCCACAAATACTAACTTGAGGAGTGGAGTTGGGTTGGGTTATATAAGGTGAAAAAACTGTGAAGCAGAATCAGATCCAAACCAAACCAACCCGATATCAACCCACAACAACAAATACTACTAGGATGAGGAGTTGGGTTGGGTTGGGGTGAGTTTAGTGGGGGGTTTGGTGGTTAACATCCTAAAGACTAGAGTAGAGTAGAGTAGAATGGTAAACCTTGGAAAGGAAAAGGGTAAGGGTGGGGGGTGACGTGGCAGAGGGGATAGGAAACACTCGAACACTAGCCGACGGGAAAGACACAGAAATTCTGATAATCTTTTGTTGTTACGTTTTCAACTTATTATTGAAATCCCTCCACTCCACCTCCCATCTTAGGTCAGCCTGTCACATCGGATTTTCCCTTTCATTATTATCTATCTATCTATCTATCTCAATTATTAGTGTATTTCATTTCATTTCATTTGGGAGCTTCGACATAAATAAATAAAAAGGTGCGATGCGATGCAGTTGGAGTGTTAAACCCTAACACTATATTATATTATATATGAAGCTGAAGATGGTGGTGGATGTTTGAGGGTGAAATAGAGAGAGAGAGAGAATAATGGGAAATGGAAGCAGAGCTAGGGGAGTGGTAATGAAGACGCTGTTACTGATAGGAGGCGCTCTTTTGCTCAAACGACTCACCAAGTCCACCACTCGTTGGGACCATACTCGCCTTGTTGCTCAATCCCTCACAGGCCAAAAGGTACCCTTCTCTTCTCTTCTCTTCAAATTCACTTTACCCTATTCTTCTCTATTTCTTTCTTATTGCTATTTCTGCTTAATTTAGTTTTCAAGGGACCAAGCATCCAGAGATCCTGATAATTACTTCAATATCAGGTCGGTCACTCCTTTTCACTTTACCCTTTACAACCAACAAAATTTGTATCTTTCACTAATTTTTCCTTAACTCTCTCTCTCTCTCTCTCTCTCTCTCTGTGTGCAGATTGATGACGTGCCCGGCAGCAGAGATGGTCGATGGTTCTAAGGTTTTATATTTTGAACAAGTGAGTGAGAGACTAATTAATATATCTTCTTCTTATTCTATATCATTATCACTCCCCCCTTATTTGCTTTCATTTACTCTTCTCTTGTTACTGCTAGCTATTACTTGCTTTTCTGCCACTAATATTAGCGTTTTCACTAATTTTATTTCTGTTGCTAATGCTAGGCATTCTGGAGGACCCCTCAGAAGCCCTTTCGCCAGGTATATTGTTTTTTTAGTTGAGCTCTATTGCTTATTCACCAGTCTTAACCATGATACATAAGCAGGCATCATCTCCTTGCTTCTTCTGCTTTCATTTTTTCTTTTTTCTTTTTTACTTTCTTCATGAAAATTCAACTTCAATGATGTTCCTCTAGAAACATTTCTCTCAATTTAGGCTCATATTGCAAACAAAATTCTTTATCTAGAGTGCAAGCTTTTTCATTTTCTTCAATGAGAATTATTTTTGATAAATTCCATCTGGTATCTGATTACAGAGATTCTACATGGTCAAGCCTTGTCCTAAAGAATTGAGATGTGATGTTGAGGTGGGCATTTACTTTATGTTGGAGTTTAGTCTTCAACAGCATGTTCCTTTGCATGATTCACCTGTTGGAATGCGTACTCTCTGATCTTTTTAACTTGTTCAATGGTCAGGTAAGTTCATATGCCATTAGAGATGTGGAGGAGTACGGGAACTTCTGTGACCGCCCAAAGGATCAGCGTCCACTGCCTGAAGAAGTTATTGGGGTATGTCTTTTGTCTTGTCAAAATCATGGGCTTAGTTAACAGGTTCATGTAATATGAAAAAGATTTTTGCATTGGACTCTGGAGACTTTGTCTGTTATCTTTGCTGGAATGGACAATTTAAAAGATCTGGTATAGAAAATTGTAACTTGAAGATAGAAGGAAAAGCCTCAGTAAATGTGGTGTACAAACGGGGAATAACTATATAGGAGCCTTGCTTTAGTTGGTACAAGTTTTATAAATTCATAAAGTGGCATAACACAACATCATTTCTTGAACTGGATGGATTGGTTTTGAGCAGGGACTTAATAGAAGTCAAGAGGGAATTTTGGAAATTGATAGATATGACCTTAACTTTGAAGCCTTTTAGCAAAGATCACAATATTTGAACCCGATTAACTTACAACAGTGCAATGAGTTGGTTTTTCTAAGATACAGGTTAACAGGCAGTGGCATTGTCATGAGTCAAATTGCAGGGTTAGCAAATATTAGTATCATCTATGATATATAATTGAGGAACTAAATATAAATTCTGATGTTTTCTGACTGATACCATCATGTGACATATGTGGCTGCCAAGTTTTTTGCCAATTCTCATAAGGTGATGTCTTGACATATATATAGGTATGGTGTTGGATGCTTAGCCATCTTTTTCCTTCTTGGAATATTTCTAGAGTGAAAAGAATTGAGAGGAATTTATTTTGCTATAGTTACTTTTTAGTTCACTTGTCAAAGCAGTTGTATACTTTGCTGAGGCATGCTTTGCTGGCTTTGTTCTCTCTAAATCTATTATTTATATGAGGTCCATCTGGTTGTGGATTCTGCTTCTTAGGTTTTATGATTGCGTGGCGCCGTGGGCTAGTTTTCCTAAGTCTTGAGAGCAGCACATGGCTGAACTACCTTTTAGTCAAGCCCATGGAATAATTATATGCTTTTTCTTAGGTAAATGATTCAGTTTGGGAAGACTGATAACCTAGGGTTCTTGATTTAAAGTCCTGCACTAATCTTGCCAGCTAGGTTTCATGCCTGAGATTGATTCATCTTGATGCTTTCAAATTGTTACTTTTGGCTGAGTTTTCTTTAAATGTGTTATGCGTGTGCAGGATATTGCGGAGCATTTAACGACAGTATATCTCAAACGTTGTGAGCGTGGAAAACGCTGCTTATATGAAGGTTCAACTCCACCTGGCGGGTTTCCTAATTCATGGGTAATTCTCTGTTGAACCTAGGAGTTGGGATATGGAAATGAGTTGATTTCTTCTGAACTTGTGATCTTTCTAACTACAAGTATTCAGTGATAGCTTCTTTCCTTTGTGACAGAATGGAGCAACGTACTGTACTTCTGAACTTGCAATTGTGAAGAATAATGAGATACATACATGGGATAGGGGCTATGATGACGACGGAAATCAAGTCAGTTTTTGTAGTCTAATGTGCTTTCAACTATGTTACCTTTAAGAATATTTAACAGCACTAATTTCGGTTGAGATTAAAGTGAAAATCTTTAATGGGAGTGCTTTTTGTATTACTTGGTACAGGTTTGGGGAGCGAAGGAAGGTCCATACGAGTTCAAGCCTGTTCCTGCCTCTAGTTTCAATGACATGCTTTCTCCTTTAAATTTCCCTTTTCAGCAATCGATGGAGAAACGAATAGAGGGTTCATTTGTTTTGCAAGATTGATTACCTGTTAGATATAGCCATAATATGTAAATTTCTCAATATTCTTCGATTCTTGTTAAATAATGTTTCTTTTTTATTTACGACCTTTAGCTTTAAACAATTTTGTTTTGTGGAATTTTCACATATATAATGTTATAGGCAATAACTTTGGTCTGCAATTAAGTGACTAGAGGAAAATGTCTGTAAGAGAGGGTTCTGTTTGTGGTGAGACCTTGAGAAATTCACCCGTTGGTTGACATTATCAGTTTTAATATTATTCACTTTGAATGTAGGTGAAGAGGATATGTGATTGTGAACTCATAATTGTAATCAATTCAGAGTTGTATGTCTCCCGCAGAACATTTGCCTAGCCAATGGGCTAGACTTTTAAAATAAAAAAATTTAATTCAAAGGACAGCATAAAATTGACATTTTATTATGAATGATGTTGATGTAATTCAACGAAGCACTGTTTGACCAGTGAACAGAAGTACTTGAGATTTCCGGTATTTATATCATCATGTATTCTGTTCTGTTATTTTTTATAAGACCGCTGATCCCTGCAAGCTGCTTCATATAAGGTGAATACCATGGTTTTATAATATGATATGCGGTCTTTTAAAAGCTGGGAAATCTTTATTGCTTGATTAATTAGCTGAGTTGGGATTATTCTCTTCAGTGAGGATCATCTACTTGTTTGCATACTCAGAACAGTGAGGATATTTCCTTTTCAGCTATTGATCGTGAATGGAAAATGTATAGTGTAATCAGAAGGAACTTTGAGAAATAAGATGACATTACAAGAATAATTCTGTCAACAACAGACATTTGGCTTCTACCCAACTATTCAACTAAAGGTGTTGTTGAGGTAGAAGTATAATCCCCCAAGTGCCACAATTCCCACCACGATTGCTATCGGGAGTGCCCGCCTGTGCCAGATCAAATATGATGTAGTAAGAAAAAAGTGTTTGAATTATGGGGGAAAAAGTAGAAGGAATAAAACATTTTTGGCAGTCGTTAGCTTGTTAGTCCTGAATTAAGAAAGGGAATATGCTTACCCAATTGCTTCCTCTCTTTGAATTTGTGCTTTCCGTTCCTTTCGAACATCTGTTGCATTAGCATTTTTTACCACAGCAGGTTGGTAGGACCTGAATCTTCGTTTAGGAGCACCACAGACTGCAAAGCACAATGGAGAGCAATGATCATGAAGTGCATTACCATAACACTTCCCATATTCATTCTTATGCCTGCCTTATTATTGTTCTTTTCTATCTTAAATTCTTATTATAATTATTGTTCTTTCCTATCTTAAATTCTTATTATATTTAGAAGCAGTTCGGCTCATCATTTTTTTTTTTAATAGGTAAGAAAATTTGTATTAAAAAGATGCTACTCCCTCAAAGAGATGAAGTAAACGAAGAAAATATGTACAAGCAATAAAGGAAAACAAAACAATTTATGTAAAAAGAAAGAAAAAAAAAAGTGAATCTAAAAACAATGGAACTGATTTTGAAGCACAACCCCACGCATGAAACCAATCAAACAAAGTAACAACTCTAAGAGCTTATCCCTAGAAAGCACTAAATCTTCAAATATGTGATTATTTCTCTCCCTCCAAATAATCCACATCACACAATGTGGTACCCAATTCTAAACATTTGAAGAATGCATCCCCAACCAATTCCTCCAATTGGCTAGCAAGTCAATAACTCTTTTAGGTAGAACCCAAGAAACACCAAAAAAAATCTAAGGGCAAAGCTCCATAATCGAAAAACCTCACCACAGTGTAGAAGCAAATGATCCACACTCTCTCCATTACATTCACACAGGCAACACCAATCCATAATAGTGCAGCCACTTTTCCTCAAATGGTCTGTTGTGAGAACCCTGCCCCATGCAGTTGTCCAAACAAAAAACGACACATGACGTAGAGCCTTCACACTCCAAATACTCTTCCAAGGAAAAGTAATAAACCTTGATCCCCTCAATGCACCATAAAAGGATTTTATATCAAAAACCCCCCTTGAACCCCAAACACCACCTCATCTTGTCTCCACCCTCAATAGGAGGACTCAGCAACTCCAATGTACGAGTAAAGGCCCCCACCAACTCCATCTCCCATTCATTAAAACCACGTTGGAACCTTATATTCCAATTCCATCCTTTCTCCAAAGTGTGACTCACCATCATATCTGCCACAGATGCCACCCTATAAGTAGCAAATTCAAATAGATCCGTGAAAGTTCCTTTCAACGATTGATCTCCGCACCAATCATCATCTCTTGGCCTCTACGTCAAGATGACTTGTATCTCTTTGCCACACAAAGCAAGAGATTGAGTTATCACTTATCGCCATCCTGGGGATATGACCCTGTAGTGTAGCTCTCCCCATTCAAATAATTTGCAGAGGTAGCCATAAACATGATAAGGTTGTATGGTTTGTTTTGATAACTAACAAGAATTTGGCCAATTCTAAAATTAGGAATCAAAATTATCCAGACACTATAAAAAAAATATGTAGTGGAAGGGAATAGACACAAATGCCTATTTAAGAATTTATCTAGATATGGAAGACATTGTCACAATTGCCTCTTTAGGATGGAAACATTATCTTAAAGAGTCAGCCATTTCACAATATGTCGAACAGTAATCGTAAAGAAGAAACTAAAGATTGAGATACAGAAGGAACAAAAGTGGTTTACCAGGACAGAAATACTTGTCAGGTAATTTCTCAAAGGGAGTTCTCTCATTATATATATACCTGCATCAACAAAATCGCAATTTGATTATATGATTAAGCCAAAAATGAAGAAAAAACATTCAACCCAAGTTGAATTTGAAACTTGAAAGAAAGAGCGGTGTAAAGGGTACCCGCAATCACGACAAATATAGGCTTGCTTGGAGGCAACACGCATGGAAAATCTGGGTGCAGCAGAAGCAGGAGTGCGTGGTAGAGAGGAAAGCAAGAGGTTGAGTGATGGAGAGAAAAAAGATGACTTAAGAGCAAATCGATCAGATGGTCTTCGCAGACCAGCATTGCCTGTTGTAGCCAAACAAGACTTGGTTGTTGGTACAGGTCTAGAGGCTGCCTGCAGTTGCAGGACCATTTTTTCTATGCTTTGTTTGTTCTAAGTAAGCTTCTTTCAGTTCCGATGTAATACAGAAGAGTGGTAATAGCAATGAGAAGATAAGAGAATGGTAGATGCTTGAAGATGCAAGAGTGAAGTGTTAATAGAGTATTCTATAATCCCATTGGCTGTTTGGAACACATGTGGAAGCGTGGCTTTCATAATTCCCACACAAGTGAAAAGACCCCCTTTACCCACTTTTCGTGCAAAATTCTTATCTTCTTTCGACAAATTATTTCTTGCCTAGGTTTTACAAGGGCCATGACCCATAATGTACTTTGGGCCCCAGCCTCGAGAGTGTTCTATACGTTAACCGAATATAATTTTTTTTTTTTTTTAACCACCATTGTAGCCAAAGAAAGAGGGCTAAGGGCTTATTTCTTCTCAAAAAACAGAAAAGAAAGAGGACTTACTTTACCTATTTCTTTGAAGCATATGATCTGCCTCCTTGGGAGGAGCTACAAGGTTCACTTTGAAAATCTAATAGATCTACTCAACTTTACAGATTGCATCAAAAGACAATCGTGTCAGTAAAATAGTTATAAATGCTTGGTAAAACTTCTCAGTCGGGACACCAAAGAGTTCAACCTTGCAAACTTGCAAGAAGACAGATTTTTTCGATCAAATTCTCTGCTAAACACAACCAGCAGCATCATTTTCCCCAGGAAACTTATCGGGGCTTGACACTAGAATATGACTACTAAACCAGACAACAATAAGCAAAGTTTCTAGCAACTCATTTGTGTACTGCACTTCAACAGTATCAAATTTTACCAGTGCCTATAGGAACCAACATCATCCCACTCAATCCTCAACTTCTCAATAGTATTGTAAACGTCTTCAGGTCTGATATATTTGCATAAACTGTTCATAAAACTGTAAGTCTTGTTTTCTTTTCTTTTCATTTTTTATAGAAAAAAATACTAAATATGTACTCACCTGAAGAAAAAAAAGGGGGGGGGGGGGGGGGGTTGGCGTGGGGGTTAAAACATCTAAATAAAAATAAATAGCATGTTACTCTCCACGCAAGTACGAAAATTTTCATGATATAACTTGATCTATGACTTCAAATCGCATGATCAAGAGATTCACAATCAACATAAGGTTCAGTTCACTTTCTTCACCCACTAGCCAAGATGCATTTGATAATTTTCATTGAATACCTGATCTGATTTTATAATACGCTGGAAACTCTTGAGGAGACTAGTACATGCTGGTAGAAAACTATTCAGTAAGTCAACTTTCAAATGTTTCCCACGGCAAAGAGAGATAGGAATAACTTAAAATCAATGTACAGCCAAATCAAACTTTCATCCCAAAACAGTGAAAAATCTCAAGTCTTAGGACAATACAGCACCATAATTTACCAAGATGCCAAATTTTATGACAGCCACAATCACTATACTCTACAATGATGGAGTTCAGCAAACAAATTGAACGCATACTAGTCCTGATTTAAAATTTGTTTTCTGTCCTTAATGGTAGGTGATACCAGAAACAAGGAACAATCACCACTGTAACTTTCAAGAATAATTTAGAACCACCTACGCAAAGTACAGCAAATGGCACCACCTAAAACCGTAAAAATAGGAGAGTATAATACACTTTGGAAAGATGGAAAATTACACTTCCATTAAACAGTAAACTCTGATAAGATCTGGAAGCTGGCCAAGGGGCAGGACACAAAGAATTCTGATTAGCATTGATAGCACAATGTTATAGCTGCTACCAAGGTTTCAGGTCACCTACTGGACCTGCAGTCCAGTTTAGGATCTTCTCACCTGGCTTCAAGTAAATACTCTTTTCATGTGGCAACTTACGTGCAAGTCCATTTAGAACTTGATGGAAAGCATCTCCTGGTTGAGCAGGTTGTGGAAACAACATTGCTTGCTTCATTGAAGGGTTGGCAAGCAATCTCTGCTTCCTCAATATTACGTCTAAGGGTATTGATGTGAGGATGGTGTCCAAGTTGGGGACATCCTTCTCGTCTAAGAAAACCCCAATTTCTTCCCAAGGGATTGCATCAGCAAAGGGTAGAACAATATCATCTGCTATGATAACAGGGATGCAGCCAAATATCACTGCTTCTACCAATCTTGGGCTCCATGGGGCCCAGCCAAGGGGGCACAAACAGAAAACAGCTCGTTGCATGTCCTCATAATACGTGGTAGGGTGCTCCGTGGAAATGTCAAAAAGTGGATTGTCCTTGAAGTTCTCCCACACTGCCGCACGTGCACCTCTGTGAAAATGTACCCAAAAAATAACATTCAGGAATGTGTTGGCTTTGAACTAATTTTATATTAGAGATTATTGGAGAAAATAACTTCGAACTACTACCATTCCTTTCCACTTACAACACTTAAAGATCACTCCATGTATTCTCTTATGAGTTATGACTACTGTTCCCCTTTTACATAGTTTTTACAACCTTAACGAACCATCAATCTTTATTATGATATGAACATGTTCATGTTTCTCATTTCATCATATGGCAAAATATCTGCTGACAACATGCTTTCCTAACACTTATTTTTATCGGAATAAATTCTTTTGCTTGCAATTTAATTGAAAGGAGGATTGAAGCCTTCAAATGCTACATAAACAAAATGAAAAACCCTTGGATGTTCTCTTGTTAGCATGTAGGTTTAGTACAAAATACCTTGCATAATAACCACCTTCTGGGTCATTTCCCACATCATAAAACAATCCTCGAAAGTACACAAAGATAGACCTAGGAGTCTTTTCAGGAATCAGGTGGGTTTGCATTTTCTGTGGAGGAGCATAGGGAGGAATTGTAATTGAGCCCTCATTTAAGCAAACATGATTCCGTTGTCCAAAAGTCTGAACCAATGTTGCACGTTGGAGCAAGGGAAGAATTCCTCTTTCAATTGCCTTCTCTTCCTGAAGCAGTTTAAGTGAACAAGGAGAAATCAAATACAAATTATAAATAACAGAAAACTAAATGCCAACATACAACAATTTGACAATACGTGCAAACTTTAATATACATCATAAATAGTTAAACCCTATTGACTCTTCACGAATCCACAAGATCAAGCAAAACATGTTGTCTGTTATGAGACAAGGGAGAAAGACTTCTCACTTGATAATGGAAGCATGCTCCAAAGTCATGAGGCACTACGAAAAAGTGATCAGCCCCTTCTGTCCGATTCCAGTAAGGCCAGTTGGAAGAAATGAGCTGTATTGCACTTCTCATCATCCGTGGTGACTTAAAAGGCAAAGGGAGGCCATTTGGTGTCAGGTCACAAGTGGTGTATACAGGGGTGTAAAACCAATCAGCTTCTTCAGGATTAAGGGTTCGAACAGGGCTAGATAATAGAAATCGATGCATATAGATCTCAGCAGCAAACATGTGATTGAGGCATCTTGGATCCTTTTGCAGAATCTTCTTGTTGTATTTGCTTGGAAGCTCATACACAAACACTTTCAATCTTCCCACTGGATTGTCTTCCAAAACATCACCAGCACTACCTACAGTTGGTGCAACCAAACCATACTTTGAATTTTACAACAAGTGAATATCCAATAGTTTTCAAATATATAGTTCATAATTTATGATTTAAAAATGGGACAACCCCAACAGAGCAGAAGAGGATAGAGAAACATATAACTCAAAAAACTTTGTCACAGTGGCAGTATACTTCGTAAATTTTTGGGAGCTACACTCAAGGACAGCAATTGCTTGATATATAACTCAGGCCCCTAAATTCAGGATTATGAAAGTAAGACCTCGACAACACAAACTAATTCAAAAACAACATAGATCGCACATATTCAAAGGCTAAGATATTGAGAGAACGAATGGCTGCAATAAAATAAATACATTCCCCCACGCCCACCCCCCCCCCCCCCCCCCAAAAAAAAAAAAAAAAACTGAAATTGTCAGGGTGAATAGCCTAGAGGTTCAAAAACATTACCCTTAGGTGGACAACAAAACTATCTCCTAAGGTACAGATATGATCCCTCTCTACTATTTTCTGACAGCAAGAATACATTTTTCCAATCTACTTTGTCTAGTATCATATCCCCCCACCCCCAAAAATAAGCCTAGAAAAGTTAGCACCATACCTTCAGCTGATTAATCATACTTCCTTGCAACCTCAACCCACGATAACTCCGCCTTTTTTTTCTTCTTTCTTGTTAAGAACTCACTTAAACGATACAACTCAGCTTGAATCACATAAACCCTTCCCAGTGCAGCTGTAACTTATTATTAAAATTATCTCTTTTGGCATTAAGCTACACAATTCCCTCATTCCTATTTGTGCTACATGTTTACAAGCACCATATTGCACCTCCTTGTTCTCTATGTTATATGAACCCGTTTGAATAGGTCAAAGTGTCTTGCGTTACAATATTTATCACAAAACAATATGTTTCCAATCCATCTTGCCAAAGTTCTAACTTTAAAGTCCTTAGCAAATGTTCTGAATCATTCCCGTACTACATTTGCATCAATCGCACATTAGCCTTGACCATGACCATAAAAAGGCCCGATTTAGTATGAGCTAAGACACAACTCTAAAAAAGTGTGGAAGCTTAGACAAGCACCAAGCATGATTGACCTGAGCCAAATTTGCAATAGAACATGTCCCCATCTAGACATCATCCTCTTCCTAGCTTTCTTATATATTACTTGGACCTTTTTTCCTGGTGATGATCTAAAGAAGGAAATGCCAAATTATACTTTAATTTAGAGTGAATCTCTAAAATCCATCAAACCTAGACTGTATATATCAAGACTAAGAAAAATCCATTAATCAAAATCCTATATTTAACCCCTAATCAACTAAATTAACAGATGAAACCAAAATAGAATAGAATAGGCGAATCAAAGAAGAAAGAGATAGAATTTAGGAAAAAGGAATCAAAAGAGATGAAAATGAAAGAAATCCCACCTGAAATTCGCTCAGTGGGTTGAGTCCGGCCATGCTCTACAGCACCAGTTTTCAAGACCAAAGCGGCATAGACAAGCAGAAGAAAACCCCACCTCCAACCATTCATTTTCTTCTTTTTAATAAAACAAACTCTGAACTTTCTGGTTCAGGCTACAAAAGAAACGAGACAAAGTAGAAGGGTAAACAGAGAGTTAGGAGAGGGAGTGGGACTTGACTTGAGTAGCTGGTGAAGTAAGTTGTTGAGAGAGTTGTGAATTATGTTTGGAAATCCGGTATTTTGAAGCCCTGTCAAGTGTCAAAGTTCTTTTCTGATGAAGAAGATTTGTCAAGTTAAAGTGCAAAAGACAATGGGGCAAAAATGGCCCATTACCATCAATTTTCAAAATAATTTGCCCAGAAATACTGTTTCCAAACTATATAGTAATATACCACTTTTTTAGGTACTCGAGCTTGGCAAGCTCGAGTACCATGTTTTTTTAATCCACTATCGCCCCATATTCAAGGAGCCCTATAGTGGCGTTTTTAAGCCCTATAGTGACGTTTTCAGGCCAAAAAAACGCCACTATAGGGCCCCTTGAACCTGTTATGGGGACTTATAAAAAAATTTTGCAGGAAAACGCCGCTATAGGGCCCGAAAACGTCACTATAGGGCCCCTTAACCTGGTATGGGGGTTTAAAAACGCCGCTATAGGGCCCGAAAACGTCACTATAGGGCTTAAAAACGCCACTATAGGGCTCCTTGAATATGGGGCGACAGTGGATTAAAAAAACATGGTACTCGAGCTTGGCAAGCTCGAGTACCTAAAAAAATGGTATATACCTATATAGTTTAGAAACAGTGTTTTTGGGCAAATTATTTTGAAAATTGATGGTAATGGGCCATTTTTGCCAGACAATGGACTATGTTACTGTTTCAGCAACAAAGCAAGGTGTGAGATTGTTAAAGAGATGAAAATGAAGCCTAACATTTGTGTTTCTGTACCCGCTGTTTGACTTTGATACCAATTGACAAAGTCCACCTGGCCCAAATAAACGTACCGATTACCAAACCCACCTCATGCTGTTCAACGATTCAACCTGCTCTTTTATATATATATATATATATATATTTCCTATTTTGCGTAGATTTGGATGTTTTGCTTGTGTTCATTCTTTATTTATTTTGGAGTCTGTTTAGTTTGAGGGGGTGAAAATGTAGAAAATAATAAAGGGTGGAGATATGATAGAAAAATAGGAAGATAAAAGAAATTTAGTTACCGTTAAGAGAAAAGAAAAGAGTTATTTTATTTCACATTGGTGGTGATTTAGCCCTCCACCAAATGGCACCTTTGAAGGTCCTCGGTCCTGATGGGATGTCTCTCATTTTTTTCCAACATTTTTGGCACTCCATTGGCGATGATGTATCCTTGGCTGTACTGTCTTATCTAAACTTAGGTACTTTCCCAGTGAAAGCTCGAAATGTGTGAAAACACTAGAGCTCGTTTAGATCCCCAATTCAAATTACGGCTTGGTTGTTTTTACACTAACTTAATACTAAGTGCGGAATAGTGCAAACGCAAGTAAACATGCAAGAGACTAACTTAATACTAAGTGCGGAATAGTGTAAACGCAAGTAAACATGCAAGAGAGCTACTCTAATTCATATTTAAAGCAACACAGCAGTAAAATAAAAGGAACAAGAGTAGGGAAGAGAAATACAAACACAGATAACACCGAGACGTGTTATCGAAGAGGAAATCGAAGAACTCGGCGAAAAACCTCTCCGCCGCCCTCCAAGCGGAAATCGATCCACTAGACAATCAGTTGGGATACATGGGTGAGCAATAGACCCTCCAAACCTAATCTACCCTCTGTACCTAAACCTTTCAAGCTCCTACTCCAACAAGGCTTCTCGGAACTGTGTCTTGTCTAGCTCTCCGGATCCCGCAATAAGCTCCATGTTGCATCTGCCATCTTTGGCTTCTTCCAATGTTTCCCAGTAGTACCAAAACCTCACTGAACACTCTCAAAAGGTGTGGTAAGTGTTTGAGCTATTGACCTCTCAATGATATGAAAATGGAGAGGTAGGAGATGAGGAAAATCCACAAAAAAAGGTGTAGAGAATTGTTGGATTAACAATTTCTAACTCTCAAGTGTTTTAGCTAGGGTTTTCTCTCAGAATCTCCCTCAAGCATTTGTGGGTAATGTGGGTATAAATAGTGTAGGTACAAAAAGTGTGTATCAGAATGGATAGGCTAGCAGAACAGAATGTCTCGCGGATGTCTCGCGGGAAGGCCTTACCCGCGAGATACTCGCGAGACACAGCTGTCTCCATCTGGCCTGACTCTTCGCATTCCAGCATGTGCAAGGCACATGAGTTACTTTGCGGGATGCTAAGTCGCGAGCTACCCGCGAAAACATTTCATTCTTCAATAGCTTGAGTCTTCACACTCTCTCTCACTATCACACAACCCTTATAATAAATTCCCACAACAAATATAGGGTACAAAAGATTAAATAAAATTACAGTCAAATTTGGCACGGAATAAAAGCCAACACAATACAAATTTGTAAATCACAACTTTACACCCAACATCTCTAAATCATACATATATTACTCTTATACCAAAAACTAAGAGTCCTAAGAGAGTAACTGAATTTAGACCTATTGCCTTATGTAATGTTCTTTATAAATTGATCTCTAAAGTGTTAGCTAACCAGTTGAAAAGTATTTTACCTATTGTTATCTCAAAATCCCAAAGTGCTTTTCAATTCAACAAAGCCATCTTAGATAATATACTGGTAGCTTTTGAAACTTTACACCATATGAAGAATAAGAAGACGGGAAAGGAAAGCTACATGGCAATGAAATTGGATATGAGTAAGGCATATGGCAGAGTTGAATGGATCTTTCTTGAAAGTTTGATGTTAAAAATGGGCTTCAATGTTAGATGGACAGGGGCAATATTATACCGACTAGATCAATCTCGTATTCAATCCTTGTGAATGGTGAGCCAAGGGGCAATATTATACCGACTAGAGGGATAAGGCAAGGAGATCCTCTATCTCCCTATCTCTTTTTGCTTGTGTCTGTGGGGCTGAATGGTTTACTAGAACAAGCCATTGCTCGTGGTGATCTAAAGAGTTTCTCTTTTTGTAAGAATGGCCCTCAAGTTTCACACCTTTTCTTCGCCGATGACAGCCTAATCTTTTGTAGGGCGAGAATGGGAGATGTCCAAGCAATCCATGGGATCCTATCACAATATGAACTTGCTTTTGCCCAACAAGTGAACCGTATGAAGACAAACTTGTTCTTTGGCAAATCTGTTTCAGAAGATACAAAAAATTCTCTTAAAGGTTTTTTGGGTGTTCCGAAAATAAAAGAATATGAGAAATATTTAAGTCTTCCTACGGTGGTGGGGAGAAACAAAAAAGAGAGCCTAACTTTTATTAAGGAGAGAATTTGGGGTAAACTTCAAAGGGTGGAAGGAAAAGCTCCTATCTCAAGCAGGAAGAGAAGTTTTATTGAAAGCAATTGTACAAGCCATTCCAACTTTTGCTATGAGTTGTTTTAGACTACCCGTAGGTCTTTGACATGACATTGAAGTGATGATTAAAAACAATTTTTGGGGGCAATGTGGTGATAGAAGGAAGATTCATTGGAAGAAGTGGGAGACACTATGTTTGCCAAAATGTAAAGGGGGGCTTGGCTTCAAGGAATTGAAAATTTTTAATGAAGCGACCCGAACCACAGGCTTGTAAATCATTAGGTATTAAAATACCCACATTGCAGCATTTTCAATGCCAACACTCCTCCATAACTTTATGAGATCCACTTCTAATAAAGCCCATAAAGCCTGAATAAACCCTAAAGAGAAACCATTGTATTTCTTATTTTATTATTAGTAAGATCTTCCCTAGATTGAACATAGAACACCGCTTCTTCAATCTCTTCTTTAGATAAAGGGGCTGAACATTTTCTCTTATTTTGAAGGACAAGCACGAAAAAGTCACCCAAAACGGTCTAAGGCGCCAATCCAATTTATATAACTTCTTGAAAGACTCGATGAATTGATTCTCCATACCCTCACCAGCATTACTACAAATTCCCGATCGATAGGAATTATATTAAGGAGCTTGGAATGCCATCTAGCAATCAAAGTACGATAGAGAAAAGCGATATTTTGACTAACTTCTGTTAAACCAAGATATTCTTGACCTTTGCTTTCATTAGCTTTCTTCCTGGGACAATAAGTTTAGCCATTCCTATCTCAAATGAGTCCGGTAGCAAGAACACAAGACAGGACCAATTTAGATCTATATAAATCCTATATAGATCTAAATTGATCAGCCAACCAAGTTTGGAGATTACTACATGATAAAGAGTCCCGATTTTATCATGTGTTTAAGGAGAAATTCTTCCTATCAGGGGATGTCTTTGATGCAAAAATAAAATTGGGCTCTTATGCATGGCGAAGTGTTCTTAGTGCACGAAAGGTTATTGCAGAGGGAGCTAAGTGGAGAATTGGTAATGGTTGTCGAACTCGGATTTACCATGATAATTGGCTGTCTGTGAGCGTCGGGGTAGAATAATTTCTCCACGCACTGACCTACCTGATGATGTTGTGGTGGTCTAGCTCTTAGATGTGAACATGGGTTGGTGGGATGTGATGCGGGTAGACAGATGTTTCCTTCCTTTTGAGGCTGCAAAAATAAAGTCTCTACCAGTTTGTATGACTCCCCAGGAAGATATCTTGATATGGCCAAAATCAAAGGAAGGGGTGTATACAGTTAAATCGGGGTATCAACTCCTCTGTGAGATGGAAGACAGGGATGGCATCCGTCATAAATTCTTTCTGTTTCTCCAAAACTTTCATTCCATGTGGCTTGGTGGGATAGCCATATATCATCTATAATGTCTTCTGTTCTGATAAATGCTGTAGAAATTAAAACTTTAAATTGATACATCCATTTGTCATGGGTGCTGTTTATAGCTTTATGGGTTAGTATATTTTGTTGGACTTCAAAAGGTAAAAGTTATAATGGCAAGTCTCGTTTTTTTGCTGAATCTTAGGGTGGAGCTTTGAAAAGCTTGTTCCTATAAGATAGTTTTTTAGAGACTGGGGTTCTGTCTTTGTGGAGCTTGAATCCCCATCCTCCTTGCCAGGGAGTTAACTACCAAGTGCTTCAATAAATGCACTGGTGCTAACAAGACGTAATTTCAAAGCCTTAAGGGTCTTTTGGAATAAGTATTTCTGTTTAAGGGAGAAGGCTGCTTGTAAATTATCAAGAAGTAATTTAATATGAAAATGAAGGTATGTAAATTCTCCGTTCTGAAAAGTGAGATCAGTACAAAGCACTTCTTGTAGTATTTCACTTTTTTCACCACATGAATACATTGCTTCTGCCAGCAACGTATCCTGAAGGGATATTGTCTCAATTGAGATGCCTTCATGCTTATCTGAAATCTTCGTTGAAGCCTTTCAGATTTCATTAGGTTGCACCACTGGTGCTTTGCCCTTTCTTTTCCAGTCTGCCTTGGAAGGTCTTTTATCCATATTAGTCTGCAATTGACTTTCGATAAAAGGATTAGTTGCTATGTCATCATTTTGAAAATTAACATCTTTTTGTACTATTTCTTCAAAATTCTTTTTGAAGACTTCTTGTAAAATTCCTTTAAAAAGGTTTTCAAGAAAATCACTTTTGAAATCTAAAGTAATTTTTTTTATATAAAATATCTTTATCAATACTGCTATAATTCTGCTGGGTAATAGTATAAGAGTCATGGTCAATGTTGTAATGACTTAAATGGATAAAATTTGTCCCGGGGCGGCCTGATGCATTTGGGGGACTAAGGCGAAAATTGGTTATCTTGTTTTAGATGCAAAATTACTACTAATTAACTTAAACTATGTAGAATTTTTTCCCTTTTTTACAAATTTTATAGATAGAAAAAATTTGACAAAATTTTTCATACTTGTTGATTTGGTAAATTGATAGTGGTAAGTAAAAGAGTGGTGTTAGTGGTAGAGTTAGATGAGAACTATTAAAAGTTTGTTAACTAAACTCTTATTATTATTCATTTTTGTTTTTTAGAAGTGCAAAATTCACAATTTTTTTTAAACAAATTCTAGGTTTTAAGTTGCTTTTTATTTTCTATTTGAAAATATCATTATAATTATTTTTTTGCCATCAATAACAAGCTGTAACAATTTGCTACTTAGCATTAGTTGTAAAAGTGTTGTGAAAAATATTATGGACGTTGCATTTTTCTCTATTTTTTTATTTGTTTTTCATCTAGTAAAAAAAATATTATTTTGTTTATTGATTTTAAATAACCCTGTAGGGACACGTTCCGCGACGAACCGCAGTAGAGTTGGGTTCGCACGTGAATGGGCCCAAACAATATCATTTGTAGAGAGTGGATTCGAAAGGCTAGGCCTTAGTTATCTAGTGGTGGTTCTGGTGGTGTTCATATGTGATTTAAGCGTTTTCACCCTTGGGGCCTTTCTTCTGGAGGTAGACTGGGAGTCTTTCTTTTTTGGCCAGTTGTCCCAGCCCCCCTTCTACATTACTTACTTTTTCTTTTATACTAATCTGCATTCACTTTCCTTCGTCCACGTGTAGGGTCAACATTTCCAAGGCTGATACTTGTCCTGTCAGTCCTAACCCAAAGTTGTTGGGAGTGGTTAATAAAGTTAAAGGATAAGGCTCTGTTAGGCGCAGAGATATGCATGGGGAAGATGGTAAAGGCAGCCTTTCCTAGATATTTTAGATTTCCCTCCAAGCATGTACCTTTACCGTTTTGCCCCTCTTCTTGGTGGATCTTTGGGCCAGCCGAGGACTGCACTGTCCTCGGCTGCTTCTCCGGGCCAATTGGGCCTTATTATTCTTGAGCTCGGGCCATGACCTTTTTCGGCTTATGCCTTTGAACTCTCCACCAGCAAATGGGCCTGGCCCATCAATTATTGGACCCCACAAACCCTATTATTTAAAATTTGGGGACTTTTTTTTTACTTGGGGCCTTAGGCAACCACATCTCTTACTCTATCATTCAGCCGGCCCTGAATTTGTCACGGTTCTGTCTATTATATATATATATATATATATCTATTTTTGCAGGATGTGTCAAATAATGTTACTTCATCAATTCTTTCATTTTTGTTAATAACTGTTTCTGTCAGGGGAAAATATGTTAGGGATTTGTAATTGACTCTATTGGTTAGATTTAATGGATTATTTCTATACTCATTCAGGAAATTACCACAATTAGTACTTTCTTTAATTCTAAATAAAGCGGATTCTAGCAATAGTTGAGAAACTTCTTTTATTAAAACATCTTTTATGTAAGTGTTTTGAGGTTACTGTAAAGGTGTAAATATATCATTTACTATATTCTGAAGTCTACTTGGTATATTTATCAAACTAAAGGATGTCAATTCATTCATAAATCATAAAGGGCACTGTAAAAGTGGTGCATTTATTATTTTCATTAAATTATTTCTTATAAAGTACTTGTATATATGTCGGTTCCTATGCCCCATGCCCAAGGGCAGTGGGAAGATTATAACAAATTTATGTCTCTATATTCTGTTTAAATTTCTTTATGTCATCTTCTATCAACTGATTAGCACTAGCAGGCGTATTAGAGCCATGGATGGTAGAACGTAGGGTATATGATAGATATATTGCCAGCTATTAGTTGCGTGGATAGCTAGTTGAATACCTATAAGGGCTCATTAAATGTAGATAGGTCGTGCGTAGCTGGTCGAACATTAAATGTAGGTAGTTGGGTTTGCATTATCATTAGTTGCCCCTGTGGTAACTGGTACGTTTCTTCATTGGGTTTGCAGTATCATTAGTTGCCCTGTGGACTGGTACGTTTCTTCACCGACATTGTACTAAGGAAAGTAACTGCAACATACAGCACTCCTTAAGAGAAGAAACTTAAAAAATTAATACATTTTTTTAAGAGAGTTTTCACCGATTTCTTTCTAATTATAATTCTTTATTATTATTATTAAATTAAGATATTAATCAATTTTTAATTAATTTTATTTATTTTTTAATAATTTAAATAAATAAAAAAAACCATAGTCAGGTCAGGTATTTTTCTTTGGGCCTGGATATTAAGAGAGAATTTGACATCGTATTTTAAATAATAATTTTTAATATTTAAATAATATTATACATATTTTTACATATTTTACAAAGTTAAAGAAATGACCACCTCACCGGGACCACCTTATCTTATTGCAATAATCGATAAAAATCCGTACTTTTTGATTCGTTATGGTTTTGGTATAGGCAGCTAACTGTTTATGTAGCACTAGAACCCCATTACTACTGTTCAGCTTAATTGCCTCTCATTTTAAAGCTGTTTGTTGTTAGTCATCAATCTCAGAATGTGTTGAGAGAACTAGTGTAGTGAGAAATCAGAGAATAAAGAACGAAGAAGAGAGAAGGCAGGAAGTTGAAGTACATGATGATGATGAACTCCAACAAAAGTGAGTCTCGAGAAAGCACAGAATTAGAAGAAGCAGGAGGAAGATATCATGATGAAGGCAACGGCTTGAAAAGCAATAATGAGATTGAGCTGACCAGAATTCGACTTATGAGATCCTTTGTGGAAACCCAGGATCCCTCCTCCAAGGTGCCATAATCTTCTTTAATTCCTAGCTATGTCGTTTCTTTAATTTTGCATGTGTTTTGTTTTTACAGTTTTATTTTCATGCAAAATTTATATTTCAACTTATTGGTAAGAAGATTTATACTCTCAAAATGCAATGACAAGGATAATACTCCTAGTCCTAGGCGCTGTCCATAATTAAAACTGCTATACCAATATTGATTACATATTCTCAACACAATGGCCTGGATCGATGATGGATCAGCTAGAACGTCAGCCACTCTACTAATTGCTCTCCAGCGACTGCACGGCCGGGCCAGGCTAGCCGTATAACATAACGAGTAATGCTATTGCTACGTTGGCTTTAGCATTTTCCATAATATAATCTTTCTTGCGAGAGATAATTTCAACCTATAATATCCTCTTTATCATTACATCTAAATACCAATTGATTTTTTTTTTTTAACAAGAAATTTAACTAGTTGAGTTAATTGAAATCTACCATAATATAAATTATTTGTGCTTCTTTTTAGGCATGACTCCTGTCCCCTGACCGTAGGTGTGATTGTGTGAAGACTCTAAGCAAATTTGATCTTTACTTTTAACACCAATTAGTTAACGGATATCCTAATCGTATTAATTTAGGAAATATTTTAAGATACATTTTATGGAAAAAAGGAAAAAAAATTGATTTTTTTTTTTACTATTTTTTATATTTCCCATAAAAATAATATCTAAACATTCCTAAAATTGTCTATTAACAAATGCCCTAAAAGTATCCATTAAAAGCACCCATTATTTAATTAGAATCTCCATCCATAATAATGGCCCTTACAAAAAGAGGTCTTAGGCAAAGTGAGTCCAAGAATTAGCCAATCTCAATACATGTGAGACCTTTAATAAAGAAAAGGATGCAAAACTACTTCCCCATAAGTGAGGCAATAGACTAATGTGGCACCGAAGTGGAGCAACAGAGCACATTAAAGATCCATTTGAGAACAGAAACTTTTTGTTGAAAGTGTTAAAAAAGAAAAAAGAAAAAAGGAGGAGGTTAAAAGCTAGTTGAATAATATAATAACACTCATAAATAGTACTAAAAAGTGCAACGGAACCCATGAATAGTACTTGTAGGGGTAAGGGGCCAAAATCATATATTGGGATTTAGGCTTCACCCAGGACAATTGACAAATCCGAGGAGAGGTAAATAGTTGTTAAGGGATCCCTAGTTAATGTCTCATAAGCAGGGAATGAAAGGAAGATGAAGCTCAGGAGCATACTCTATCAATTAGAGGGACCCTCCATAAGGCTTTGGCGATAGGAATGTGCCTCGTAAACATACGAGAAAGAAGGAAACACAAAATATCTAAGGAAAAGCTACTACCACCGCATTAAATGCATTGCAGCTACTTTTCTGGCCGCATTTATGTGAAGAAGACCTCTGAACAATGCTGCCTTAGCTATCACAACTCACAGAAGGCTGAAAGGGGTGTCTGATGGGACGGACACTCGAGTAGAAACTCAGATGATCAACAAGTGTAGGATTAAGATGGCTCAAAATGGGCTATATAATGTTAGAGACCCTCCATGAGAGGGGGATCAGAAAGGAGAGAAAAAAAATAGTATAGCAATCTGAACCATTTTCATATTCTAGAGCGATCATTATATACAAATTTAACCTCCTCGGACTGAATGTTTATTGATATCAGCATCTTTTATTTGTGTTTGATCGCCATGCAATTCAATACTAGCCGTTGTCCAACTCATTAAGACCTAGTTCTTTAACCCATTCTCTACAAATTCATTGTATTGGGCTCATTGGACCGAGACTCCATACAATTTGGGCTTGGGCTCAAATTGAGACTATGCAATTAACGCAATCTGTGGGAAGAACTTGTGCCTCAACGAGTGCAACGGTTAAACATGATGGGATCAAGTCCACACCAAGCAGGTCCACACCAAACAGAGCCTACAGGTTCTCAACGGCAGGACAATTTTCTTAACCTTGAACGGGAAAGAGATCGGGACAAACATCGAGAGGGTAGTGTACGTACTACCCATACAAGCAGAAGTCATTCTAGGGTGAGAAGTCATGTATCCCAAAAGCAGGACGATAACAAAGCCCTACCGCAGGAGATTGACAACTTAAAAAAGAAACTACGTCGTGTGCAACGAAAGCGTTCCCCTTCCAGTTCAGATACTGGTGATGAAGGAGACGACAATTATAGGTAAAGGTTAAGAACTCCACCAAGTGAGACATTTTCTTATGAGGAAGAGCACCACCATAAACGCAGACACAAGATAGAAAGGGCTAAGCTCCCTCGGCGATTCCATCAACCTACTTTCACTATGTACAACGGTTGAACGGACCCAGTAGAGCACGTAAGCCAGTTTAACCAAAGGATGACCATCTATTCCAAAGACGAGACTTTGATGTGCAAAGTATTTCCGTCCAGCTTAGGACCAGTGGCGATGAGATGGTTTGATGGCCTCAGGCCAAATTCCGTAGGTTCCTTTAAGCAGTTGACTCAAGCCTTTGGCTCTCGCTTCATCACGAGTAACAGGGTTTCTCGGCCCTTGGATTTTCTACTGTCTTTGTCCATGCGAGAAGTGGAGACCCTGAAAGCCTACTCAAATAGGTACTGGGAGATGTACAATGAGATAGAGGGTAACTATGACGACGTCGCCATCAGCACTTTCAAGAGCGGCCTCCCAACTAAGCATGGTTTAAGAAAATCCCTAACAAGAAAGCCTGTCACCAGCCTGCACCAACTCATGGACCAGATCGATAAGTATGAAAAGGTTGAAGAAGACCAGCAGTTAGAAAAAGGTAAAGAGAAGGTTGTCCCTCAGGAGAGGAGGGACTTCAAGTCGGACCGATTTAACAACAACAACCGACCGAGGAGAGACTTTGTAGGGCAATCCGGATCTACCGACGCGCAGACAGTTAATGCTGTGTTCCGAGATCCGATACATCAGGTTTTGGAGAAAATCAAGAACGAGTCATTCTTCAAATGGTCAAATAAGATGGCAGGAGACCCCATGAAGCGCAACCAAAACCTGTATTGCCAATACCACCAAGAACCGGGGCACACCACCCAAGACTGCAGGAACTTGAGAAACCACTTGAACCAGCTGGTCCGAGAGGGAAAATTAAAGCATCTCCTACATCATTCTAATGGTCAACAAGGACAGGCGAATCCTGAATCCCGAAGAGATACCTCCTTAAGACCTCCTATAGGCACGATAAATGCTATTCTTGCTGCTCTGGGAAAGACCGGCTCTTGTCCTTCCAGAGTAATGTCCGTGGCCCGGCTTTCCACCGAGGATGACGATCGAGAGTCCAAAAAGGCCAAGAAGGAAGCCTCACCAGTGTTGGGCTTCTCAGACGAAGATAAGATAGGAACCATCCAACCCCATAACGATGATCTAGTAGTCACACTCAGGATTGGAGGATATGATGTGAAAAGAGTGTTGGTAGATCAGGACAGTGCTGTGGAAATAATGTACCCCGACCTATACAAGGGGCTGAACTTAAAACCCAAGGACCTAACGGCGTACAATTCCCTTCTGGTAAGTTTCGAGGGAATTACTGTTACTCCAAGGGGCCAGATTAGACTGCCCATACAAACCGGTTTGGACGTGGTGGATGTGGATTTCATTGTAATTGACGCTTATTTACCCTACATAGCAATTATGGCTAGACCTTGCTTCATGCTCTAAGGGCTGTCTCTTCTACCCTGCACTAAAAGGTGAAGTACCTGTCGGAGGGCCAAGTTAAAGAGATTGTGGGGAATCAGACCATGGCCAGACAGTGCATGGTGGTTGCCATCTCACGCCAACCCAATGCTGAGCCCTCAGCCTTTACTGGAAGGGGCTTATAGCAATCAGCCACCCCGACATTGCCCGGTAATGAATCAACCGAGGAGGCAAAATGCGAAGATCTAGAAAAGGTAGCTGTTGGCGTTGATCCAGAAAAGTTCTTTCAAGTCGGCTCAGAACTACCTCCCCAAGAGAAAGAAGAGCTAATTGGTTTTCTCAGAGAAAACATGGACGTGTTTGCGTGGGACGCCTACGAGGCCCTAGGGGTTGATCCGAGCTTCATCTGCCACCACCTAAATGGTAACCCATCCGTTACTCCCAAAAAGCAACCACCTCGGCGCTTGTCGAAAGAGCATGCTAACGCTGTTAAGGACGAGGTGATGAAGCTTAAAAAAGCAGGGGCTATCAAGGAAGTTTTTTACCCCGAGTGGTTGGCCAATACTGTAGTGGTAAAGAAAAAGAGCGGACAATGGCGAGTTTGTGTAGACTTCACGGATCTGAATAAAGCCTGCCCAAAAGATCCGTTCCCTATGCCTTGGATAGATCAGTTGGTAAACGCGACTACGGGCCATCCTCGGATGAGCTTCTTGGATGTCTTTCAAGGATATCATCAAATATCACTGGCCGCAGACGACCAAGAAAAGACAGCTTTTGTCACTTCCATTGGAAACTCCCATTACAAGGTGATGCCTTTTGGTTTGAAAAACGCAGGGTCCACCTACCAGAGAATGATGACCAAAATGTTTGAGTCGCAGCTAGGTAAGAGCATTGAAGTCTATATAGATGACATGGTGGTAAAGAGTAAGGTGGTGTCCGAGCACGTGAAAGACCTCGAGGACATTTTTGAAATTCTGAGGAGACACAAGCTGCGTCTCAATGCGTCCAAATGTTCATTTGGGGTAAGATCAGGAAAATTCTTGGACTACATTGTGACCCACAGGGGGATCGAGGTCAGTCCCGATCAAATCAGAGCTGTCAACAGCTTACAGCCACTTCGGAATCCCAAGGAGGTCCAAAAATTTACCAGCATGATTGCTGCCTTAAACCGTTTTATTTCTCGGTCAGCAAACAGGTGCAGACCCTTCTTCCTCTTGATGAATAAATGGAAGGGATTTGAGTGGACCTAGGAATGTGCTTTGGCCTTCCAGCAACTTAAAGAATATTTATCTCAGCCACCCATCATGTCCAGTTCCGAGGTCGATGAAGTCTTGTTCGCCTACATCGCTGTGACCCTTCATGCAGTAAGCCTAATGCTAATATGAGTGGACAACGGTGTACAATGACCAGTATATTACGTGATCAAATCATTACATGAAGCTGAGATCCGCTAATTACCCCTAGAAAAGGCCATCCTAGCGGTGGTTCAAGCTACACGAAAGCTTCCCCATTACTTCCAGGCACACACAGTTATCGTTCTAACCCAGCTACCGCTCAGGTCCATACTTCGGAGTACTGATTATACAGAGAGAATTGCTAAGTGGGGTACGATTCTAGGGGCTTTTGACATCAAGTACATGCCTCGTACCTCTGTCAAGGGCTAAGTCCTCGCAAATCTGGTGGTTAAATTCACTGAACCCTCTTTAGAAGAAGAAGCAGGGACGCAAGACATGGATGAAAAATCAGTTGACGCAATCTCTCTGCAAGGGCCCACATGTTGGAGAGTATATGTTGTTGGCGTGGCAAACCAAAGGGGCTCTAGAGTGGGGCTAGTCCTGATTTCCCCTGAAAGGATTACCATCAAAAAATCACTAAGACTAGACTTCTCGGCCACGAATAATGAGGCTGAATACGAAGCCTTATTGGAGGGGATGTCCATGGTTCAGAAACTGGGCGGAAAAGCAATAAACATGTTCTCGGACTCAAGACTGGTCATTGGCCAAGTAAATGGGGAGTTAGAAGTAAAAGACGAAAGAATGCAAGAATACTTAGACCAAGCTAAATGCCTACAATCACGTTTCAATTTTTTTAGCTTACTGCATATCCCTAGAAGTGGAAACACACATACCAACTCCTTGGCCACGCTTGCCACCTCCTCGGCTCAAAGTTTTCCCCAGGTTATTCTTGTGGAAGATTTATACAAACCCTCAGTGACGAAGAGAAAAGTGATCTATGTCCACCATGTCAGAGTGAGACCTAGCTGGATGGACCCTCTAGTACTATTTCTAAAGGAAAACATCTTGCCCGAAGAGAAAACCGAGGCTAACAAGATACGGAGAAACGCTTCTCGGTTCTGGCTATCTGAGGACTAGAAGCTGTATAAATATTCCTTTTCTGGACCATACTTGCTCTGCGTACACCCTGAGGCCTCAGAACTAATCCTGGAGGAATTACACGAAAGGATTTGTAGAAGCCATACAAGAGGCAAGTCCTTATCTCATAGGGCCATCACCCAAGGCTACTGGTGGCCAAACATGGAAAAAGAAACACACGAATACGTGAAGAAGTGTGACCAGTGTCAGAGATTTGCGCCAAACATACATCAACCAAGAGGGATCCTCAATCCACTGTCCAGCCCTTGGCCATTCGCTCAGTGGGGCTTGGATATTGTCGGGCCCTTTCCCAAGGCAGTAGGGAACAAAAGGTATCTACTCGTCGGCACTGACTACTTTACTAAATAGGTTGAAGCTGAACTTTTAGCAAACGTCAGAGATGTGGACGTCAAAAAGTTCGTCTGGAAAAACATTATTACCCGATTCGGGGTCCCTCACTCCCTCATCGCGAACAATTGTCTTCAGTTCGATAGTAAGGCCTTCAGGAGGTACTGTTGCGAATTGAGAATTACGAATAGATATTCTACCCCAGCCTACCCCAGGGGAATGGGCAAGCCGAGGCTGTTAACAAGGTCATAGTGAACAGACTTAAGAAGAGGTTAGATGACGTGAAGGGAAGATGGGTGGAAAAATTGCCACATGTCCTGTGGACGTATCGAACCAAACCCTGCAGGTCAACAGGAGAGACCCCCTTTTCAATGACTTATGGGGTCGAGACTGTCATTCTTCTAGAAACGAGCTTTCCAACACTAAAAACCAGCTCATTCTGTCCGAACGGCAACAATGAGCTGCTAGAGAAAGTTTAAACCTTATTGAAGAAAGAAAAGAAAGGGCAATGGTCCAACTGGCGTATTACCAACACAAATTTAAGCGAGGTTATGATGCCAAAGTAAAGCCAAGGCCACTAGTGCCTGAGGACTTAGTGTTAAGGAAAGTTCTAGGCACTGCAAAAGATCCAGCACGGGGAAAGCTGGGACCAAATTGAGAAGGACCATATCGCATCACCTCAGTGGCTAGTATTGGGGCATATTTTCTAGAAGATTTAGATGAACATGTAATATCACGCTCTTGGAATGTAAACAACCTGAAAATGTACTATTATTAATGAAAATTTCCTTTCTCAATAAGTTCTTTTGTTGTATAACGGCCTCGTGCTTCTTGTCTCTCAATTTACTCAAGTATTAAACAGAACCTAAGTCCTGCATGGCTCCTTGGACCACAAGCTTAGGAAAAATTAATAACTTTTGACATTTACTCAAGTATTAAACAGAACTTAAGCCTTACATGGACCCTCGGACCATAGGCTTAGGGGAAATTAATTACTTTTGGCTTCTTTTCAAGTATTAAATAGAACCTAAGCCCTGTATGGACCCTCGGACCATAGGCTTAGGGGAAATTAATTACTTTTGTCATCCTTTCAAATATTAAACAGAACCTAAGTCCTGCATGGACCCTCGGACCACAAGCATAGGGGAAATTAATTACTTTCGACTTCTTTTCAAGTATTAAACAGACCCTAAGCCTTGCATGGACCCTCGGACCACAGGCTTAGGGGAAATTAATTACTTTTTTCATCCTTTCAAATATTAAATAGAACTTAAGCCCTGCATGGACCCTCGGACCACAGGCATAGGGGAAATTAATTACTTTCGGCTTATTTTCAAGTATTAAACAGAACCTAAGCCCTGTATGGACCCTCAGACCACAGGCTTAGGGGAAATTAATTACTTTTGCCATCCTTTCAAGTATTAAACAAAACCTAAGTCCTGCATGGATCCTCGGACCCTAGGCTAAGGGGAAATTAACTGCTTTTGACACTCAAAGAACACCTTCATAAATGTTAAACAGAACGCGAGTAACAAGGTATATTACTTACTCCCTTCAGATTCAACATTCACTATGTAAGAATTAATTCGTATCATAAATGTAAAATAACTCTATCTTGTTGATGCTTAGTTAGATTTCTTGAAATGCCAATAATGAATTACTATTGGAAATAGAGCAACAACAGTTCAAGCTCATTTGTAATAGTAATAAAAATAAAAGCAATAAAAACAGAGACACAAGGAGTAGAAGGAAAGTTCATTCATTAATTTGAAGGAAATTACACTACAAGCAGTGGCAGAAGCCACGAGAAAGGAAAGCTAAAAAAAAAAAAAAAGCTACAAAAGAAAACCCTATGTCTAGAATTCTAGGCCTTATCCTTGGAAGGACCCTTCTCAAGATCGGCAACCTCGGAAGGAACACCATCAGCTTTGTGCTTAGACTCCGCGTCCTTGGCCTAGGAGAGCACATCCCTGATTGTGAGGGAGTCCTCAGAAGGCTTATCCTTCATTGGAGGTTGAGCTTCCTTACCCACACCCGCCCCCTCAAGAACTTCGGCATCAGGAAGGGGGGCCAGGGTAGGAAGGAGCTGCTCAGAAAGAGGGTTCGACTCGAGGATTTCCCGAATATCCTCGGGGAAGAAGACGTTTTCGGCCCTCCTTAGCTCGAAGTCTGCAAGGGCTCCCGCCCGGTCCATCGCCACTCCCTATGACTTGGTACAATAATCCCTGCAAACTACGACTACCTCCTCTGTTAGTCGTTTCTCCAAATCCATCACCCCACGCTTGGAGGCTGCCTTCACTGCGGCCTCAACGGCGTCCCTGGCCACCTGAGCAGCATCCTTGGTCTTCTGCAGCTTTGCTTTAAGATCCAAAACAAACTGCTTCTTAGTGGCCAAGTTTATCTCAGTGAAATGCAATTTCTAGCGCTGATCCTCTATTTGCCTCTCCGTAGTCTTTAGGCCGGCCTCAGAGCTTTGGCGAGCCTTATCCGCCTCCTTTAATTTCTCAGCCAGTTAAGCGTGTTCTTCTTTAAGAGCCCCAAGGGTCTTCTCAACTTCAAGGCGAGAGTTAGTCTCAGCTCTGACTTCATCCCGAGCGTTCCTGACCCACTCTTCAGCCACGTAAACCTGCTAAGTAAGCTGCATGACAATAACAGAGTGATCGAACGCATGCATATGAATAAATCACAATCCTAGCATCAAGCTCAGAAGAGTAGTGGTAAGGGCCCAAAATCATATATTGGGCTTTAGGCTTCACCTAAGACAATTGACAAGTCCGAAGAGAGGTAAATAGTTGTTAAGGGATCCCCAGTTAATGTCTCATAAGCAGGGAATGAAAGGAAGATGATCTGAGGAGGCATTCCTCCTCGGATGCGATGAATGAAGCTCAGGAGCATACTCTATCAATTAGAGGGACCCTCCATAAGGCTTTAGCGATAGAAATGTGCCTCATAAACATACAAGAAAGAAAGAAACATAAAATATCAAAGGAAAAGCTGCTACCACCGAATTAAATACATTGCAACTACTTTTCTGGCCGCATTTATGTGGAGAAGACCTCTGAACAGTGCTGTCTTGGCTACCACAACTCACAGAAGGCTGAAAGGGGTGTCTGACGGGATGAGCACTCGAGTAGGGACTCAGATGATCAACAAGTGTAGAATCAAGATGGCTCAATAGGGGCTATATAATGTGAGAGACCCTCCATGAGAGGGGGATCGGAAAGGAGAGAGAAAAATAGTATAGCAATCTGAACCATTCTCATATTCTAGAGCGATCATTATATACAGATTTAACCTCCTTGGATTGAATGTTTATTGATATCAGCATCCTTTATTTGTGTTTGATTGCCATACAATTCAATACTAGCCGTTGTCCAATTCATTAGGACCTAGTTCTTTGACCCATTCTCTATAAATTCATTGTATTTGGCTCATTGGACAGAGACTCCATACAATTTGGGCTTGGGCCTCAAATTGAGACTCTACAGTACCAAAATGAAGCTAAAAGTTTCATCAGCTCCCAAGCATTTGGGATTGCTAAAAAAGTCAATTTAGGATCTGTTTGGATACCGCTTATTGTTGAAAATTGAAAATAATATAGTAATATAATTTTTAAATGTGTAAATAGTGCCATAGGACCAATTTTAAAGAAAAATTTGCTAAAATTTGTACTTGTGGGTCCCATGAACAGTGCACGGGACCCACACAAAAAAACACAGACGCGCATGTCTGCTATTTTCAATGCAATCCAAACATACACTTATTTTACTTTTGAGCTTATTTTTTGGTATTATTTATGGGTCTCATTGTACTATTTCAGCTAACTATTAGCTTTATCTATGGTACTTCCTACAAAAAAAAATTTTAGTTTCAACTAAATAAGCTATTCCCAAACGACAAACGAACTCTAGTGCCTCACCTTCAAGAATTTTTCGAGATGAAAGCTTCCTCCTCAGCCATCATAAATGTTAAAAATGAATTATCATGAGATCAATCTTTGTCTTTACTCTACTTCACATTTTAAATAATAAAAATCTTATGTGTTAGGCTCCAGTTATTAAAGGAAGTGTTAAAATTATAATTAAGTAATTAAATTCACTATTTTTCAAATGCTTAAAATACCATTTACATTAAGTTTACCTTGTTTAGAAATACAATCGTTCGTCACCCATATTATTTTCACAGATCAGTTGCCTGCACTAATCTTTTTTTCAGGCATATACATAAATATATTGATTAACTAGTTTTAGTGTGGAAGACATGGCGACACCTAAATTTCATTTCCACTGCTGATATTTTGATATGTGGTGTTTTAACAAGCAGGAAGTAGATGATCTGATGATTAGAAGATTCCTTCGTGCTCGTGATTTGAATGTGGAGAAGGCTTCTGCCTTATTCCTCAAGTACTTGAAATGGAGGCAAACCTTTGTTCCAAATGGTTCAATTTCTGCATCAGAGCTTCCACATGAAATTGCACAAAACAAGATGTTTATTCAAGGATTTGACAAGACAGGAAGACCCATAGCAGTGGTCTTTAGTGCTAGACATTTTCAAATCGAAGGGGGAATAGAAGAATTCAAGCGTATGTTATTTTCCCTCTCTTGTTAAGTATTCACACAAAGGTTAAAATTTCTTTGGAGCTTAACACTTCGTTTTGGAGGAAGAAATGGAAAAAAAAAAATGAATAGAATGAAAAGAATAATTTTAGATATTTTTTTCTAATTTCTTGTTTAAGAGTTTTAATGTAGGAAATGAAAAGACTATTTTCTTTTTTAGGAGTTTAAATTAAAGGAAATGAATTAGATTTAGTGACATTTTCACTAAAATTCCTAAAATACCCTTATACGTTTAACATTTTATTTTAAAATGCGAGTATAATAATACTTTTGTTATAGATGATTCCACTCCATTTCTTCTAATGTCACTCTTAAAAAAAAATTATTTAGGGTATAATAAATGGAAGTATAATAAATCTTTCTTTTTAAAAATCAAATTTGAAGTATAATAAATCTTCTTCTTTTTTTATTCTAAAAAAAAAAATATTTATGTTCCATTCCTTGTCAGTCCATTATTTAGGATATGTTTGGTAAACTAAAATAAGTACTGTAATGTAATAGTTGTTCATATGGTTTAACTATTCAATAGTTTGATTATGTTTTTATTATAATAAATAGTCATTCTTTATGAATCATTATTCTTTAAAATAAAGAATAACAATTCATCTCTAAAATGGTTGTAATAGATATTCCATAGTAGGTGTATTAATTTATAAATTAATATATTTCTAAATAAACAAACTTTCTATATACACAAACAATTACCCAAAAAAAAGGACAAAATTTGGCTACAAAATTGATTGTAGTATAAAGTTACAACCTTACTCAATATTTTTTTATTAGAAGTGAATTTTGACTAATCCACTATTAGATTGCATTTTCTTCTTATATCTTCCATATTTGCAAAATTTCTAGAAAATTAAAGATCAATTGCTTTGCCATCAATAAATTGTTTAAATTGGAAGTTTTTGTAGTTTAAAATTATGAATAAAATATAAACTTATAGATCATATAGTAAATAATATTTGATTAACACAAAATTTGACATGTGTATTAAGAGCATAAAGAACATGCAATTCAATAGTTAGATTTTCAAAATGTGTAGTAAAATTTATTTTATTGAGTAAAGTTGTAGTCTTAGGCTACAACCAATTTTATAGTTAAACTTTGTCTTAAAAAAATGACCACTGTAACGTAATTTTACATTCCATTCCTTGTCATTCCATTATTGATGGCAAAGCTTATATTTTATACTATGGCAAAGCTTGTATTTTATACAATCACAAACTATTTTACAGCATTTTAACCATCAAACCTTAGAAAAATGTTGTAAAATAGTTTGTGACTATAAAAATTGTCACCAACACTTTTTTATTTACCAATAACCACTAATCACATCAGCAATTTATAAAAAAATTTGTAAAAATTTTTGTATATCAAGAATTACTCTTGAAAATATCCAAACAAGATAACTTAATTTCATTACGTTCTTTTCTTTTCTTTTCTTTTCCATTATTTAAATAAATTTCATTTGTATCCATTCCTTTATAATTTATTCGTTCAATTTCTCTATGAAATGTAAAAATTCAAAGTAATAGTTATAAGAGAATGAGAGAACTTTACTAGCAGTTTCAGTTTACAGCAAAAATGATGGATGGATTATCCAAGTGGATTGAAACAAAAAGTCAAGTCAAAATATGTCTTGATTAATCACCTCCTTTATTCTGGTCTGCATATATAATTGAGCTTATAAAACCTTCCACTAGAGGGAAGAGGCAGAAAACTTGGTTTTACTCTAGTATTGTTGAAGTTGAAGTCTTTTAGCTCATACAAGGCACTCTTTTGTTGTACAGGTTATGTAGTCTATGGTCTCGACAAATTGTGTTCAAGGTATCTCTATCCTATCCATGATTCACAGTGAAGCTGGATTGGAAACTCAATAGTACACTGCTGTAATTATAGACTGTAAATGGTTAACCTTGATGTATCAGGATGCCCCCAGGACAAGAGAAATTTGTTTTCATTGCCGATATTGAAGGATGGGGATATTCAAATAGTGACATCCGTGCATACCTTGGAGCTCTATCGATTTTGCAGGTTACATTACATTTCATTTGTGTTCTAGCACAATGATAACTTGCAAACTCTACAGATAAAAGATCTAGTACCCATTGAGAGAAGCTGTGAAACTCAATCTTTGACAGCTAAATACAACTTCTGTTAATTATTAGGACTGCAAACATAGTGAGCATATAAAAGCATATAAGTCATTGCAATGAAAATACACGATTACATTCAAATGGCTCATGACAGACTGTTTCTAACTTTATGGTAATGGCAGGATTTCTACCCAGAAAGATTAGGGAAGGTTTTTATCATCCATGCGCCTTACATATTCATGACAGTATGGAAAATTGTATACCCCTTTATCGACAAAAATACCAAGAAGAAGGTCAGATTTTGATTTCGTACCTTCATCGAGTGGAAAACTTCATTCATGCTGTTAGACTGCATTACATATACGAGCATTCACACTTCACAGACAAATACTTGGGCTTTTACAGATACATCTCATAATGGTTGATTAACTCTTTTATCTTCCAATACTGTGCAGATATTATTTGTAGAGAACAAAAGTTTAAAATCAACCCTGCTCGAAGAGATTGATGAGAGCCAGCTCCCAGAGATATACGGAGGCCGACTGCCATTAGTACCAACCCAGGACAGCTAATTAAACAACTGAGCTGGGAGAAAAACAGAAGAAACATAAAATGGATAAATTGCTCTTCTTTCTTAGCATATCTTTGGTCCAGTGCATTATTGATGTACCTTTTCACTTATGTCTATTTGTATGAGGATATATAAGACTGTGCATGGGTCAAGTTGGAGGATTTTTTCAACTTGTTGGGTTGAGAAATTCCCAATCCACATAGGTCCGGTTAGGCTGGTGATTTGTGCATTTGTGCTTACATGTTTCATTTCTTTAAAAAAAATTGGACTTCCATAACCTTCGATGTTAGCAGCAGAATGGAAACAGAGAGAATTCCAGCTGAAGCTGAAGCTGAAGGTGAGGGTGATTGGACAACAAGTGAGCCTCTTTGCTCTCCGCATCATCACAATCGCCATCATTCATTCCTTTTCCATTACTGAGAAGTGAGAAGAGATCCTCATTACTCACTACTTCTTTCTAGTACTGGGCTCGACATTCACTTCTCGGCCCATATGTCTCCTTCTCCACCTGCGTTGGCCAATATCCCAAATGTTATAACTTATACACACTTTTTCCTTTTGAGAAATGAGATAGCGACAACATTTTTACAATAAATCTTAAAAGGAAAGTTATTATTGATTGTTATGATTGGGGCAAAAAAATAATCTTAATGGAAGGTTCAAATTTGAACCAATAACAACTAATCACCTATAATTTGTTATGAAAATATTGTAGAACTTTTTGAAAGATAATCAAGTATATGCATATGATATGTTTGATTTTGGATCCAATGTAGTCTTCTTGTGCTGCAATCACACACATCAAGAAATAAATTATGCCAAAAGTAAGTTTAAGGTATCATTTCTTTTTCTTTTTTTCATGTGAGATATAGTTTTGTTTCAAAGCAGATGTTTACAAAATTTTGAGGAACAAGAAAATTAAAAATGAGAAATGATTAAATAAAGGTCGAAATATTATAATATTTTAATTTGAAAACTATATATTTCAAATTTCTTGTTCGGGCATTCATTCTCACAGACTCTTTATTGTAAATCGTCTGTACACATTATTCATTTCACTCTTTAAATATGGATATTGTATGTGAAATTGTCGATGTTATGTCTTATGTGTCCATATTGTATGGTGCATATCAATGAGTGTGAAAGAACAATTACCTTTTTATTTAATGCAAAGTTGAGAGAGAGAGAGAGAGAGAGTGATCATGGATTTTGTGGGGGATAGGAAGAGAATACAAAGGCAAAAGTGTAACTCCATTTTAAGTACCAACCAGGCCTGTACACGGTGCGGTGCGGCCGGTTATGAGAGTGTTTTTTGCACCACACCTATAGGGTGCGGTTTTCCCTCGTGCTTGACCGCACCTAACCAGTGGAGGGGTAAAACCGGTCTACACGAGGTGCGGTGTACAATATCGGTTTGGTGCGGTTAGTTCGGTGAATTCCTCAATTTTCTCAGGATCCAAATACAACATAATCACGAAAGAAAACAAACATGAAAGAACCCCAATATTCCAAAGAAAAAACAAACATGAAAGAAAACAAACAAAATACAAACAAATTCACAATCTCTCTAAAAAATATCCCACTTCAAATCACAAAAAAAAAATTAAAAAAAAATAAACTAAACTAAACTAAACATGAGTCGTAAAAGATGAAACAAAACTATTGAAAACAAAATAAACAATCCGAGCAGAAAGCATTACAAGGAGGAGCTTTAGCTAGGACAAAAAAGGGGAGGGGAGAGGGTGAAACTCCAAGAACAATGGCATCAAGCGGCAGAGTACAGTGACAGCAAGTGGCGAAGGGCTACAGGCTAAGGAGTGAGGGGAGAGAGAGAGGAGAGGCAGAGACGCTTGGGTGAGGAAAACTAACGAGAAGAGAGAGAGAGAGAGAGAGGTGGGCAACTGAACACAACTGGGGATGGGGACTAATATATTTAGGGTTTGAATTGAAACGACATCGTTTCAAGTTTTTTTTTTTTTTTTTTTTTTTTTTTTTTTTTTTTTTAAATCTGATACCAAAACGACGTCGTTTTGAGACTCATATTAAAATTAATAACAGGTTCGAACGACGTCGTTTTGCTATTTTGTAGTTAAAATTTTCAAACCCTACAACGTTTCCTATTACGCTCTCTTATTTCTCTCCATTCTCCAGCGCCGTTTCTCCTTCTTCCTCTTTTTCCTTCTTCCTTCCTTGCCTCTCTCAAGCTCTCACCTTCACACATTCTATATATTAAAGCCAATAGTAACTATACATATAAATTATAGCATATAAATATAAATACATACCGGTGCGGTGCGGTTTCTCGTCGGAGTGCAAAATGGCCGCCGATCGCCGCACCGGCCGCCTTCGGTATGCCCAAATCGCTGCCGACCACCTCTCCGAATACCTACGGTGAAGCTTTGTATCGGTCGGATCGGTTCGGCGCCGGCCGGTTTTGTCGGTGCCGGTAGAATCTTGAACAGGCCTAGTACCAACCAACCAAAAGGTCTTCGCCGTTCTAAACATTTCTTCGGATGATCGATATGAAGTGTATCTCCAACCTAACCCCCCCCCCCCTAGCATTAAATACTATATGGCTTGTCTCCCAAGTAAAATACCGGTCTCTATTTGGTGTCCAAAGTCTGGTAAGGGGGGATTAGCCTATCATAGGTAGGCAATGATGGGTTCATAGGATTATACACATGCCAAAAAAGAGTATAAATACCCTTCAACAGCATTGGTAAGCTAAGCAATCTTCAATTCACGCATTTTTGTGTGGAACTAGAGTTTTTTTTTTTTTTTGAACAAACTTAGGGCCTGTTTGATAGAGGAGTTTGAGTAATGTTATTTATAATTTTTTGAAATACGTGTAGGTGGAAAAGTATGTAAAAATGTATGTAATGTAGTTTTTTGAAGTGCTTACTGCCATCGTAGTTGGACTTGGGATTGTTGTGATCAATCCGCTAGATCAATCTTCTTTTAAGAGAGCTTCCATCAAATTAATTTCCTCAATCAAATATATTCCCACGTAGTGATATTTTATTTAAAGTACACTAAAAAATTGTGTCTTGTAATGCAATAACAAGACAAGTTATGGGGCGGTTTGGTAATTGTACTAATAACGTTATTTGTATTTTTTTAAAAATACATGTGAGGAAAAAAGTATACGAAAATGTGTATAATATTGTTTAAATATTGAAAATTGTTACTCAAAACACCTTACCAGACAGCCCCTAAGTATCAAATATTTAGAAATAAGATTTTAAAAATGACAAATATTAACAAGTACCATGCAATTGGACTCATATGAGTTTGACTTAATAAAAAAATGACTTAAAAGTAATTCTACAATTTTTTTTTTTATAAAATTGACCCCACAATTTATAAATTTGATAAAAAGTGCAATTTTAAACTGTCATATCTTATACGACCACTAAAAAGTATAACAAGAATGGTTTCTAAACATAATTATTAGAACCGCTGGCTGTTAATGCATAACTCATCTGGTATATGCTCTTCAAGCAACACACGGACACCATACTTATCGAACTAGTCGTAACAATAGCATGGAGTGCATGGTTTAGTTGAAACAAAACTCACTTGGGGGAAGCACGACAATCCCCGCAAGAAATCATGTGGCGAGCTCACTCCACACTACAAGACTATCAGCTTGCTCACCTAAGCAGTGGCGGAGCCACGTTGGGGCTGAAGGGGGACATGGCCCCCCCAAATTTAAAAAAAAAAAAAACATTTATATAAATGAGATCCCGAAATCTATGAAACCAATCTCCCAATATAAGCTCCCCCCCCACCCCCAATCTTGCTATTAAAATTATTTTCCTTTTTAAATTTTCTTTAAAAATAATAATAATAATATGTCCACAATATTTTTCACAATAAATCTAAGTGATGAGTTATTATTGTTTTTAAACTACCACTTATATTACTTTTTTACCCGCCACTTAAATCTAAAATGACAAATTTATTGTGAAAATATTGTGAACATAACACTTCAAAAACACAAATACAGTAATTATTATCAGGATATCTATACAATAAAAGCACGTAATTATTTTTACAATTATCTCATAAAATAAAGGAGACAAAAAGGGGTTTCAATTTTTGCTCTTCCTCATTCACAAAAAATTTACTTGGCTTACTTTGAAATTAAGGTCGAAGGAGGCTGTGTTCCGTGCGCTTGTCTCCATCGACTTCAGAAAACAACACCAGTTTTTTTGCATTTGGGCTGATAGGTGGGTCTTTAAAATCTTTTCAGTTTCTCCCCTTTTTGGCTTTCTCTCTCTCTCTCTCTTATTAGCTTTTTATTGTTTTATTCTACAAGTTTTTCAGTACTGATTACCAAAGCCTTGGGCTTTTTACTCTCCAACTCTAAGAGGATGCCCTCCATGTGTGTGGTGAAAAATTAGACACTTCAAAAGGTACACAATAAACACTATTTTATCTACTCTCCATGTGGGTGATGTGACTCCTCTTCAATTTTTTTTTTTTTTTAAGAAGATCCTTTTTTGTTTTGTTTAATGGTATATAGTTGTTTTGTTTAATTGTATATGTTCTATAATATAAAATATAAATCACCTAATATATCATATATGTATATAACCATACACAAATAATATTGATTTATATAGACTTATAAAATACTTAAACTCCTACAAAGACTTTTGAGAAAAAAAAAATTAATAATTTCATTTTCTAGTCGCCCCCCCCCCCCCCCACACACACACAAAATCCTGGCTCTGTCACTGCACCTAAGGCCCACTCAGTTCAAAGAAGCCATGGATAGCCATTGGGTCCCACCTGCATTTCCCTAGTACAAGGTTAACGTAGATGCTGCAGTCTTCTCCCAACTCGCATGATAGGCGTAGGTGTGATCATTCGGGACCACGTTGGGTCTGTCATGGCAGCCCTAGGCAAACGCCTCCCTCTTCTGTTAGATCCCTTGGAAGCAAAAGCTAAGAGCATCCACATCAGTGGATGTATAAATGTGTATAAGTGTGTAAAATGGAAAAAAGTCACTAATTTTACACATTTTGAGCAAAAAAACACCCACATCAATGGGTGTAAACTCGTGTACATTTGCAAGTTGCTATAGTACCCGTGCATATTTGCACAGGCACTGTAGCATGTGTATATAATTTTTTAATAATTTTTTCTCTCTCCTTTCTATACTGACTCTCAACGCCCTCTCTCTCTCAGGCGTACAGCTCTCTCTTTCTCTCATCTCATCAATCTTTCTTCCCCTAGCTTCCGCCGATGAGAATGAGGTCGAGGAAGCCCAGTCGCTGGAAGAGTCCGTTGCCTACAACACGATCGGAGTTCTCTGACGGGTCCGTCGCCTAGAATCTCGTGGGTTTCGATCCATTTTTGGTTGAGATCTTTCTTCCTCTAGCTTCCGCCAATCGCCACCACCGTCGATAAGAACGAGGTCGAGCAAGCCGAGTCGCCAGACGAGTCCATCGCCTAGAATCTCGTGGGTTTTGATCCAATTTTTTTACTGGGTTTGTTTCTTTTTTTTTTCTTTTTTTTACTGGTTTTCTTTGGGATTCTAGTGTGATTGGCTTGTGTGGATTCTAGTGCCGATCTTGTTGCACAGTGGGAGGCTCGAGGCGTCGATCTTGAGAGAGATGGTGCTGATGATGGTGGCTGTGCGGGTTGGGTTGGGTTAAGGAAATGAATATTTTATTTGAGTAAACGTGTATAACAGACAAACTAATGTGGGTGTTTTGTAAAAATAAGTATGTAAAATAGAAAAAGTAGGTTTTGGTTGTGTAAAATGGAAAAATTTATGCACGAGCTGATAGGGATGCTCTAAGGTAATGGATGAAGCCAATATTTTTGCATGGGACATTGGCGTCAGAGATGTCATTTTCGAGTCAGATTCCACTACGGTTTGCCATGCTATGGAGAACCCCACTGATGCCCTAGTCTCCATCTCTACCGTGGTCTCAGGTTTTTGCTCTAGACTTAATGCGTTTCGTACTTTCCAATCAACACACGTGGGGAGACAGGGAAATAGACCAGCTCATACTTTAGCTGCTTTTGCAAAAAATATTGACTCTTTTGTAACTTGGATGGAAGAGTGTCAATGAATGAAATGATAATAAAGGAGAGCAAAGCAAACGCAATGAACCAAAAGGACAAAGTAAAAGGAAAAGTACTGTTCATGTAAGCCAAAGCCAGGCTAAAGCCTGAACCTGAACTTGAGGCTGAGGGGTGAGCAACTGACACATGCAGATGCAGAGAGTCCAGGACAAGGAGAGAGGAACTATAAGCATCCAACAGGGTCTTGACGTGTCAAGATTTCATTGGTTTCAGTAGTATGTTTGGTTGACCAGAGTTTTGATTATTCCAAAAAGAAGATAAAGCCATTAGGGTGAGTTTGGTTTTAAAAAGTGCAAGTGTTTTTTGAAAAAGATAAGTGTTTGATAAAAGCTGTTAAAAAATGTTTTTTGAAAAAGTTGAGTGTTTGCCTAGCACTTATAAAAGTGGCAGTTTGAGAGATAAATTTCCAAAAAAACCAATGTATATATAAAGAGAATTCTTTGTTTTAATTACATCTCTTAATGCAAGTTATGGACATAATATTTTCACAAAAATTTCACAACAAAGTCTATATGACAAGTTGTTAATGGTAGGAAAAAAAAAAGTCACTAATAGGTCTAGATGAGAACTAATAACAACCTACTATGTAAATTTTATTATGAAATTATTATAAAAATATTTTGTCAATAGTACTATTTTTTTTAATAGAAAAATAGTACTAATTTAAAAAATTTAAAGATATAATAAAATGTCCCAATATTTTTACAATACTAATTTAAATTAATCTTTGTAAAATAAAATTTTATTAACATCACAGTTGTAAAAAAAAATTGTGAAATAATCTGTGTTCTTAGTCTCTATGTTTTCTTCCACGTTGCTTTACCCAAACCCAAAAACAGGGAATCTGGTTAACTAATTTTGTTTTCCTAACTATCTAGTTAGTAGTCCATTTTTTTAAACTATATAACTTAGTAGCATCTCGAGCCTAAAAGGCTCGATTTTGGGCTTATAAACCAAGCCTCAGAGGCTGGGTGTTCATGTTTTGAGCCACCCTGACGTGGAACCTTTTCCACGTGGAAATCGAGTCTTATAGACTCGATTTTCATATCGAGCCTCAGAAGCTCGATTTCAATGGTCTAATATTCCACATAGATGCCACATGGAAATCGAGCCTTAGAGACTCGGTTTGCTAAAAGTGAAACCGAGTCTTAGAAACTCGATTTTTAAATTGTGGTCAAAATGTAGGACATGTGGCTGATCATGTCTGGGTCCCTATAGATCTGGTTTTTTTTTTTTTACTGGGTCTCTCGGGCCTGACTGAAACATAGATCCCTTTCACATGTTCACTCCCTCTCTCTCATACAATCCCAACACTTAATCAATTCTTCCCTCTCTCACTCCCCCTTTCACTCTCATACAATCCCAGTACTCACATTGCACATCCTCATGTCAGGTAAGGGTCTCACTCTCTAGTTGGTTGTCTGTTGTTTGGTTTTGATATTTGTCTTTAATTTTTTTTTTTTTTTTTGCTTGAGTATGAAATTATTATAATCATTGATTGTATTTGGTGATGTAATTGCTTCATTTTGGTTTTGCCATAAAAACTTTTTAGCTCCATTATGTACTGGTAATCTCCCATTAGAAATGTTGTTGTAGTAGAAATATCAAATGTTGCCATGAGTAATGAAATGGGAAGTTGAGCCCCTGGCAAATGAGTTTACAAAGAAAACTTAGCAAGCATGCTCCTTTGTTTGCTCTATAGTCATACAACTATTTACTTCAATTGTGTCCACAGTACATCGAGATCAACATTATTCATACTATTCCTAGTATGCACTTCATCCATGAACCAAATCCACCAATTGCACTTTACCATCACACTTACTAAGTAAACCAATACACAAAACATATTTTTAATTATTGGAACTCATAGCTTCTAAATGAGCCATATCTTGGCGCAAAATTTCAAGAAATACTAATCAAATTCACAAAAATTCCAAAAACCAAAATTTGAATATGAGAGAGAGATCCATACTTGGGTGCTAGAAAGAACGGCACAATTTGTAACAAACACATACACAATTTTTATATGACAGTTGTTTCCAAAAACATACTTCTTAGATGTTAATTTATTTGAAAATAATTAATTTCCTCCTTTTCTTTTCTCCCCCCACCCCTTTTTTTAATAACAAGTTAGAATCCTTTTCAATTGAGTTATACATGTATCTTGACATTGATATGGCTTGAATATGGAGTTGTTGTCAACTTGTCATCATGGAACTGGTTGAAAATCTTAAGGTAAAAAATTATGTTGTTTCTTGAATTGTTGTTGGCCTTGATAAAACATTGTCCTCAAAACTGTTCACCTCATCGTTAATATCCTTTCTATGGGGGCGGAGCTACACTTAGCCAAAATTTTAAAAAGAATTTTATAATGTATATATATTTTGCAAATTTTTCAGACACTAGACCTTGAAATTGATAGTTGGCCCCTCCAAAAAATAAGAGCTGCCCTTTGCAAAAAAGTATTAAATAACTACTTAAACGTTGGGTTCTAAAAAATAATTGTTAAGAACAACAAACTATCCGCATTGTTAAAAAAAAAAAAAATTCTTTTTAGTTTTTTCCTCTCTTATTAATTGGTAAGTTTTGGCTGTTGAGTTCAAATAGTAAGTTTGTAATAAAATAAATTTCTTGGTAGAGTTTTTTTTTTTTTTTTTGGGACTAAGTCTTTCGTTGTTGTTGTTAATTTTTGAATTGAAAACGAATTGAAACCAAAGTTTCTTTGATTTTTCCCATTGTTTCCCGGCAACCAAACGGTGAAAGTGAAACACACTTTGAAGCAACTCACCTTTTATTTTAGTTTTGAGAAACCGCGTAGATTGAGGAACTCAAAACTCGATGAGTGAGAGTGGAGACTTTATCAAACCTCTGTACACCTCGATGTGCTTTATCAAATCTTTCGTGCTAGGTGATGAATGTGAAATAGACTAAGTGAGAGAAGAGGGTGATCGGCAAAGGTGATGAATGTTTGACGGAGTGGGAGAAGAGGGTGAGTGAGAGATGTGCTAAAGTGTGAGAGTGAGAGGTTGAGACCGGTCTAGTCTGTGTGAGAGAGACGGTGAGTGAGAGAGTGGATACTTTAGAGTGAGGCATTAATTTTTTTTAAAAAAAACCCCTATTTGAAACCGAGTCTCTAAGACTCGGTTTCCCGGTCTTCCACGTGGTTCAACCACGTCACAGCCAGATTGCCACGTGGACGCCATGTAGACCTCCTGCCAGGTCAGGTTTGATCAAAACATGAAAACCGAGTCTTAAAGACTCGATTAATAGGTCCAAAATCAAGTCTTTAAGACTCGAGATGTTACTTAGTAATATACTTTGCAAACCAGACCTACTAACTAAATGGTTGGGAAATTATGGTTAATTACCCATTTCGTCCCCCAAAAACTCTTTTAAACTTTTTTTCTTCCACTTTTTTCTCATCCACTCGTTCACTTCTTCCTCATATTCTTATTTTCCTTTTCTTTTACTTTCCTCCACACAAAGCCCCACACACTCCACCACATATTAGTAAAGGACTTCAAGATTTTCAAAACAAGATCTTTAGCCGGGGCTACCTTGTTGTTGTTGTTGTTGTCTCTAGCTGACTTATTAAGCAAAGAACGTAGCTGGTTTGCTATATCACGGCCTTGAACAAGCTCTTCTATTGCTTTTTTCTTGCTAGAAGGTAAGCTCTCAGGCCAAGTACACTCCATTGTTGTGTGTGTGAGTTTCAATGTGTTTTGAGACTTTTGTGTTTTGTGTATATGTGACTGTCTTTTGAGCTTTGAGTCCCTTGTGTTTGAGCTCTTTTTTTTACCAGCCAATGTGAAGCAAAGCAAGAGGGTTTTTTGAGATTAGATATGTAAGACATAAATCAAAAAAAAAAAAAATAGAGAAGAGAAGAAGAAGAAACAGCACGAAGAGCCTTGTTCTGAAGACGAGATGAGAGGAATCCGTGAGGTGAGCTATAGACCTTGATTTATCAAAGGGCAAAATTGGGTTTTCAATAAAATATTTGGTCAATTTGGTAATTGGAGACAGCCTCTCAACAGTAATATTTATGAACGCACGTTGACTTTTGCAAAAGTTTTGAAGAGTTATGGTGTGTTAAAGTAAAGATGCTTCACATTTCAAAAAGTAGTGTTTCTCAAAAAGTAGGTTATATTCGGTTTCCCAAATGCATATATTATATATTTGGTTTTAAAAAGCATTTTTTGCACTTGGAAAGTGCAAAGTGTTTTTGCAAACTTTGGGTGCATTCAAGAGGTATATTAAAATAACAATTTTTATTGTTTAAACAATACAATATGTATTTTTATAACACTTTTTCAAGTGTGAGATACATGACAGAATGTCTTTTTTTCCTTTTTTTGGTTATTTTAATCATTTATTTTTTTGTTCTTACATTTCATTTATAAGTAATATTTTACATGCTTTGTGTTTCTTTCATTTTATTAGATTCATAGAAAAGAAAATACCCCAAGAGATTACTATAAAGTTCCACCAAAACATTACTGGGCCATAGACAACTTTTTCAGAATATCCTAAAGAACAACTGAATATGCTTTGCTTTATGAGTTATACAAAGAAGCACAATTTGAGATAGATGACTTAGTTCTTGAGAGGGAGGTATTTGATGAGCATGTCAAACGACGCTATCCTGATTGGATGTGGCACCTTAGAGAAGAATGTGTAAAAAATAAAATTCCTTGAGATGAATGGTACAAGCATCCCGTAGATGATGTAACTCCAACTATTTGGAAAGAGATGTGCAACAAATGGAATAATCGCAAGTGGAAGGTGATTATAAAATGAACTTTATTAATAGTCTTTTTAATATATTTTTTTCTAAAATCTTTCTTAGAAGCAAATGTTTAAAAATTAACTCATTTAGTGTATTTTTTTTCACGTAACCAGGAAAAGAGTGATAGAAACAAAAGAAATCGCAAAGAAAATCAAGCTATCATTGTGACTACAAGTTCTATACCAATGGCTAATCAAGCTGTGGTGCGAATCACCTTGGTAAATCTTTAATGAAAGATAAATGTTTTGCAGTATCTTGTTGAAGTTCTTACACCTTATCTTGTTGAAACTGTTCATCCTTATGTGTGGCTTATACTCTAAAATGTTTTGACAGGTGATGAACCCCACTGCTCAAATTGAACATGAAGCCAGTACCTCCAAAATTGGTGAAGATCAACTATTTTACTTTCAGCAGAGGGGAATTGAGTATGAGAAAGCCATGATTTCTGGGTTTTGCAGGGACGTTTTCAATGAGCTTCCTGACGAGTTTGGTTCTGAAGTGAATCAACTAATGAGTTTGAAGCTTGAGGGATCTGTTGGTTAGGTAACAAGTAGGTTTGTGTTGAAAAGCTCGTGTTTGTTGGAGGATTTTTAGGTCTTTTTGGTCCTGAGGTTTATGAATGTAAAAGTCTCGTATCATATCGACCAACTATTGATACTACACGATTGGAGGAACATCACTACCGTTACTGTGTACATAATGTTTCTTGTTATAAGTTAAATTGCTTGTTGTACGTATAATAAAATCTTTGGTTATATATTAAGTTGCAAGTCCTTATAATCGTTTTTATGGATCATTAATACTTGAATTCATTTTTACCTTTTGAAGGAAATGAAAAAGGATAACGTGATATTGTGCTTTGAGATTTCAAATATTTTTGCTACATGAGGTTTATGATTGTGATAATTGTTGCGTCCGTTGCAGTTCAACATAGCTCAATTGAGCTTTGAAACCAGACAGTGAAACTTCCATGGGATTTTGGTGAATTGATGTTAGAAACATAACAATAATTAAGCAGCTTTAGAGTTTCAAACGATCCCTTAAAAGTTGCTATGGCTTTTGAATGGAGTTGTAGTATACCTTTGTGCTAGAATCCTTTTCCCTCTCTCTTGTGTGTTTGTTTCTCAAAAAAAAAGGGTAATTATCCCACATTAATTAAGAGTGTGTGTTATGTGTTGTATAATTTATCTCACTCTTCCTTAAAAGTTACCACGACTTTTAAGTGGAATTGAACTTCTTTCCCTCTCCCTTATATGTTTGTTTATTTCTTGAAAAATAAATAAAAAATAAATCCAATCAATAAAATTATCTAACTAATAAAACTGAAGAAATTTCGAAATACTTAACCCTTTTTTTTTCCAACATGATTAACTATGTTCTTTTTAAATAATTTAGTTGTGTATCAAGAGAAAAAGGCTTAATTATTAAATTTGTTAGAAAAATAAATCAGTTATACAGTTATACTTGAACAAGCTACTAAATTTGGCAATGATAGTTATGACATTCAAATATTCAATAGCTTTATTTTACTTTAATTACCACTCTAAACAATCAAAAACTCAATTAATCATACTCCAACAATTAAGAGCTCAAGCTCGATTGTTATTATGGTAAATGCTAAAATGATTGAGATTCAAGTGATAGGTTAATGGTAATAATATTTTTTATGGTATCGCATGTTGGTGGTTTAAATTCCACCTCTCCTCCCCCACTATTTACCTATTTCTCAACAAAAAAAAAAAAAAAAAAAAAACCCTCCAATTATCTTTCTCCCTCACTATCTACCTATTCCACACAAAAAATAAAAATCCCTCCAATTATTTTTCTTTGAGTGATGAAATTATTTAGTGAATCATGTGTACTATGCCCTCTTCCCATATGAATGTGAGTCCTATCTATGAGTTCCATATATAAGATTAGTTCTTATTTGTGAGAGGTGTAATATAAATGTGTATGAAATAATTTCTATTATGAAAACTATTTTGAGTTGAGGTAGATGTATTTTTCTATCAAAATCCAATAGTAGACAACTAAATCATAGTAGAATGACTCACAATATCTTTTTTTGAGTTGAGGTAGGTGGATTTTTCCGATCAAAATCCAATAGTAGATAACTAAATCATAGTAGAATGACTCATAATATCTTTTTCTTTGGTCTACAGAAGGTCCATTAAGTTTTTGGATTACACAACAAATTCTTGTTAGAAGTAGGATGTGATTTCAAGTATCTTATTCGGTGACAAAAAGCTTTATTGGCTAACACCCATGTAACTCCGCAAAATGGAAGAAGACTTTTTTTGGGCAAAAACACAATTGTATCTCATCATCCAAAAAATAAAAAACACTCACACTCTCACACACACAATAGCATGCCATAATTGCCATTGCCACCAAGAAGGTCTTCCCAGAAAAAAGGAAATGAGCCTTGGAAAAGAGGGTCCAGCCCTCTACTCATGAGTCGTGATAATGGAACTTACTAGCCCAGACTATTTGGGCTGAGTGACCCGCCCAAAATTGTTTTCAACAAAACAAACGGTCTCTCTTTAATCATTTGGTCTGTGGATCACTTTTTTAGTACTGCGAGATTGCATGGTATTTTTTTTTCCATGAGAAAATTTAAAATCTTTGGAAACATTCTGTAGTGGTAAGTTGCATAATTTAATGGTTTCTTTCTTTTTGAATTTGATTGAATTGCCTTTGTCACATTTGATGCAAATCTCAGTTACAAAGTTGTAATTTTTGCTTGTTCTAGCGGTGACTGGGATGCACGGACACGGCAAAACGCCCGTCGCACCCGCATCCGACGCGGCGACGCGCGAGGGTTGCCGCTGCCTGCGCGTCCGTGCCACGTCCAACTTTTTTTTTTTTTTCGTTTCACGACTCACACCGACGCGGGTGGAATCAGTCCGTATCGGCAGCAGCCACCGATACCAGCACCCAACCAGCTGATTTCGGCCAAAATTCAAAAAAAAAAAACAAAAACAAAAGGTGGGAAACGCACCATTTGGCCCAAAAAAAAAATATATATATATATATATATATATATATAATAAAAAAAGTTCAAAACGCACCGTTTGGACAAAAACAACAAAACCTATATCATTTTCAATCCGCAGCTCTCTTACTTCTCACTTCTCACTTCTCATCTTCAGCTCTCTCTCACTCTCTGGTCTCTCATGTCTGCGCTCCACGCCACGGCTCGCTGCCTCTGCTCTCCGTCTCCCCTCTCTCACACAATCTCACTCTCAACTCACTCTCACACTCACACAATCTCACTCACATCCTCACCGACCCGGCGACCCACTCTCAAGTCTCAAGCGCAGGTATCAATCTCAAGCTTTCAATCTTAGTTTTTCATAGCTCTCACATGCTCTGACTATTACTCAATGTGTCTGTGATAGTGTGATCTGATTTTTTTTTTTTTAAATTTTTTATACAAGTTGTAATGTAATAATGTTGTGACTTAGGTTTGATTTTTTATTTAGTTAATAGTTATTACTCATTGTGATTTGTGATTGTGAATCTGTGAAAAAGTAATATATATGAGCTGTAATGTAATAATTTTTTATATAAGCTGTAATGTAATGTAATAATGTAATATGAACATCATGTTTTAAGTTATTATCTACTACTGTTCTTAAATTTGGTATATGTTTATATAACGTGAAAAGGTATGCTTAGTAATATATTAAAAATATAAATAAAAATATTTTTAATAATTTTTTAATCGCTGCACTCACACACTACTTTTTCAAAAATTGCCAAATCCCGCACCTGCATCCAAATCCAAAAACGCACCCGTGCTTCATAGGTGGTGATAGCAAGTGTACTCTTGTGAATCATTGATGGGTTTTTTCAAAAATGTTTACTTCTTTTACTAACGTATTAGTTTCTATGAGTTATTCATGGTTTTACTTTTTTGCTCATATGGGTGTCAGAAAAGACTGGTTTATGGTACATATTTAGTTTGATGCGCCTGCTTTTGAAAAAATGGTTGTGGAGAACAAAGGGTTTTTTTTTTATTCATAATGTGAGTTTTTCAAACCTTGGGGGCTATAGATTGTTAGAACATTTTGTTATTGAGTGTTGTGTTTTAGTGTGATCTAAAAGTACTATATGTTCCTTGTTTGTGGCAACATTGTTTGCTCCAATATGCATTGGTTTCTGTTTTGAATTTTCAAATTATTTATGAAATATTACTTTGCAACTGATTGTTGTTGACAGAATCATGGTATTAGTGGTGTTTCTGTTTTCTTTGGTTGTAAGAGTTTGAATTGTCTTTATGCTGTGGATGGAAAGGTAAGAATAATCACCAGGGATTGGTAGCTTGTTGCTGTCATTGGTAAAAACATGAATCTTTGCACTTGCAAGGCCGTTTATCTTTGTTGTTCTCTGGTGGTTCTCATTTACAACACTAACCTCAATTATGCATCTTCAATTGAACCAAATAGGTATGCACTTATTTATGCTGGTCCCTTCCTTTCTGGCCATGGTGGAATGAAACTTTTATTGCTAAAATTAGTCTAGTCTTTGTAGGGTCCCTTGTCCTGCCTGTGAACTAAGTGAATGGTTTAATTCAGGTTTGGTCAGAAGCAAACCGCTGTACTTGATGGAATATATATTATATAGATAAAATATTTTTTTTTTTTTTTTTTGAAATTTTGAATATTAAGTGATTTTGTATTGGGGGCAGGCTGAATTGTGACTTTTATTCTATGGAAGGCACACCATGATGCATGATTAACTTGTGGTACTGTTGATTTTTTGAGTCTTTATAGTATAGTATGTAATTAAAGATTGAATATTACCTTGTCCATGAGACACATCAACTGGAACAGATTGGGAAAATCAATACCTCTATGAACTGTAATGTCAATAGGTCAAATTTCATCATAAGAATGAGGAATTTGATTCTTATCATAAATGCTGGTGTTACTATATATATTTTGTACAAATTCATTGTTATTACTTGTCATAGGAAATCATACATTGTTCTTTTTGCATCTAATCTATATAGTCCTCATGAATCATACATCTTTAGTTTGATGCTTAATATTATCATTCCACCCTTTGAAGTGTATGGCTAATAAATAATGACAATCAGGAGTATCAATGGAGAATGTTGCAGTAGTGAAGGGAGACAAACTCATATTAAGGGGTTTGAAGTTCCATGGATATCATGGGGTGAAGCCAGAAGAAAGGAAGCTGGGTCAGAAGTTCTTGGTGGATGTTGATGCCTGGTTGGACCTTCAGCCAGCTGGTAAATCTGATTGCTTGTCAGATACTGTTAGTTATACTGATATTTACCGGTAAGCTAAAATTTATAATACCTTGAAATGTGATATATCATATGCATTCTCACATTTTGAATGTTTGCTTTGATGGGCAAAAGTTCATCTTAATTTTCATGGATTCTTAAACCATCTTCTTAATGATTCCCAGTAAATGTGAAAGTTTATGGCATAACTTGAGGCTGTATATGATTAATAGGCATCTAATAATGCAGACCTACATAATGTAGGCATTTTAATACCAATGATAATAATTGTGCTTTTTGATGAATCTTTTCATTCTGAGAACTATCCATATGTTATGTATGCTCCTTTTATTGTTATTATTATTTTCCTGAATGTTATGTATGTTCTGTTTGATACATGATCAAATTTGATGGTTTGAATTGGTGAAATGAAATGCAGAATAGTTAAAGAAGTTGTGGAAGGGCCTGCACACAATCTTCTAGAGTCAGTGGCTCAACTCATTGCATCTACCACTTTCACAAAGCACCCCCAGATATCTGCTGTTCGTGTGGTAGTCGGAAAGCCTCATGTTGCAGTTCCTGGTTCTGTTGACTACTTGGGCGTTGAGATTCTCAGATACAGAAGTGTGGATGCATCAAACTGAACTTATTATTTGTACTTTTTTCATTTTTCACCCAGCTGAACAGCTATGTTTTTTAAGCAAATACATTGGTTGCTATACATCCATAATGGTTCTTTGACTGATCTGCATTTCACCAATTTAAACAATCAAGATACTAAGAAATTAGAGTTTCCCATCCTTCCCTTTCCTCCCGAAAATTGCAAAGAGTCATAGTCTCATCTTCCTTGTTGACACTGCCATAAATGCTTGTTTATAGAATACAATGGCTTGGTTTTGTGTTTCAGACTTGGTTGAGGGTTTACATGTTTATAATTTTTCCCATGAAATATTGGAGGCAAGAAGCCCGAGTAGAAAGTGGTGTTGTAGTTGTGCATTACAAGGTGGTGAGAGTTCTGCAGAATCATGATATCATATGATGCTCAAGCTGAGGGTTTTCTCTTCTGAAACTGGTCAATGGAAGATGTTAAAAGTGCACTGTGGTTATCCCTATTGTTTACACACTTGGGGTTTGTTGTGGTGCGTGATTCTTATGGAAAAAAACCCTTGGAGATTCAAGAGGGTATGTGTTTATCTGAGGATGGGGCGACATGGACTGGGACAATGAGTTTGAAGGACTTGTTACTTGTTAGTTGTTACATAGGTTGAATGGTGCAAGTGTAGGGCGCTTGTGATATTGTAAGAATCTAGTTTGAAGGTGTGGGAACTGAAAGATGCTGATGTAAGTGATGTGGATTCGAAACAAGTGTAACTGGAGTGATCTCTGATGACATTCGTTCAGCACGAAATTTGTCATGTAACTGGCATTTCATGCTAATAGCATTCCACCCATTTGATTTGGATATAATTTGTTTGACTAATGAGAAGCAATTAAATCCTGCAACGTTTGTATTGGGAGGCTGGACTCTGGAGTACTTGTGTGTGACCATGTCGTTTGTGCTTCCACCATGGCCAACACTTGCTCGTGAACGCACTTGAGAGGCAGTCGAAAGTGCATGAGTTTATCTCTTCAATCACTCAGTTCTCTCTAATTTTTATTTATTTATTTGTCTTTTGACAAGCGCAATACTCTCTAATTTTTAACTAAATATGAGATAAATTGCAATTTAAAAACTTCTATGGTCTTAAAATTCCCATGTAAACGATGAACCACACAATGACTATTTGATTTTGAGTAGCTTGCACTTGGTGTGGACTTCGGCTACTTTTGTTTTTTTTTTTTTTTTTTTTTGCCTTCTGTTTTCCCAGTGTGTTTAGTACCACTACACTCTTTTTGTCATGATCACCTTTTAATTGTACGAACTATTAATTTGATTTGCAAAAACATATGCATACTGATGACACTGCTAGTATGGAGAGTTATCAATATCATTCACTTGAAAGGAACCATACAATAATTCTGATTGCCTGAGAGATATAAATTGGAAGTAAAAGGAGATGCATGTGGCAAAGGAACTTACATTCATGTGTTTTGAGGCAGTTGGCCAAGACAACCAAAAATAATAACTTACGGAATCAGTGACATGCCACTTAGATGCATTGAACATAGTCAAATGCTCTACCACTGAGCTACATTGGACATGTTGAGCACAAATGTAAGTTGTGAATCAATCCGGATGTTGATTTTACGTTTACAAATGTACATCTTCAGAATTGTATGGAATAAACAATAAGGGTACATGTAAATACAAAGCTTGTACCAACAATTTATCGTCTTTGATTACTCCCAACAGACGATAAGATGGTACAACTATAACAATATATATACAGTAATCACAACTGTCCATCTTCTTTGCAACGAATTAATTATACACACTTCACATTGACATCCAATGTAAAAACACATGAGAGATTGGCAATTCAATGAGCATTCAAGAAATTGAAGTGAACCAGTTCCTGTCGATGGCAGAGACAAATATTTGGGAAAAGAAACATCAGTAAACATAAAATAAAGTTCCATTGATTCTGATGGATTATATGAAGGTACAGAAATTATAACTATTTTTCAGTATTTTTTTTCTATATGATTTGCTATTGCAAACATGATATCATTGCTCTAAGACTCACAAGCTAGTATGCAGGTACTGATCCAATGTGAGAGGCATTGGACCGCCAAACCAATCAATCAAGAATATATTCTCAATTTCTAACTTGAAGAACTGGAAGCTGTGATCCTCAGGCCAGTCTGTCAACCATCGAAGGCATAAAAATAAAGGTCAGAAAAAGCGGATGAAAGCAGAAGTGTTGCTAATGCATCAATTCTTGTAAATACCTTTCATCTCTGCATGCTTTGAGAACAAGGCACCTTTAGCAAATTCTGCTTCTTTGGAGTTTTTATCCACTAACTTCAACTGAAACATCATAGAGGGAAAATGAAATCCAAGTTATTCAAAATTAAAAGTTGCCCAACTTTCTATTTGGAGGTGAGATCAAGAACTTTATAGGGCAGTGAAGGAGCTTAAATGGAAAAGGGCTGCAGAACCTCATTGGTAAGATAGCTTGGGCAGCTGTCATTTAGCACATTTGGATAGATCGTAATACTAGAATTCATAACGGAAAGATTTGATTTGAAGTTCATATAGTTCAAGTCATATGCAGAATATTAGAAATAGGCTGTCTAACCTATGCTTAGGAATATAAGAAACTCTATTCCAAAACAGGATGTTATGTAGCCCTTGGAAAAGTCCTTTCTCTGCTTCTGATAGTTGTTAGGTGTGCTGTTAAGCTTGTATGGTAGTGTGCAGCTTCATGCTTAAGTCTTTGTTTTGTCACCAGGTGTTCTGTTATGATTGTCTTTGTTGTTTCTGATTTGCTGAATAGAATTCTGTTCGTTCATATTAAGAGAGATGGTTTTTTTTTTTTTTTTGGGGGGGGGGGGGGGGGGGGGTGTGGTGGGTGAGGGGGGGTGGGTTTGAAGTAAAAGGAGACCATTGCCTAGTGTTGTTTCCATCATATGGAGACAATAATTATTTGTTGGTGTTGGTTACATATCCACCCTGGAGTGAAGGGATTAGGGTCTGAGTTAAATTTCTTTCGACATTAGGGGTGAAATGAATTTAAAAAGTATATCTTTTCCTAGCACGTTAGTTTTAATTCCTTCATCTGTCATTAAAAAGGGGTAAAGCAAAGCCATAAAGGGATTTCTTAAAATAACTTTAGAAGATAGGTTTTTTATTAAAACAAAAACGGTTTCAAAACATATTCCGTCATTACATATGTGAACATTAGGTATTTTATAATTAATTATTAGCTTTTCTCCATTAGCCTGAGTTAATCTTTCAGATGATTTTTCATAATACTTTAAATGTATTAATCTTACTTGTATACAATTCATATCAGCGCTTGAGTCTATTAAGGAAACTTCTGTTAAAGAAAACTCTTTATTAATTACTAAAGTAATTTTTGTATACCATTCTTTTAAAATAACTCTGTCAATTAAACTCAGAAAATTCGGTCTATTGTTGTTAATTTCAATTTTATTATTATTTGAATCATTAATATCTGTATCATCTTTATCTATAGGAGGATCAGGGGGTCTGTTATTATTATGTCTGTTACTGGAGAATCCGTCAAAGGTTTAGGAAAATCTCTCAAGTTTACTATTTCTGCAATATTTTGTTCATCTATGTCTGTGGAGTTATCCTCCTTAATCTCTTTTATTTCTTGTTTTACTAAGAGCATTCACAGCAGTGGAGCTAAATTTTTAGCAATTTAGCTCCTCCAAAAGTTACTTTATCTATTTTACCTACACACATCCTACAGCAGTGGATCTATTTTAGCTTTCAACACAATAAAATAATATATCCATCATAATAAAATAATATTTCTACTACAATAAAATAATAATATTTTTACTACAATAAAATAATATATCACCACCAACACCACCACCCCACAGCACAAACATCCTCCACCACCACCACCACCACACAACAGAGAAGAAAAAAAAAAAAAAAAAAAAAACCCCACCACACAACACAAACATCCTCCACCACCACCAGCAGTACACAACAGAGAAGAAAAAAAAAAAAAAAAAAAACCCAACCACACAGCACAAACATCCTTCACCACCACCACAAACATCGTCCACCACCACCAGCAGTACACAACAGAGAAGAAAAAAAAAAAAAACCCAAACACACAGCACAAACATCCTCCACCACCACCACCACCAACAGTACACAACAGAGAAGAAAAAAAAAAAAAACCAAATCCTCAATCCACCAGCAGTACACTCCTCGCGATGTCGTCCTCTCAATCCAGCGCCCAGATCCATCATCATCCTCACGGCTCCCCGGTCTATCAAACCATCGCCGCCCTCTCCTCTTTCATGGAGCCAGGCGACTCCATCATCGACGGCGGCAACGAATGGTACCTAAACACCGAGCGTCGTATCGAACAGGCCTCATCGCGGATATTTTTAGGGTTAAGGATGAGTTTGGCGACGGCGTGGGACGGCGACGGCGTGGGCTGGAACGGCTGGGACGGGACGGCGACGACGTGGGCTGGGAGATGAGATAGATGAGAGCTTGACAGACAGCGTGGACAGCGACGACGTGGGCTGGGCTGGAACGGCGACAGGACGGCGATGGCATGGAGAGCTTGATGAGTGAGAGAGACGAGAGCTTGAGAGAACTGAGAATGAGTGAGAGAGATGAGAGCTCTGAGATGAGAGCTCTGAGAGATGGCACGGAGATTGAATAAAAGAATGAAGAAAAATAGAATTAGTTTTATTATTTTAATAGGAGTTGGATTAAAAAAAATTTTTTTTTTTTAGATGTGTGCTACAGTGCACATCTATCTATAGATGTGCACTGTAGCAAATCAGCTAAAAATTTTAGCTTTGCCTCCACTGCTGCAAGCATTTTTTGGTATATTGGTGGAGCTAAAATAGCATTATAGCTTTTTAGCTCCACTGCTGCAAATGCTCTAATTTTACTTTTGTCATTATGTCTTGTATGGTCACTGATTTTATGTCTATTTTATCTTGTTTCATTTTTGTCCTTTCTTTTTTAACCTTTTCTTTCTTTCCGCATTTTTTAGTGTGATGTCCATATCTTTTACATTTAATACAAATAACGAGTTTGTCTATAGAATTCAAGTGATTAGGTTTATGGGTGTAGCCCTAACTACAATTGGTATATAGGAGATACTTATTTATCACTTGATGATCCACATGCTATGGCACAAGAATGGTCTAATTTCATGAGTAACAAGATTTATGAAGTACAGAAAGAATTAGACAAAGACTTCCACTTATATGGCTACACCAGAAGGATAGCCGTATATGGACCAAGCCCTTCAACAAGGAGGCTTATTAGAAAAAGAAAGATTACAAGGCTATGTCTATGTCTGCGAGGTCTAAGGTTGGATTGAGGAGGAGAGGAGGGATTACAAGAGTCTATCTTGGAGGGGGAGAAGGTTCTGTCTAAGAACTCAACCTATGTCTTCAACCTAAATTATTGACCTCTTTTCTATCTTCTGAGTCGTCTCCTTTCATAGATGAAATAAACCATGGTATATTTTCAAAAGTAACTTGAGTAATTAAAGTTAACTTGAGTTAATCTGTCAGTGGAAACTTGTAGAATGTTGTGGAAATTACTATTGATAAACAGTAAAAATGAATAGTAGTCTGTTTGGAAATCTGTCAGGATACTGTCTCGTAGTCTATCACAAGGAGTGACTTCTTGTCTGGATCTGTCTGGAAGCTATTCATGCGTGCTGGTAAACAGTGGTCTATCATAATTGTCTTTGGAAGGTCAGTCTGAGAGAGCTATCGTTCGTTCTGTCTTGTCTGTCAGTCTATATTCGCATAGTTATCATAATCCAACGGATCAGAGTCATCTTTATACTACTCATGCTCATGGAGTACTCCATAATTGCCACATAAAACACAGTATGAAATAGGAAGATAGGTGGGGGCACGATCCTTTGTCATTATTCTGGGATCCTTAGCAATCTTTCTTTTTCCAATAAGTCTCCTTGCTGAAGGTCTTGGTCCATATACGGCTATCCTACTGGTATAGCCATATAAGTGGAAGTCTTTGTCTAATTCTTTTTGTACTTCATCAATCTTGTTACTCATGAAATTAGATCATTCTTGTGCCAGAGTATGTGGATCATCAAGTGATAAATAAGTATCTCCTGTATACCAGTTGTAGTTAGGGCTACACCCATAATCACTAACGAGGACCAGAATGTGTGCTGGCCGAGCTTTCATATAATAGCTAGTGTCCTAAGCTAGGAGAGTGCTCCAAATAGTAGGCTTCATATAATTAAGTCCTCCAATTTGTGCAGCTGCTTCTTGGATGACTTTAGGAAATAAACTAATCTGAATTCCAGAAGTTAGGATTAATTTGCTAATAAACCCTGCGCCTAGCATTTCAGATAACCATGAAGGATCACAGATCACTAGATCCTCTCTCTCGATATTGATAAGTAATCCCGAGTAGGGATGGCATTTGTCATAAATCCTTTCTGTTTCTCCAAAACTTTCATACCATGTGGCTTGGTGGGATAGCTATATATCATCTGTCATGTCTTCTGTTCTAATAAATGCTGCAGAAACTAAAACTTTAAATTGATACATCCATTTGTCATGGGTGCTGTTTATAGCTTTATGGATTTAATATGAAAATGAAGGTCTGTAAATTCTCCATTCTGAAAAGTGAGATCAGTACAAAGCACTTTTTGCAATATTTCACTTTTTTGACCACATGAATACATTGCTTTTGCCAGCAACGTATCCTAAAGGGATATTGTCTCAATTCAGATGCCTTCATGCTTATCCAAAATCTTCACTGAAGCCTTTCGGATTTCATTAGGTTGCACCACTGGTGCTTTGCCCTTTCTTTTCCAGTCTACCCTGGAAGGTCTTTTATCCATATTAGTCTGCAATTGACTTTCGATAAAAGGATTAGTTGCTATGTCATCATTTTGAAAATTAACATCTTTTTGTACTATCTCTTCATAATTCTTTTTGAAGACTTCTTGTAAAATTCCTTTAAAAAGGTTTTTAAGAAAATCACTTTTGAAATCTAAAGTAATATTTTTTTTCATATAAAATATCTTTCTCAATACTGCTATAATTCTGCTGGGTAATAGTATAAGAGTCATGGTAAAGTCTATCAATGTTGTAAAGACTTAAAGGGATAAAATTTGTCACGGTTCTGTCTATTATATACTCCCTCTGTCCCATTTTTTTGTTTTGTTTGAAAAGTCAAACTTTTAAGGGAACATCATTTATTGTCTTGTCTACCTTTTAAAAATGTATAAGTTTCCAAACTACCCTTAAAATAATTTATCAAAAAATTGAATTAGTAAATTAATAGGGGTATAATAGGAACATTAGTAAATTAATGACTTTTATTTTTAGAAACAGGACAATATTTTGAGATATCTCAAAATGGAATAGAAGACAAAAAAAGTGAGACGGAAGGAGTATATATATATTTATATATCTATTTTTGCCAGGATGTGTCAAATAATGTTACTTCATCAATTCTTTCATTATTGTTAATAACTGTTTCTGTCAGGGGAAAATTTGTTAGGGATTTGTAATTGACTCTATTGGTTAGATTTAGTGGATTATCTCTATATTCATTCAGGAAATTACCACAATTAGTACTTTCTTTAATTCTAAATAAAGGGGATTCTAGCAATAGTTGAGAAACTTCTTTTATTAAAACATCTTTTATGTAAGTGTTTGAGATTACTATAGAGGTGTAAATATGTCATTTACTATATTATGAGGTCTACTTGGTATATTTATCAAACTAAAGGATATATCAATTCATTCATAAATCATAAAGGGAACAGTAAAAGTGGTGCAATTATTATTTTCATTAAATTCTTTCTTATAAAGTACTTGTATTATATGTCGGTTCCTATGCCCTAGCACTAGCAGGCGTATTAGAGCCATGGATGGTAGAACGTAACGGTATATGATAGATATATTGCCAGCTATTATTTGCGTGCATAGCTAGTTTTTTTTTTTTTTTTTTTGATAGGTCGTGCATAGCTAGTTGAATACCAATAAGTGCTCATTAAATGTAGATAGGTGTGCATAGCTGGTCGAACATTAAATGTAGGTAGTTGGGTTTGCATTTTTTTTTTTGGGAAAATTGGGTTTGCATTATCATTAGGTAGTTGCGGATTCAAATATTCCTCTAGGTTTTCTAGAATACTCTATTAGTAGATTTTCTTAAATCTTAATCACTCTTTAATGATTTAATGGTCAAGATTCTGCCATGTAAGTATTTTACTAATAATATTTTTAAAATAATAAAATAATGTTACAAACAAAATAATTAAGATTATTGTTTGTGGAATGCTAACATGGTAGAATTTAGACCATTAAATTATTAAATAATAATTAAGATTTAAGAAAATCTATTTGATAGAGTACCCTAAGAAATTTAGAGGATCTGAATTCGTTGCCCCTGTGGTATGTTTCTTCAGCGACATTGTACCAAGGAAAGTAACCGCAACATAAAGCACTTTACCTTAAGAAGAAACTATAAAAATTTGTACAGTGTTTTTAAGAGAGTTTTCACCGGCGTTCGCTCCTAATGATAACTATTTATCATTAAATTAAGATATCAATTAGCTTTTAATTGACCTTTATTTATTTATTTTTTATACTCTTAAGTCAAAAAAAAAAAAAAAAAACCATATTCAGGTTGGGTATTTTTCTCTAGGCTAGGATATTAAGAGGGCGTTTGGTATTGCAGTTTAAATAACAATTTTCAATGTTTAAACAATATTACACATATTTTTACACACTTTATCAGGTCAAAGAAAGGGCCACCTCACCGGGACCAGCTTATCTTATCGCCAATAATTGATAAAAATCCGTACTTTTTGATTCATTATAGTTTTGGTATTGGCAGCTTAACTGTTTATGTAGCACTAGAACCCCATTACTACTGTTCAGCTTAATTGCCTCTCATTTTAAAGCTGTTTGTTGTTAGTCATCAATCTCAGAATGTGTTGAGAGAGAGCAAGTGTAGTGAGAAATCAGAGAATAAAGAACGAAGAAGAGAGAAGGCAGGAAGTTGAAGTACATGATGATGATGAACTCCAACAAAAGTGAGTCTCAAGAAAGCACAGAATTAGAAGAAGCAGGAGGAAGATATCATGATGAAGGCAACGGCTTGAAAAGCAATAATGAGATTGAGCTGACCAGAATTCGACTTATGAGATCCTTTGTGGAAACCCAGGATCCCTCCTCCAAGGTGCCATAATCTTCTTTAATTCCTAGCTATGTCGTTTCTTTAATTTTGCATGTGTTTTGTTTTTACAGTTTTATATTCATGCAAAATTCATATTTCAACTTATTGGTAAGAAGATTTAGTACTCTCAAAATGCAATAACAAGGATAATACTCCTAGTCCTAGGCGCTGTCCATAATTAAAACTGCTATACGTACCAATATTGATTATATATTCTCAACACAATGGCTTGGATCGATGATGGATCAGCTAGAACATCAGCCACTCTGCTAATTGCTCTCCAGCGACTGCATGGCCGGGCCAGGCCAGCCGTACGTATAACATAACGAGTGATGCTATTGCTACGTTGGCTTTAGCATTTTCCATAATATAATTTTTTTTTAAGGGAGATAATTTCAACCTATAATATCCTTTTTATCATTATATCAAAATACCAAAATTTTTTTTTATAACAAGAGATTTAATCAGTTGAGTTAATTAAAAGCCAATCTCAACACATGTGAGACCTTTAATAAATAAAAGGAAGCAAAACTACTTCTCCATAAGGATGTGTTTGTTTAGAGGTGAAATAAGGTGGAAAGAAAACTTTGGAGAGAATAGAAAAGAAAACTCTTTTGGAGTGTATTTGGTTGGGTATATAGGGGGAAGAAAAATAAATAGCGAGGGGCCCAAGTGTTTTCTCCCCAAAATAGAGAGAAAACTGAGTGGAGATTAATTTTTTCTTGATTAACAAAAATGCCCATATACACATGTTTTTATGTATTTATTTATTTATTTTCTTCAGTTGGCAGTAATAGGGATGGCAATGGGGCGGGGCGGGGCCGAAGGATAGAGTCTTCGTCCCTGCCCCGTATGGTTTTGTCTTGCCCCATCCCCGCCCTGCCCTGCATGACGGGAAAAACTTTCTCACCCCATCCCCACCCCTTGGGGCCCCACGAAGCCTCGCCCCACTCTGTAAAACTCCACTTTTTGTTAATTTGTTCTATAACTAGTACAATTTTTTTAATAAAACCTATTTCATTAATAAAAATATATTTGAAATTACAACTAAATTCATCCCATCAAATCAAATCAATTTTTTAAAAAAAATTGAATAATATATCCAAGTGTTTAACAATACAATCATAAAAAATAAAAATAAAAATCTCATAATATAACACATAACAAAATAAAGGCAGAGAACCACTTTGGGTAGAATAAAATAAGCTAATATTGATATGGTTGTTTAAATAGTAGGGTTTTAGGGTATGAAAAAATTACAATTATAACCCTTAGCAATGCGAGGCAAGGTGGGGCAAGGATGGGGACGGGGAGGGGCGGGGCGGGGTGGGTCTAAAAAGTCTAAACCCATACCCACCCCATCCCGTGGTGCGGGGCTAAAATCTTACCCCATCCTCGCCCCACCACCTTTATGGGGCGGGGAAAACCCGCGTGGGACGAAGTGGGGAGAGGTGGGGAAAAATTGTCATCCCTAGGCAGTAACTAACGTTGACTTTCTTTTTTTGGGCAACATTGCCTCTTTTCTTTTTTTTTTCTTTGTTATTCTTTTGATTTTCTAGGCCTAGGATTGGGGGTCCCCCCCCCCCCTCTTTTCTTTTTTTCTTCTTCTTTTGGGCAGTAACTTGCCTCTTCCCTTTTTTTTCTATTCTTTTTTTTTTCTTTTGATTTTCTAGGGCCTGGGTGTGATAGTTGTTTTTTTTTTTTTATAGAAGATGTGATTTTTATTTTGAGACATGATTTTTATTTATTTTTAATTAAATTTGGATGATTACTGTTTTTTTGTAGTTATTTATCACTTTTTTGTTTTAATTGAGCATCGTTCTTTAACAAGGGTATATGAGTAAATTTATTCAAACTTATTTTTTCCATCCCTCCACTTTTTCACTCCCAACCAAACAAAAAGGAGAGAAAAATAAAATATTATCTATCCTCCTACTTTTCCATCCTCCCGCTTTTCCACCTCTCCAACCAAACGAACCCTAAGTGAGGCAATAGATCACTAATGTGGCACCGAAGTGGAGCAACAAAGCACATTAAAGATCCATTTGAGAACAGAAACTTTTGCTAAAAGTGTAAAAAATAAGAAGTTAAAAGCTAGTTAAATAGTACAATAAAACTCATAAATAGTACTAAAAAGCAAAGTTTTAAAAACCGGTAAGGTACCACCGCACACCCTTGGTGCTACGGTCATTCCACAAGTATAAGTGTTTGTGGGGTGTGAGGGGTAAGGGTTGGGGTTCAAGTCTCCAGGAGGGAGCTTCACACACATATACACATAGATTATACTAAAATAGAATTTCTATCTTATATATAAAAAATAAATAAATAAATAAATAAAAACAGGTACGGTGAGAGAACCGAAAAGGGATTGGTTACCGGTTTTCTGGTCGAACCGATGACATAATAAATAATTTTAAAATAATAAAAATTAAAATATATATATATATATTAAGTTTTTTAACTAAGAATTTTCAAGTTAAACATATATATATATATATATATAATTTAAAAAATAATGTAAGTTTAATTTTCGTGTATTAAATTTAGGAAATAAAAATAACAAAACCCACAACCCATATATAAAATTTTATAACGGTGAAGAATCAAATTGACAATATATAATATATCTATTATTATTATTATTATTATTATTATATACTACTTAATACTTATATATATATATATATACACACACACTAAGTGTTGACATGACATGGCCTTTTTTTTTTTTTCTTTTTTTACCCTTCCCTTACCTTTGTTGAGTTGTCTTGTAAAAGTTTGCTCCTTTTAAGAACTTGTAATGTAACTCTAGGAGGTGTGAGTCATACAAGACATAGAAATAAACAAAAACAATAAATGTGATCCACCTGTCCTTTCTTTTCATTAATACTTCACCTACCCATTCTTTCAAACTTCCATTTCTCCTTTCAAACTTGTCCCATCCAAAAGCTAAAGCCATTCTTCTCTTTTATTTCAACTTTGAAGTCTCTTACATTATAGTCTCACACTCTTCCTCTCTCGGTCTCAAGGTATTTTTGCTGCAAAATAAAAAATTTCATAAAATTAATGCTGCCAAGGTAATTCATAATTACCTTAAAAAAATCAAAAATCACATTTTAATTTTTATTTATTTACCTTTCTGTTTTTATTGAGTTTTTCTTCCTTCCCACAGTTTTGGATCATCATTCTTATGGATTTTAATCTGGATTTGAAGAGGGGGGGGGGGGGGGGGGGAAGGATGCAGCTTTTTGAAAAAAATGTGTAGTTTTAGTTTTCACACAATCGGTCAATAACCGGTTCAACCAAACTGCTTCCCGGTTTTACGGTTGAACTGATCGATTCTTAATTATTTCTGGTTTTTCGGTTTTTAGTCATAACTGGACCGGATTAGTGGCGGTTCCTGGTTGAACCAGTCAGACCGGCTAGTCCGGCCGGTTTTTAAACTATGCTAAAAAGTACAACGGAACCTATGAATAGTACCAAAATGAAGCTAAAAACTAAAATAAGCTGAAACTTTCATCTCTCCCAAACAAAGTGTTGCATTTGGGATAGCTGAAAAAGTCAACTTATTTTACTTTTGAGCTTATTTTTGGTACTATTCATAGGTCCCACTACACTTTTTTGGTACTATTTATGGGTCTTTCTGTACTATTTCAGCTAGCTATTAGTTTTATCTACGATACTTTCTTTAAAAAAAAAAGTCTTTAGTTTCAGCTAAATAACCTGTTCCCAAACGGCAAATGGACTCTAGTGCATCACCTTCAAGAATTTTTGAGATGAAATCTTCCTCCTCAGCCATCATAAATGTTACAAATGAATTATCATGAGATCAATTTTTGTCTTTACTCTATCTCACATTTCAAATAATAAAAATCTTACGTGTTAGGCTCCGGATATTAAAGGGAGTGTTAAAATTATAATTAAGTAATTAAATTCACTATTTTTCAAACGCTTAAAATACCATTTACATTAAGTTTGCCTTGTTTAGAAATACAATCGTTCGTGACCCATATTATTTTCACAGATCAGTTGCCTGCACTAATCTTTTTTTCAGGCATATTCATAAATATATTGATCAACTAGTTTTAGTGTGGAAGACATGGCGACACCTAAATTTCATTTCCACTGCTGATATTTTGATATGTGGTGTTTTAACAAGCAGGTAGTAGATGATCTGATGATTAGAAGATTCCTTCGTGCTCGTGATTTGAATGTGGAGAAGGCTTCTGCCTTATTCCTCAAGTACTTGAAATGGAGGCAAACCTTTGTTCCAAATGGTTCAATTTCTGCATCAGAGCTTCCACATGAAATTGCACAAAACAAGATGTTTATTCAAGGATTTGACAAGACAGGAAGACCCATAGCAGTGGTCCTTGGTGCTAGACATTTTCAAACCCAAGGGGGAATAGAAGAATTCAAGCGTATGTTATTTTCCCTCTCGTTAGAGCATTAGAGCATTCCCATCAAAGCTCTCAAAAATTTTAGCATTTTGCATCCCAAAAAGTCACTTTATCAATTTTAACACTTTATTTTACAATACATCTTATATCAAAAGTTCTATTTTTTTACCACTTCATTTAAAATAATATAAACAACTTATTAAAATAATAATAAAAAACTACATCTACAAACATTATAAGCAACACCACTTATCTAAGAAATATAATAATATTTTTTGTTATAAGATTTGAGCTACAGTAGACTACTAATGGCAGTCTATTGTAGCTCATATGCCAAAATTTATAGAAAGAGCATCTTTGTTGTAAGGTGTTTCTTGTGGAATGGGATGCTAAAATTTGACTTTTTAACTTTTATAAGTCTTATTGTGAATACTCTTAAATATTCATACAAAGGTTAAAATTTCTTTGGAGCTTAACACTTCCTTTTGGTGGAAGAAATAGAAGAAAAAAAATGAATAGAATGAAAAGAATAATTTTAGATATTCTTTCTATTTCCTTGTTTAGAGTTTTAATGTAAAGAATGAAAAATCTATTTTCTTTTTTAGAAGCTTAAATGAGAGGGAATGCATTAGATTTAGTGACATTTTCACTAAAATTCCTAAAACACCCGTATAAATTCAACATTTTATTTTAAAATGCGAGTATAATAATACTTTTGTTATAGATGATTCCACTCCATTCTTTCTAATATCACTCCTAAAAAAGATTTATTTAGGGTATAATAAATAGATGTAATATCTATTCCTTAGTAGGTGCATTAATTTCTAAAATTAATATATTTTCAAATAAACAAATTTTCCATATATACAAACAATTACAAAAAAAAAAAAATTAAAAAGACCATAAAAAATGGACAAAATTTGGCTACAAAATTGATGGTAATATAAGGTTATAACCTTACTCAATATTTTTTTATTGGTGATGAATTTTGACTAATCCACTATTAGATTGCATTTTCTTATATCCTTCATGCTTGTAAAATTTCTAGAAAATTAAAGATCAATTGCTTTGTCATCAATAAATTGTTTAAATTGCAAATTTTTGTAGTTTAAAATTATGCATAAAATATAAACTTATAGATCATATAGTAAATAATATTTGATTGATATAAAATTTGACACGTGTATTAAGAGCGTAAGAACATACAATTCAAATGATTAAATTTTCAAAATGTGTAATAATATTTATTTTATTGAGTAAAGTTGTAGCCTTAAATTACAATCAATTTTGTAACTAAACTTTATCCTAAAAATATATATTATTTTTTAGAAAATATAATTATATAAGTAAGATATTTCCTAAAATATATCTTAAGTTTTATTCTAATGTTACTATTTTGACAATTTGATTTTTAAAATACCTTTATTCTATTGTCTTTAGAGTTCTATTATTGTATTGTCACCAAACAAATGAATAGTAATAAGTATTACATTACAGTATCTTACATTCTTTATAATACATATTCCTATTATTAGTTAATCACCATTACAATCTACTAAACGTGCCTTTAGGGTATATTTGGTAAATTGTAATAAATACTATAATATAATTTTTATTCCTATGATTTACCTATTCAATAATTTGGTTATGTTTTTATTATAAGAAATCGTCATTCCTTATGAATAACTATTCTTTAAAATAGAATAATTATTTCTCTCTAAGATGACTATAGCAGCTATTATCTAGTAAGTGCTAACAACAACAAAAAAATATTATCTAGTAAGTGCTTTAATTTCTAAAATTAATATATTTCCAAAAAAAAAAAAAAAAACCTTTCTATATGCACATAACAAAAATGAAAATAAAAAATCATAAAAAAATAACTAATCTCTCTTTTAAATTAATATATATATATATATATATATTTGGAAATATAATTATATGAATAAGATATTTTCTAAAATATATCTTAAGTTTTATTCTAATGTTACAATTTAGACAATTTAATTTTTAAAATGCTTGTTTCTTAAAAATAAAATAAAAAAAAATTAAATGCTTTTATTCCATTGTCTTTAGGGTTCTATTCTTATGTTGTCACCAAACAAATGAATAGTAATAAATATTACATTATATCATCTTGTATTCTTTGTAATACCTATTCCTGTTCCTATTCGTATGTAATCATAATTACAGTCTACCAAACGTGCCCTTAAAATGAAGTAATGTTACAGTCACAAATTATTTTACAACATTTTTACATAATGTTGTTATAGCCAACTTCTTCACAGTTTTTATCTAGGTCCATCATTAACATCACTTTTTAATTTACCAATAACCACACACCATATCAGCAATTTATAATATTAAAAAATTTGTAAAAAATTTTGTATTTCTAGAATTACTCTTTAAAACGTCCAAACAAGATACCTTAATTCTATTACATTCCTCTCTTTTCTTTTCCTTTCCATTATTTAAATACATTTCATTTGTTTCCATTCCTTAATAATTTATTCATTCAATTTCTCTATGAAATGTAAAAATTCAAAGTAATAGTTATAACAGAATGAAAGAACTTTACTAGCAGTTTCAGTTTACAGCAAAAATGGTGGATGGATTATCCAAGTGGATTAAAACAAAAAGTCAAATCAAAATATGTCTTGATTAATCACCTCCTTTATTCTAGTCTACATGTATAATTGAGCTTATAAAACCTTCCACTAGAGGGAAGAGGCAGAAAACTTGGTTTTACTCTAGTATTGTTGAAGTTGAAGTCTTTTAGCTTATAGAAGGCACTCTTTTGTTGTACAGGTTTTGTAGTCTATGGTCTCGACAAATTGTGTTCAAGGTATCTCTGTCCCTCTCCATGATTCACAGTGAAGCTGGATTGGAAACTCAATAGTACACTGTTGTAATTGTAGACTGTAAATGGTTAACCTTGATGTATCAGGATGCCCCCAGGACAAGAGAAATTTGTTTTCATTGCCGATCTTGAAGGATGGGGATATTCAAATAGTGACATCCGTGCATACCTTGGAGCTCTATCGATTTTGCAGGTTACATTATATTTCATTTGTGTTCTAGCACGATGATAACTTGCAAACTCCCCAGATAAAAGATCTAGTACCCATTGAGAGAAGCTGAGAAACTCAATCTTTGACAGCTAAATACAACTTCTGTTAATTATTAGGACTGCAAACATAGTGAGCATATATAAGCATATAAGTCATCGCAATGAAAAATACATGATTACATTCAAATGGCCCATGATAGACTGTTCCTAACTTTATGGTAATGGCAGGACTTCTACCCAGAAAGATTAGGGAAGGTTTTTATCATCCATGCGCCTTACATATTTATGACAGTATGGAAAATTGTATACCCCTTTATCGACAAAAATACCAAGAAGAAGGTCAGATTTTGATTTCGTACCTTCATTGAGTGGAAAACTTCATACATGCTGTTAGACTGCATTACATATCCGAGCATTCACACTTCACAGACAAATACTTGGGCTTTTACAGATGTATCTCATGATGGTTGATTAACTCTTTATCTTCCAATACTGTGCAGATATTATTTGTAGAGAACAAAAGTTTAAAATCAACTCTGCTCGAAGAGATTGATGAGAGCCAGCTCCCAGAGATATACGGAGGCCAACTGCCATTAGTACCAACCCAGGACAGCTAATTAAACAACTGAGCTGGGAGAAAAACAGAAGAAACATAAAATGGATAAATTGCTCTTCTTTCTTAGCATATCTTTGGTCCAGTGCATTATTGATGTACCTTTTCACTTATGTCTATTTGTATGAGGATATATAAGACTGTGCATGGGTCAAGTTGGAGGATTTTTTCAACTTGTTGGGTTGAGAAATTCCCAACCCACATAGGTCGGGTAAGGCTGGTGATTTGTGCATTTGTGCTTGCATGTTTCATTTCTTATAAAAATTTGGACTTCCATAAAACTATTTAAGCCCTTTTTTTTTATAAATTAATTATTATAATTCACGTAATGTGCCTAAATTATGTTCCAAATTACCACATTCATCAAAACTAATTTTCAAATACCAAAATAAATCAAATTAAAAATTAAAATAAGGGTAATAAAATAAACTAATATATATGGTGGGTTAGGTTGGGTAAATGAGTTAAAAATATCACCCCGAACCTGACCTGAACCAAGGCTTAAAATAAAATTACAATCCAACTCACAAAAACCAACCCAAGGAGTAGAGTTGGGTCGGTTTCGTCGGGTTTGTGGGTTGGATTCACACTATATATATATATTCAACAAACAAGTATCCAATAGCATGTAAAATTCAAAAAGAGATGGAGAAATTCAATAATCAAATCTCATAGCACTGACCAATTGGTGTCATAGAAATTTACAAATTATTGCCATAAGAAATTAGAAGAACACACTACGACGATGTAGCAACAAAAAGATAAAAATTACACAACATCGTACCAATGACTATGACAATTGCAAGTACAAAAAAGAAAAATTAATAAAAATTTGAGCAACTCGCAACTATTAACATACCTCATGGACTCTTTAGTAACAAGTATACTCTTGTGAGGCTTCACCTAAATCTGTTAGCATTGCCATTTCAACTAGAGCACTCTCAACTATTTGATTAGGCTTAAGAGATCAGATGTTCTTCATTCTGCTTAAGCGTCTAACTCTAACTTTAGTCTATATCACCAAAACCTGATGGCTGTATCAAGTGATTCAAATGATGTTGACCAAATTTTCATCTGCTGCCAACAAACAAGTTGTCATCAATTCTTTGAATGACACATAACTTTGACAGACAACTAAAGTTGCTGATAAAACAGTCTTCAATCTTTTCTTCAACTAGCAACAAGAGTCAATCAGCCAATCAGCCGAATTGCAACTGTTGGTTATGCACTCTAACCTTATGAATGTACCGAAAAGGACATATCTATTTGCCTTTGGGGATTGACTACCAGTAATCTCCACAAGAACACAAACCATCTTCAAACCGGTGAAAACGGATTCGATCTCTCACAATTATCACTCTGCATAATACTCTAGAAACCAGTTTTATCCAACAATGACAGTCATGACAAATTCGCAGGTTTTTCGAAACCCTAATATCTGTTCCAGGACTAGTTTTCAGGAGCCCATAGGCCAATGCCAACTTTTCACTATGACAATTCAAATTTTCCTCCCTTTCCTCTTCAGAGACATCCATCAAAACCAACCCTGTCACAGGGGTAAATCCCTCCAACTTGATCCGTTGGATCAACCCTTCCAACACTTTATATATTGCTTCTGTTTCAGGGTGTGACCGATCACCTGCCTTGAATCGGTGAATGACACCCTTGAACTCCACCCAACTCTTTCCACGATTTTTACGAATTCCTGTCTTTTTCATCATTTCTCTCACTCTCTCAGCACTATCCCATCTCTTTACAGAGCAATAGATATTAGAGAGCAACACATAGTCTCCACTCCTGAGACGGGATATATTTGCAATTGCAACCTCACCTAATTCTGGCTTCCCGTAAGTTCTACAAGCGCTAAGAAGTGCCCTCCATATAACAATATCTGGCTCCATTGGCATTGAGTCAATTATGGCATGAGCCTCTTCCAAAAGCCCCACTCGACCTAAGAGATCAACCATAGCTCCATAATGCTGAAGTTGTGGCTGAATCGAGTAACAACTTGTCATTAAATCAAAGTGTTTGCGACCATGTTCAACCAAACCACAGTGGCTACATGCCGTTAAAATTCCAATGAAAGTTATTGAATCAGGTAAAACGTGTTCATCCTCCATCTTTGAGAATATCGCAATTGCATCCAAACCAAGACCATGAATTGCTAGGCCATGGATCATTGCATTCCAAACAGACACATCATCACGCCTCACACTCTCAAAAACTTGTTTAGCAGTTTGGATTGCACCACACTTGGAGTACATGTCTACCAGTGAAGAACTCAGAATAAAATTGAGTTCAATTTTTTTCTGAATCATTTGATCATGTACCCAATGAGCATGATTAAGAGCTCCAAGCCTTGCACACCCAGTTAGTATAGAAGCAAATGTAAACGCATCCAGTTCAACATTTGAGCTCAGCATCTCCCTGAAGAATGCCAAAGCCTCCTCAAACCGTGCATTCTTAACATAACCCCCAATGACCGAGTTCCATGTTACTGTATCCCTTGTGGGCATTTTATCAAACACCTTCTTTGCAAAATTACATTCTCCAATCCTCATAAGACTTTCAATAATTATATTGACAGAGACCAAATCAAAATCCCAAGAAAAAACCTGATGAATAAGTCGACGAGCGAGATTGAGGCGATGACAGTGAGCATAAGTTGATATTAATATAGCTACAAGAGAAGGATAGGCTCCATAGCCAAATTTGATTATTCTTGCATGGGTTTGAGTTGCGGTTCCGGAATTGAAGGAGTGTTTGCAGGCTTCAAGAACACGGTAGAGTGTTTGATGGTCTGAATGAAAGAATGGACAGAGGTAGATAAATCAATATGCAAATTCAAAGCTACAATAGCAAGTAGCAACAGAGTTTTACATTCTCTCCTCTTGTATTGTATGTAATATAAAAGCCAAAAATAAAAAGTACAGTGGAAGGAGAAAGAGAGCAAAGAGTAGTGAAGAGGAGAGGAGAGGCACCTAACCTTCGATGTTAGCAGCAGAATGGAAACAGAGAGAATTCCAGCTGAAGGTGAAGGTGATTGGACAACAAGTGAGCCTCTTTGCTCTCTGCATCATCACAATCGCCATCATTCATTCCTTTTCCATTACTGAGAAGTGAGAAGAGATCCTCATTACTCACTACTTCTTTCTAGTACTGGGCTCGACATTTACTTCTCGGCCCATATGTCTCCTTCTTCTCCACCTGCTTTGGCCCGTATCCCAAATGTCATACACAATATTTCCTTTTGAGAAACGAGATCGCAACAATATTTTTATAATAAATTCTAAGTGGCAGGTTGTTATTATTGAGACAAAAAATTAATTTTAATGTTAGGTTCAAATTTAAACTAATAACAACTAACTATCTATAATTTGTTGTGAAAATATTGTGAAATTTTTTGAAAGATAATCAAGTATATGCATATGATATGTTTGATTTTGGATCCAATGTGGTCTTCTTGTGCTCAATCACACACATCAAGAAATAAATTATGCCAAAAGTAAGTTTAAGGTACCATTTCTTTTTCTTTTTTTTTAGTGAGATATAGCTTTGTTTCAAAGCGGATGTTTACAAAATTTTGAGGAACAAGAAAATTAAAAATGACAAACGATTAAATAAAGGTCAAAATATTAGAATATTTTAATTTGAAAACTATATACCTTTCAAATTATCTTATTTGGGCATTTTGTCTCACTTGCTCTTTATTGTATATCGTCTATACACATCATTCATTTCACTTTTTAAATATGAATATTATATGTGAAATTGTCGATGTTATATCTTATGTGTCCATTCTGTATAGTACATATCAATGAGTGTGAAAGAACAATTACCTTTTTATTTAATGCAAAGTTGAGAGAGAGAGAGAGAGTGAGTGAGAGATCATGGATTTTGTGGGGTATAAGAAGAGAATACAAAGGCAAAAGTGTAACTCCATTTTAAGTACCAACCAACTAAGACCAAGGTCTTCGCGGTTCTAAACATTTCTTTGGATAATCGATATGAAGCGTATCTCCAACCTAAACCCCCCCCCCCCCCTCAGCATTAAATACTATATGGCTGCTATACCAAACAATGCCTTAATTTTTGGAGTGCTTACTGCCATCGTAGTTGTGATTGTTGTGATCAATCCGCTAGATCAAATCTTCTTTTAAGAGAGCTTCCATCAAATTAATATCCTCAATCAAATATATTCCCACATACTGGTATTTTATTTAAAGAACACTAAAAAACTGTGTCTTGTAATGCAATAGCATGACAAGTTATATATCAAATATTTTAGAAATAAGATTTTTAAAATAACAAATATTAATAAGTACCATGCTGTTGGACTAATATAAGTTTCAATTAATAAAAAAATTTAGTAAATAAATAAAGTGACATAAAAGTAATTCTACAATTTATTTTAATATTTTCTATACTACTATTTAAGGGGCTTTCCCTGTTTGGATTCCACATTTTTCATGCTTAAGATACCCTCATCATACCCACTTACAAGTTTTCAACTACCGGGAATAGATATGTAAATTAAAACTCCTACATTTTAAAACCACAAACTCACGTACACTTTGCAGTTTCTATCTCACTTTCTCTCTCATTTTTTTTTTTTCAAATTGAAGACATTTAGTTTAGCTCTACATCCTCCTTTCTTTTTCTTCAGATTAAAGACATTTACTGTCAGAGGCTTCAACAAATTTTCAGGTTCTATTTTTTGCAAGTTCCTCTTTATTTTCTTTTCTTTTGTTTATGATTGACTTTCTTTAAGTTCTACTTTTTTTTTTCTTATATGTATCACGTTAACTTTTTTTTCTTTTTTCTCTTCTTCTTTTTTTTAAATGTAATTTTGAAATAAATGGTTCCTTCATATACTCTACCATTGCACTTCTTAATGAATTGTCATTTCATGTTGTAGGGATTGTGATCCAAAGACAGGGCTGCCTTATGCTACAAAAGAAGCATTCAAAATCATTCATAAACAGTTAAACAATATGACTTCCCTTACCTCCTTTAATAGCCTTTGTTTACATTTTATTTAAAAATTTTGAATTGAAATAAAAATAGTTCCACATAAATGATCAATTACTATTTCCTTCTCCTTCCTCACTTCACTTCTTTTTTTTTTCCTTCTTCATATATATATATATATTTTTTTTTACCATCATTGTATATGTTTTTGGCGTTAAATTTTTTTATTTAGGTATGTAGCAACCTTGAGTTCTACATTTTTTTTTTAATGTATCACGTTAACTATCCTTTTTTTTTTTTAATGTAATTTTGAAATGTTGGTAGTGACTGAATGTATATGTTTTTGGCGTTAAATTTTTTTTATTTAGGTATGTAGCAACCTTGAGTTCTACTTTTTTTTTTTTTAATATATATGTATCACGTTAACTCTTTTTTTTTCTTTTTTTTTAAATTTAATTTTGAAATGTTGGTGGTGATTGAAAACAAAAAAAGCCACGTTGTATCAAAAAAATTATCTACCACGTTTCTATTTTCAAAAAAAAAAAATCCTATGTTTTGTAAAAAAAAAAAAAAAAAAACTCTGGCTGACTCTTTTCTTTTTCAAATTCAAAAAAAAAAGAAAAAACCTTAACACATTTGAATTCCACTCCCACATTTTACTCCTAACAAATTGTTTGAATTCCACTCTCCCATGTTTTACTCTTAAGAAACTGCTTTACTATCAAATTTAAAAAATTTTAACTTCTCTTTAATAACATGCATGCTAACGTTGGTTTGTTAATTAAAGTTTTTTTTTTTTTTTAAATACTTGGTTCCCTAATTCTTTTATCTCTCTTAAGGTTCACGTATGCACAAACTTTTTGGATTGCATTGAGGAGTCATTGGAATGGACATGTAAAATAGTAGGGTTAAACATGTAAAATTATCAATTTAAAGAGTCCTAAATTTTAGATAAATTTGACAAAACATTACCTACAAAATAGGAACACTTCTACTAACCCACTTATTCTAACACATGTTTCTAATATTATATTCTTAAAAAAACCTCATGTTGAGTAAAAAAAAAACGCAACTAAATAGTAAAATTTCTAATATTTCCTTATTTGGATTCCTCATTTTTTTAGTTCAAAAATGCTTTTATATTCTTATGTTTAAGTAGAAGTAAAACTAAAGGACACTCTAATAAGAATACAACTCTAACTCCTACTAAAATATTGCCTAAAATATAGGACAACTTTTCTGTAAATTTTCAAATTACTTTATCCACTTATAAATTAAATTTTCAAATTAAAAATTATATATATAAAATAAAAAAACACATTTTTTTCTACAAAATAGGTATATTAAAAAAAAAATCTCATTGCAAGTTTGATATGCCAGTACTGTAATAATTACTAATGGTGTGCAGGCACAATTTGACGCAAACACTACCTTGATCATTTGTTTTTAGGATAATATTTCAAACCTATAATATCTACCCTACAATGGTTATTCTTTACTAGCCTCTGAGCACGCGCGTGAGCGCGTGCTCAGAGGTTTTTCTATTTTTTGGGTAAGGGTTAATTTAGGGCATTTATTATAATTTGGAATTATTACATTTTTCAATAAAAAAAAAAAAAAAAAAAAAAACCTAAGGGTGTGATGAGTGTCATGTGTGGAGAAATAATTTTCCAATCACACTCCTAGATTTTTTTGTGATGAAAAATTATTGTGATTGGAAAATTATTTCTCCACACATGACACTCATTACACCCCTAGGTTTTTTTTTTTTTTTTTGTGATTGAAAAATGTAATAATTCCAAATTATAATAAATGCCCTAAATTAACCCTTATCCAAAAAATAGATGAGCCTATGAGCACGCGCTTGCTCAGGGGCTAGTTTTTCTTTATGAAATTGATCCAACAATTTATAAAGTTGAAAAAAAAGTGCAGTTTTGAACTGTCATATCACATACGACCACTAAAAAGTATAACAAGAATGGTTTCTAAACATAATTATTAGAACCGCTAGCTGTTAATGCATAACTAGGCCTCTTGGAATGAAGGCTTCGGCCTTTGTACAAGTGTTGGATTTGGGCCAATCTCCCAAAGATCCTCTGCCACCATAATTCGTATCTCTTTCTTACGTGGGGGTACTTGGTGGGCAATTGGGGCGAGCATTCTTTTGTTTCTTTAAAGAATGTGTTATGCGAAAATGGCCCTACTACCGCAGTTTTTCGAAAAAAAATTAGCAATATATCAATAGAAAAAATATAAAATAAAATAAAAAGTGAAAAACATATTTTAGTCTCGATATTTTTAGCCGATTCGCATTTTAGTTCTTACATTTTATTTTTATCATTTTTAATTCCTATCTTGAAAAATGTTTCCCGTTTTGGTCTCTGCCGTTACATTAGAAACAGAGAAAACTGACGTGACAAACGACAAGAATAAATAATATGAAATTAATGTCCACGTGGTCTAAATTAATAATAAACAAATTTTTTAGCATTAAAAAATGCCACGTCAGCATCTAAATTTAAAAAATTCATTTATTAATTTTAACTAAATAAAAAAAATTAAAAACATAATTAAAACCTAAAAATCATATGAATTGAGATCTAAGCGTGTCTTGAATAAGAACACAAACCCATATCCAAGAACACAAACCCAGAAATTAAAAAAAAATTAAAAAAACCCATTTGGATCCAGATTCCAAAACTTCAAACGCACTTCAAAAATAACAGTGACTCTCTTACTAAGGTTGCTCTTCTCTCTCAATTTTTACTGCAATGAAGCTTGCAGTAAAATTATACAAACACCTAGTAAAATTATAAAATAATTATAGATATACAAATATAAAAGGTATATTCATTATAAATTCAAAATATATTCAACTAATGATCAATTTAATCATTACTTAAGTAATAAAATTTAACAAAGCTAACAAAATAAATCAAATTAACTTATCTTTATAACATGCACATTCAAATTGATTAAACTCAGAAGTAATACATGATATATGAACCAAAATAATAATATCTTTTCTTCATCTTGGCTAATTAACTCCATCTATGTCAATGTTATCATCATGTTCAACATCTTGAAAAATTATTTTTTCATAGACATTTTCTTTATTATTATCAACATTTACTTCTTCTTTTTGGTTTTTTTATTCTAATAATTTTTTCTTTATATTTTTTCTTGGCATTTTAGCTTTTTAGACTCAAAATAATAATAAAAAAATAAAAAATAATTATAATTTCATTTAATACATTATTAATAGCATAGAAAATAAATTTGCACATATGAAAGTGAGTGTTATGAGTATAGTCTAAGTTTTGTAGGAGAAAGAGAAGGGAGGAAAAAAACTCATGGACTTGCTATTTCATTAGACTCAATTAAGTTTCTCAATAATTTTGTGTTAACAAAGTCTAACAACTTGTTTAAATCAAATAAAATCACAAATTTTAACAAAAAAACTCATTTTAAACTCGCATGTCTATATATAGTACAATACATACGATTCACTGATACCATACGATTCATACGATACACACTTATGTATCGGACAATTCATAAGCACTTACGATATAAAACTTTTTGTACACGATATGATACGTATCGTACGATACGTATTGCGTATTGTACAATACGTATCGTGTATCGTACGATACTGACAACTATGGATACCAATGCCACCATCGCCACTCTCGAATCTCCACCCTCTAAAGTCTGGCAATTGCGCTTCAATCCTAAGGTTATTTTACCATTTTAACCTTTCATTCTTTTTTCTTTCTTTTTTTTTTTTTTAATTTTTGGGTTTGTATTATTGGATCTGTGTTTGTATTCTTATTGTTCTTGTTCAAGACACACTTAAATCTCAATTCATATAATTTTTAGTTTTTAGTTCTATTTTTAATTTTTTTATTTAGTTAAAATTAATAAAATAATTTTTTTTTTTAATTTAGATGTTGACGTGTCATTTTTTAATGCCAAAAAACATTTTTTATTATTAATTTAGGCTACGTGGACATTAATTTAGTATTATTTATTCTTGTCGTTTGTCACGTCAGTTTTTTCCGTTTTTGATGTAATTGCAGTGACCAAAATGAAAAGCATTTTTCAAGATAAGTACTAAAAGCGGTAAAAATAAAATGTAGGGACTAAAATGAGAATCTCCTGAAAATGTAGTGACTAAAAGGTACTTTTCACCTTAAAAATTATAAGGATGTATTATCTTTTTTGAAACTCAAGTTGGTAAAATTTGAGTTTATCATGAAACTCGAGTTCTTAAAAAAAATATACTTAGAAAAATTTTGAAAATTTTTTATGGTACTCGAGGTCCATAAACTCGAGTATCATAAAAAACTCGATTTCACCACACTCAAATATCCAAAAAATAATAAATCTCAACATATTTTTGAAACAACAATAGATTATAACATAATTTGTAAAAATGTGTTGTTTAACTCTTTCGCCGTGTTATGCAACCTCAATAGGGAACAGGAAAATAAGAACTCGTTTTGTACTGGATCATTTGAAAAACTCGATGGAAGGACAATAAAAGAATGCAAATCTTCAAACAACAAATGAATGAACGAAATGATAAAGCTCGGTGGGTGGGTGGGTGGGGGAATTTAATCAATGAATGAAATGATAATAGAGGAGAGCAAAGCAAACGCAATGAACCAAAAGGACAAACAAAGTAAAAGGAAGAGTACTGTTCATGTAAGCCAAAGCCAGGTTAAAGCCTGAACCTGAACTTGAGGCTGAGGGGTGAGCAACTGACACATGCAGATGCAGTGAGTCAAGGACAAGGAGAGACGAACTGTAAGCATCCAACAGGGTCTTGACGTGTCAATATTTCATTGGCTTCAGTAGTACGTTTGGTTGACCAGAGTTTAATTATTCTGAAAAGAAGATAAAGCCATTATAATAAAGTATTTTCTCAAACTTTGAGAGGGTGTTTGAGTGCGGTATTAAAATTGTTATTTAAATAATATAACACATATTTTTATAATATTTTTTCATTACATATATTTTTTAAAAACTTAAATAATTTTACTAGAATAATATTACTACCCTTATTTTTCTTTTTGGTCCTATAATATTAGGTCATTCATCGGCTAGTTCATAACGTGTTCTTGCTTTGCACAAGCCTTGCAGTGCCATTGGAACCATGACATGTGTGCTAGAACACAGAAGGTGTTCAATATTGACAGCCATCACATGATGTGGGTAAGAACTAATAAGAATGAAGAAGAGAGCAGAAAGAGAGAGAGAGAGAGAGAGAGAGAGAGAAGCACCTGATTGTCACACCATAATCTCAAAAGTTATGGATTAGCTAAGGGTAGGGCCGTAGGGTGTCTTTGAAAGTACAAAATTCAGCCTTTTTCAGACCAGCTTAGGCAAACCGACTACCGCTGAAACACTTGACAGTTTCTGTACTTCCCTGCAACTTTTTTTTTTTACGTTGCCAAGGAATAGTATTACTTAAATGCTTCTCATTTTAAATGACCAAGTTACCCCCTTTTCTTGCTTTCCTTAATTAATGAAGTCTACTGTTTCAGAAATTTTCTGCCAATGTAATAACCCTTTTTGGGCTTTTATTTGTCAATAAGAATTCATTAAGCAGACACAAGAGATTAGTAGATTACCATCTATTGCGCAAACACCATTAGTATATATATCCTCAAAACAATCTTATGACACAAACATTCTTTCCTTTTCAATGTTGATAGTCAACTTCCTATTATGTCTAGCTATAAGAGCATTTACAGCAGTGTAGTTATATTGCTATATTGCTAAAGTTTAGCTCCTCAACACTAAAATAATGCTCCAGCAATTGAGCTAAATCTATTTTTTTTAGCTCCACTACTATAGTGTACATCTATAGATAGATGTGCACTGATCATGAGAGTTAAAAAAAATTATTTTATTTAGCCGGTGATTAAAATAAAGAAAATGCCTCTCTCTCTTAGTCACTCTCGTCTCTCTATCTCAATCACTTCGTGCTCTCCGACCCACGCCTCCGCCGGCCTCAACGTCATCAGCCCAAGCCGACCCAAGCCCTAAGCCTCTGACACACGCCTCTGTCGGCCTCAATGTCACCGGCCCAAGCCGACCCAAGCCCCAAGCCGCCAATCCACGTCTCCGACCCACGCCTCCGCCCACTTCTCTTCCGTTGATTAGACCCACGTGGACACTGTCCTCCCCAAGCCGCAAGCCACCACTGCCGCCCATCTCTCTATTCTCTTTACTGCGATTGAGTTTTTTTTTTTTTTTTTTAAATGTATTTTCATATGGGTTTGGTGGTTGTGGTGGTGGTGGTGGTGGTGGTTGAATTTGGCTATGGTAGTGGTGATGGATGATTTTGATAGTGGGTTTATGGATTTTGGTTGTGGTGATGGTGGATGATTTTGGTTTTGACAGTGGGTTTTGTGGATTTTGGCTATGAGTTTTGTGGTTTATGGTTGTGGTTGTGGTCGTGGCAATGGCAGTGGCAGTGGCAGTGGCAGTGGGTTGTGGTTGTGGTTGTGGTTGTCATGGCTGGTGGTTTGTGGTGACTAGTGGTGAAGGGGTTGTGATTGTGATTGTGGTTTTGTTTTTTTTTTTTTTTTTTTTACTATATTGTGTTGTGGTTGTCAAAGTAGAGTGGTGGTTGTGGCTGGTGGTGGTGGCTGATGGTAGAGGTGATTGTAGTTGGTGCTGTGAATGTTTTTTGGATAGTGGAATATATTATTTTATTGTAGATGATATATTATTTGATTGTGATGTTTATATTATTTTATTGTGTTGAAAGTTAAAATAGATCCACTGCTACAACATGTGTATATGTAAAATAGATAAAGTAACTTTTGGTGGAACTAAAAAGCTAAATTTTTAACTCACTGCTGTGGATGCTGAAGTTAATTTTTTTCCCTAATACCCAATAATCAAACATCAAATAATTAGCCTTTCTTTATATATCATTTTCCATATTATTGTTTGAATTTTCAAATTATTGTCCTTTTAAATGGCTTAGCAAAGGACAAGAGAGGTACTTGCACTAAGATATTTTGAGTGTCAATAATATGTCCAACTTGAGATCTTTGTCTTTTTGGCAGTATATATGCTTTGGCATTTGCCTCAAACAATTCAAAATAGAATGATGTACCAATTTTATACATTGAATCTCTAAAATTACTCACATCAATTAAGTTAAAAATGTGTAAATTTGTAAAATTTTTACATTATTGTGTAAGTTTACACTGATACTATTTACTTTACATATAGTTTTTTATTCTTTCTTTACGAGGGTAAAAAAAAAGTGTGGACAACGGTTATTATGTGAAGAAAGAAAAATAATTAAAAAATTAAGAAAAATTGATATTTTAATATAATATAATGTGAAATAGATAATGTAATATAAGGTTTTTTAAAAAGTGAGTATGTAAAATAGAAAATGTAGGTTTTTATGCTAAATAGATGGAATTTTTCGGACCACCTAATGTGAATGGTCTTTGCTTTCAATTTTTTATTTAATTTCTTTCCTTACGTTTTTTTAAATAAGTTCTTTTTTTAATCTTACTTTTAATAAATAAGCTATGGAAATAAATTCCTTACAATAAAGTAAGGCGGTATAAGCATTTGTATTGGGTGTTGTAAAACCCCCTTAGTTGCTCTTTTACAATCTCAAAACATTAAGAGACTTTTTTAATGTGTAAATATTGTCTCTCTCCGTATAATTTTATAAATAATCTCTCTCCTCTCTTATTTTTTAATATTACTTTATTATGCAGTCAATATTATTTTAATAGGTTTGATGTAAAAATAAAAATTAAGATATTGAGTGTATTATAAAGTGAATTGATATAATAAATAAAGTAAATATTTAGATGGTAAAATAACAATTCTTATACAAATCTGATCTGAGTGTGAATACTCGGCAATTTTTTTTTTTTTTTTCATAGAGAATGTTTCACACTGTATTTTTATAAACTAAAAACATGTTTAAAAACAGAGAGTGACTATGGAAAAGAGGGGAAAATATGGTATGAGATTTAAAAAATAACTTCTACCAAAAAGAGATTTAAAAAATAACTAAACATAATGAATAAAGAAAAACAACACTGACATGGGCAAACTTTTTTGTGTTTTGGGAAGTCTAGCCAAAGAGCGAATCGAGTCATTCTGAGTCTCTGACTAGTTTCATTTGGACTATCAAGTTTCAAAGTCCATAAAATTCAAAACAACTTTCTTCTTTTCTCAGTGATAAAAAAAGTGATGAAGACCGCAAATGACAAATACTCCTAGTCTAGAGAAGTCAGGCATAGGAGCAAAGGGGCAGTTTGGGAAACCCAAAAGAGCACTGTCCATATAGAAAGCAACAGCTTGCCACCTCTGCAAAACAGTTCTCAGTTCTCTCACAAAGAGACAGACAGAGAGAGAGAGATAGAGAGAGTCAGAATTTAATAAGCTGTGGACTGTGCGAAGGTTTGTTTGAAGCTTCATTGATGGATCCCGACCCCTTCACGGCGAGTTTGTTCAAGTGGGACCCGCGAGGAGTTGTCCCAGCTGCAACAAACCGGTTGCTGGAAGCGGTGGCGCCACCACAAGCAGCAGTGTACTCGGTGAGGCCAAGGGAGCTGGGAGGGCTTGAGGAGTTGTTCCAAGCTTATGGGATCAGATACTACACGGCGGCAAGGATAGCAGAGCTTGGGTTCACGGTGAATACTCTGGTGGACATGAAGGATAACGAGCTGGACGACATGATGAACAGCCTCTCTCAGATATTCAGGTGGGACCTCCTCGTCGGAGAGAGGTACGGTATTAAAGCTGCAGTTAGAGCCGAACGCAGACGCCTCGATGAGGAGGACTCTCGCCGCCGCCACCTCCTCTCCCCCGACACCACTACCAACACCCTCGATGCTCTCTCCCAAGAAGGTGATCCATACATTCCATTTCCTCTTATCAACTTTGTTCAATTCCTTTACTTTTTTCCTTTTTTTTTTTTTCACTCTTTGCGCCAATGGGCTTGCCACCTTAGGCTTGAACATAAGAATTTGGAAAACAATATAGACAGCATCAATTTTACATTTTTACTTAAAAAAAAAAAAAATATTCAACAACAACTTACAAACCTACGCTAGCTTTTCAATTAATTTGATTGACGTATCATGACAAAATTATAATAAATAATTTTTTTTCATAGTTTTTATTATTATTTATTATTGTGTGCTTTCAATGTCAACAGACCAGTATTCAAAGTAGTAAAATATGTCGTATTAAATGTAACATCAGTCCAAGAATTTTGAGTTCAATGTCACCAGATCCAAAGAAAATATACAAACAGGCAAAAATTGTAGAAGTTATAGATTTAGTCTAAGAATTTTGAGTTCAATATCACAACATCCAGAGAAAATTATTGATGCAATAAGTTCCTCGGTTCAAAGTTCATGCAACTTCTTTGTAAAGGAACAGTTTGAATGATATCTATCTTGATTCCCGCTAGCTAACAACTGTCAATACTCAGTAGTCAACACTTTCCGCTTTTTTCATGAATAATTCAGACATACACTGTTATATTAGTGCTCTGCTCATTATTAGACTTTAGTGATATTTTAATTATTGGTTTGCAACACGTGAGGGTTTATTAGTTATGATGAAAACATATTTATATATGTATCATGCATGGCATGGACAGGGCTTTCGGAAGAGCCGGTGCAACAGGAAAAGGAAACGATGGGAAGCGGCGGAGGTGGGACGTGGGAGGCGGTGGCTGTGGGCGGAAGGAGGAAACAGCGGCGGAGGAAGGGTCAAAGTAAAGTGGTGGACGTTGATCATGATGACAATGAGTTGGGTGCAGATCATGACGATGACATGAATGGTAATGTTGGAAGTGAGAGACAGCGAGAGCACCCCTTCATTGTGACTGAGCCTGGCGAGGTTGCACGCGGAAAGAAGAACGGCCTTGATTACCTTTTCCATCTCTACGAGCAGTGCCGTGATTTCTTGATCCAGGTCCAGAACATTGCCAAGGAGCGCGGTGAAAAATGCCCCACCAAGGTAATAGTAGTATATTTCATTCTTATATTAATTATTATTAGCTGACCAACCAAACCAATAACCATAGCCTAGCTCCATCTCTACCTTCTTCTTCATCAATCTTCAAGCTTTTAGGTTAACTTTAACTTGCATCTGGACGGTCCAGATACGACACTTGCTTTCCCCTTTGGGTCCACTTATTATAGTTATAAAGCTACTGTTGCATTGTACATGTTCAATATATCTCTTGCGGTCGCGCTAGCTAGGCGCAGTGGTGCACCGTCGAACTACTCCATATATATAACTCGTGATTCCTGTCAGCTGGTACGTAGGCTGGTGGATTTGTCAAATGGGGCAATGAAATGTGGGCTAGCTAGCTGAAGATTCAGAGGGAATGCTTTAATAATTTCGTGTCCTATTTTGACAGTCCCTACTGCATGGTGGCATGTCCTTCTTTCGACAGCTGCTGATTAATTTCGTACCATGCAATAGTAAACCTCTCTATTACATCCCGGATTCTAAGGTGTATCCTTTGCTGCCTTTTTTTTCTTTTCTTTTTTGTCCCCCCCCCCCCCCAAGTCGGCATTTATAACCTTCTTGCGTGGTCTCGATTTTATTCATGAATTTGATCTACCAAAACTGGAATCAGGATTCTCTTCTTACTTTTGATCGTGGCATCACATACTTTTTTTTTTTTTTCCTTTGTCTGTCTTAGCTCGCAGGGCCAAAGAGCATCTCTTCATTTGAAATTATAGTTCTTTTACAACAACACCTTCCTAGAACTTTGGCATCACTTTCATATAGGCTTACCGTATTTTCTCTCTATTCTCAAAAGCAATGTCCACATGTCTATTGTCACCCATATTAACACCCAAATTAGGTCGACTTTTCACATTTTATACCTCTATTGTTTTATGGTTGATTATATACGTGTATACGTAAGCGAGAGTGAAAAAGTGTGTAAATTTTGGTATATATACCATATTATTTATTAATATATTGATTAAATTATACTCTTGAGTCTAAAATTTAGGCTTGTTTTTATTTTTATCCTTTATGTTTGATATTGTTGATATATTGATTATATTTATTTCTATTAGTAATCTAATCCTTTTAAGTGTTAGATAAATATTATCCATTAAGACAGGTTAATAATATAAGTTCATTTTATTTTATTTTTATGAAAATATAAGTTCATTTTTATTAGTAATATATTCGTTAAATGTCAAATAAATGTCATCCGGCCATATAAGTCAATTTATGTTAGTAATTTAACTATTAAATGTCGAGTAATTGCTATCCATTAAAATACCTCACTTATATAATATCAAGTGTTACAAAATTGAATCAAATGTGAAGAATTAAAATAAAAATTTGAAACATAGAGAGCCAAAAGTATAGTTTAAGTTTTAATATTAAATAATATAAATCTAAAGATTTATATAATATCATATCATTTAAATTTTTATAATGAACAACACTATTACATGGTTAATTTAAGAAATAAAATATTAACCCTCTTTCACATGAGAGAAAGAGTCCTACATTAATAGGGAAGAGATACCATTTCTCATTATCAACTTAAATACTAGGAAAAATAAGTCTTCACTTGATAATTAACCTGGTAACTGGTAAGGTTAATGATCTGTGATGTACATATATGTCGCATCGTACAGGTGACAAACCAAGTGTTCAGGTTTGCGAAGAAGGCTGGAGCGAGCTACATTAACAAGCCTAAAATGCGACACTACGTGCATTGTTATGCCCTCCACTGCCTTGACGAGGAAGCGTCCAATGCACTGAGAAGAGGTTTCAAGGAAAGAGGGGAAAACGTTGGGGCTTGGAGACAGGCATGCTACAAGCCTCTGGTGGCCATAGCAGCACGCCAAGGATGGGACATTGACGCCATTTTCAATGCACATCCCCGTCTATCCGTTTGGTATGTACCAACCAAACTTCGTCAACTTTGTCATGCTGAGCGAAACCATGCCACAGCTTCAAGCTCTGTTTCTGGTGGGGCTGACCACATGCCCTTCTGAAATACAAGGCGTCATCAGGTGCACTGACTACTATATGTTCTGTGAGAGAGAGAGAGAGTTCAAGGAACCCGGTCATATTAAATATTGTACGTGGGTCTCTAGAGGAAAATATGTAATTCTATGACGGTACTAAATGATGACAGTCTGGTCATGTGAACTATTCCTATTGCTTTGTTATGTTTGATATCGTATTTTGACATTTTATATTCTACGTACCAATTATACCAATTACCAAAAGACAAATAATTTTATCTGTTTTTTGGTTAGTATCAGGTCTCTAATTTAATGATGATGTTATAACTCAATAACTAAAGTTGTCAGGGCTTTAGCAGTGTAAATCTCATCATTTAATCTGAAGCTTAAAGCATGCTACTGCTAATGAGAATTATGAGACCATGAGAGGCAGGCACTGATTTTCTGATGATTATTTGTATCTGTTATTTATGAATGAATGATGTGAGGTTGCAAGTATTAGAGACACGGAAAATTATTGGATAGTCTGGGACCAATGCTCCTGCACTACATAATAATTATTCTAGTGACTCTATAAATTAAGGTTGTTGTGATGAAATAAAGGTTAAACAATTACACGGTAACAAAATAAAACAAAAATAAGGCACTGATCCCATAAAAAAAAAAAAGGCACTGATGACATGGGCTTTTTTTTTTTTTGATGAACCCATGGGCTTGAGATGATATATATGAGTGATACGGAAGGTGTCTTTGTGGGGATTCAAACCCCTCCCCCAGGAAGGATGGGTTGAGTGAAGGCTCCTAAGAGCACTAGCATCAGGGGTGTAAACGTCCTCCAGTTGCTATTTTACAACCAAAACTACAAAAAGCTTGCCCCATCCAGGTATGGGAATCCTATATATTTTACAACTTGTGAACAGTTGGTTCTTATATATAGAACATGTAAAGACTCAATTTGTAACGATCCCAAATTCGTACTAGGTTCAAATGTTATAAGCCTAAACAATAAATTTGTAGAGCGTGGACGTCAAAAAACTAGATTAACTCCAAAAAAAAAAACGATCAAACTTCACTCTTATAGATGAATTAACACCAGTATTACGATCAACCTCCTCTTGAAACAAGTTCAGTTCTTTACTTTCTCTGGTTATTCTTCTCCGTACTGTTCGTTTATTCGTTCTGATCTCCTTTTCTCTCAATTTCTTCTTCCATGTTATATACTGTCCTCTTGAGGTTCTCTTCACCACACACTTGTAGGTTGGGTTCAGGGGATCCCTTCCTGTCCCATCCAACACCTTTTGGAACCTCCAACCAGCAGCTGTAAGGCTGCTTCATCACTGTTCAGGCATCACCTCCACATTAATGCGACCAGAGAGTTGGTTGAAAGGCAATTAATGCGAAGGCAGCTGTTGTCAAATATATTTGTTTACCCTTTTCTTTCTTACCCTTGGTCCCATGTCCCACTTTTAGTGGTAATGTAGCTCTGAAGTGTGTTTGTAACAATATGGCGTTCAGGTCGTCATCGGACACATATTGCCGAAAAGGATTTTGTCCTCGGACGAACACTGAACTCACCTCACGTGGCATCTATTCTTCTTCTCATTTGGTTACCCTTATGACCCGATATGGGCCTCCTCGGACAGTTTTATGTCCTCGGATGGGCCACAAGCCCAGTTAACACGGTTTTAATAATTATTGGTTAACCGGCCCCCATAGAACCTATTGTTCACTTGGATGTAAAACAAATACTATTATTTTAATTGAAAATTTTGATCTTCTCTATCTTCATTCACCTCATCTCCCAGTTGTAGAAGCTCCATGCTCTTTCCATGTCGCTCATTCACACTCTTTCTCTCTACCTTTTTTTTTCTCTTCAAGATTCAGATTTGCTTTGGGTGGCTTCGTGGGAGTGATGTGGTTTATTGAAGTGTTCAAGTGTGTTCCCTCTTGACCTCATGATTTTTGGCTTCAACTTCCTTGTTGCAGCGTTGAGGAGCTAGCACTGTTGTTGGAACCTCCACTTAGAGCCAAACTTGGGCTTAGGTGGAGGCTTGCCATCGACGAGACAGAAGGAGTCATCATCGGTGGTGTTGGAGGAACACAAGGAGTCGTCTTGGAGTGGTTCTGGTTCTGGTTGTTGAAGTTAGCGCAGATCGGCATGGGGTTGTCGGGGCTGTGGGTGGCCGTGTGTAGGCGTGGGTGGGTGGTTTTGCTCGTCGTGGGTGGGTGGTTTGCTCGCCTGGGTTTTTGTGGGTTTTAATTTTGGATTTTAGTTTGGTGCTATAATGGTGGGTTTGGTTTTGTGTTTAAATGGAGTTTGAGAGGTGGTGGTGGTGGTGGTGTGTTTGGTGTTTTTGGGTGGTTGGTTCGGTGGTGCTGGTGTGTAGAGATAGAGATGAAGTGATAGGGGGGATAATAATTTTTAATATTTTTTGTTGGTATATTTTATATTATTTCAATGAATTGTTTGTAAAAATAGAAACAAAGATATTGAGAGAGTTGTAAAATGAGATGGTAAAATAGATAAAGTAAGTTTTTAGGGTGTAAAATAGAACTTTTTTAGCATCCTGAATGCTAATGCTCTAAGTCCTAACCCATTCTATACCTCTTTTTTTTGCTAGGATGAGGGTATAGGTTAGGCCGTCATCCTATACTACTTCCACTATTCGGATTCATCATCTTTGTGGACTTTTTATGGTTGTTGGGTGTGGTGGGCCTTTTTGAGATGTTGGGCTAGGCTTCCTCCCGCTGTACTAGTCCCGAGTGTTCTGGATAAGAGAGTTGGGATTGGTCCAATTGTAACCCACCTTGGTCCGGCTTGTGCACAAATCATGCCCCATTTGTCGAAACTTTGGTCACATGCTCATGGCAGGCGGAGCTGCTATGGAAGAGTTATAGCAAGCAGATATAATAATGATAAAAGAAAGCACTTTTACCATTAGAAAAAATAAATAAAGGATTCTTAATTAAAATGAAGACCATAAGAAACGACTCGTAAATGAAATTGCGGAAATAAGTAGAGAAGAAATGAGTTATCAATAGAAGGAAAAAGATCAATCCTCCATGTCAAGTTATGGTTACAGGACCGAGACCAAGGAGTGAACCATTTTCTTTATGTGAGTAATCTCTCAGGAAGATCCTGCCGTAGAAACACTTTGAGGGAAACGAGCCTGAATGGCTTGTGCCCAAAAGAATCCTTTGCCCCTAACAGAGAGTAGGCCTTTAGAGGGAGAGAAGGGATTAACTTATTGGTACATGCCTACCATTCTATGCTCTCTATTTTTTGTTATTTAATTATTCTTTTCCCTCTTTTCTTTTCTCAATGCTTACCTCTCTAGTAATATTGTGACTCTCTCCTAGAGGTTACTATTTCCATGATGATGATCCCCCCTACTGTGCACAGCAAGGGTTCTTTATATACTACCTGTTGTGACTGGTTTTTACAATTTTAGCCTTTAACTACCTTTGTCTGGTCTGGGTATCCCTGTCGACTACCACTGGCACTTTAGTTGTCCAGCCACCACCACTTACCTGTGCTGGCTGCTTCACTCCCCATCATCAGACAAAGAAACTTATTTTGTTTGCTTGCTCACCGTGGCATTCTTATCCGCCACGGTGTGGGTTTTCTCTATTCCTATTCCTCATGGCATGCACCTAGTGGTTCTAACTCACCATTGCTTCTTTTGGGTAGTATGTCATCTCAGTAAGATATTTCTCCCAAAAGAACCTGAGTGGGAACCCCAGAATAAGCTTTCCCCTCTCCCCACTGCCAAACCATACCCTGTCTTACCTCTGACCCATGACCCACCACTTCCTGTATTGGCTGGGTACAGGTTGGTGATGTCTAGACCTTGCGCGTGCTCCACTTCTGTGTACGTCAAAAACTTGTCTGCTGCTCGTGCATTTGTCGTGGTCTGGAAGCTTGTCTGTGCATTCTGCTGCTCATCCTTGACGTTTTATGGCATGAACTTCTTTCTGATTTCTCATTCCTTACAGCTTGCTTCTTCTCAAAGGCTTGGGCCTTGTTTGATTATGGGCTTTTCTTCCTATAGCCATACTCTTTTGCTTCTTCTGTAGTCTTGTTACCGTTTCTGCCATGCTACTCTGCTATTCCTACTGCGGTGATACTTGACCCAAGCTTGTTGGGCCACTTTGGGCCTGCTGCTTGTTCTTTTCTCAATGACTTAATATGGTTATTGGATTCATACTCATGCTACTTTGGGCGGCTTTCTTATTACATTTCTTGTGGGCTCCTTTGTCCCCTTAATTTCTTCTTGAGCATCCTTGGCCCATTTGCTTTCCTTGGGAATCCTTGACCCTTTTTTCTAGTTCTGTGTACCCATGGGCTTTTATTAACTCTTTTGGACTTCCCTGACCCAATTACCTTATCCTTCACCCTTGGGGCTCATGGGCTTTCCATCAACCTCTTACTTTCTTTACTTGCATTACCTCAGGCTTATTGTAGCCCATTCTCACTTTTCTTCATTACGTACTGCCCATAGGTTTACTACTTCTCTTTCCGGGCTCCTTTAGGTCCGTTTGCTTCCTCAAGGCCCATTTATTTATTTTATGGGCTTATGATCCATTATTCCTGCCACTCGGGCTTAATGGTTTTCTATCTATTCACTAACTCTTCTCTGCCCATATTGTTGGGCTTCTTCCTTCTACTGGGCTTCCCAAAAATGAGCATCAGCACTGGGCTACTTTCCCACACACACACACACACACATATATATATATATATATAGTGTTAGATTTTAAGACAAAAATTAAGATACCCATAACCATGATAATGTACTCAAATTTTGTTATCATAAATTTGAATAAGCACAACTTACAAAATTTTTCCCCTTAAAGTTCCCCATGTATTCATCCCTGAAATGAAGCATATGCAAATTATTTCTTTGATAAGCAAATTTCTTCTCTAAAACCATTACAATATTAACCTTAATTTTGCTATGATGCATATAGAATAACAAAACCTAGACACTACAAAAAATTTGGTCTTTAGCAACAGCATATAGTTGTCGCTAATGCTTTAAATATCGTCACTAATTATATTGGTGATGAAAAATATCGTTTTAGGAGGCAAAATTTTAAGCCAATTATAAAATGCCACATCAAAATTTAGTGGCAAATTCTAAACTAATGTCATTAAATTAATCAAATTAGATGATGACATGTGTCATCCAAATTGACATCACATTGGCATATCAAAATTTGCCACGTGTCATTTGGCCCACAAAATAAAGATAAATTTCATATTTAAAATTTATGGATAATTATCTTTATTAAAATAAATAAATAAATAAGATAAAGATAAATTTTCTATTCAAAATTTGATAGATAATTATCTTTATTAAAATAAATAAATTAAATAGAGATAATTGTTTATCTTTGTTGATTATTATCTTTATCAAAATGTGATCTCTATCAAAATAAATAAATAGAGATAATTATCTCTAAGAAGAATTTGGACCAATCAAAAGTCTACTACATACTTTCAAGCATATCAATTTAAAGTGGAGCTTATCCTTTGAAATCACTATAAATAGAGGACATCCCCTCTCATTTTCACCACCAAGTTTTCAAGAGGCCCTAGCTCTAGAGAAATTCCGTCTCAAGAAACTTTGAAGAACTTGAAGAATTTTTGAAGAACTTGAAGAACATTCGAAAAACTTGAAGAACATTTGAAGGGCTTGAAGAACTTGAAGGACAATAAATCTCTAATAAGCTCGAAGCTAGAGATTTATTGTGAAGACCGATCAATCCATCTTCCAATTAAAGTCAAGAAGATTCTTGTTCGAGTTAAGTTCAAAGAAGATAGAATCAGAGGACATTCTTTTGTAAAAAAATTGAAATAGAGATTGTACTCATCATTTATCAATACAAATTTATATTTGCAAACCATATTTCTTTTCAATTGTTTGATTTTCTGCAATTGAGAAAAATTTGTGTTTACAGTCATTGCTAACTTTCATTGAACAAAAATCATAACAAAAAAGATTTTTAGTGACGATATTAATGTCGTCACGAATACAATACTATTAACAATGACAAAGTCGTCACTAATAGTGACAATTGTCATCATAAATAACTCAACAACGCCAGGAGAAATGTCGTCGCTACTAACTCATTATTAGTGACGATTTTTTTTGTCGTCGCCAAGAGATATTATTGACGACGTCATTTTTGTTGTCACTAATATGTCATTACTAGCTACGATACTTGTTGTCATCACAAATAATGATATATTAGTGACCACAGACATTTCATCACTAAAAATTGCATATTGGTAATGATATTGTTTGTTGTCACTGATGATATGATAAAATATTAATAACATTTTACATTTTTTGGGGGATTTTTCTTTAAAATTTATATTCTGAATTTTACATGGGTACCTGATGGGAAATAATAAACTACAATCCTATACACATCACAAATTTTCAATCACAAATACTCATATAAGCATAACAACTATTCAATCAATAACTACTAATAAGGGAAAATAATACCCAAATTCAATATCATATACATAATATAAGTTCCAATCTATTAACTCAAATACTAATCAAATGATAACGAATTCCTCATGAAGATATGCAACCAAGCTAAAACTTGTTGCAATGAAATATATCTCCCTTCAACATCATCTATAACCCAAGGCATGCGACATTTTGACTTGAAATAAAGAGCATAAACTAATAAATATATACAACACATGAAATTCTAATGTAATATAATGAAAAAGAAGTAGATATCAAATAAAAACTTGCTTCATAGGCTCATAGGGTTTAAGAACCAAACAATTGTGCAATTCTCATTTTTGTTTTCATTCTTTTTATGTACCTAGTGAGTATTGAATCCATGATTTCACCCCCACCCATTCATGTGGAGAAAGGAGGTGCAATTTGTAATAGAGCCCATTGGCAATAAACACTGGAAAAAGCGACAACAGCACCTCATGGTAGATGTCATGTGCTCTTCTAAATATAAGGAGATATAGCACATTATGCCTCACCATTCGATAAAGTAAGGCCCCTTGTGCAAAAAGGGAAGAAGCCCATCCTTGACTTAAATGGATGAATTAGGAAGTTTCCAGCTTGAGTGGGTCAAGCAACCAGATCTTCTACAAGGATCACATGCTAGACATTGTTGAATTAGATTTTGCTAGATAGATTGCCATGGTGTAGAAGACAATGTGTTATTTGCATGTTATAAATAGAAGTCTTAAAATGGGCCAAAAAGGAGGAACTCATGATAAGGACAATCAGGTCGTTGCCATAATAACCCGACTTTATATAGAAATACACAAAAAGTCTTAAATTGGTCAAAAAGAATAAAGCCCATGATAAGGACGATAAGGTTGTTTTCACAACCTAACAATATATAATAATGCACAATCACAGACGCATTTGAACAAGAGCTAAGATCGGAAATTAAATTCAAGTTTGTAGCAACATACCATAGTGCCCATAGACGAAGATAAGAAGTTGTTTTGAGACTGATCCAAGCACAAATTCTATGGTATGTATGAGTTGGTGTACAAAAACTTCACTGAACTCAAACTCCTCATGATCATGGGAATCATGATTTGCCCCCAATTGAAAGTTGTCCTCTAAGCTCTCGAGCGGTGTGTAGGAGTGGCCTTCATGCCTTTGAAGCAACTCAAAAATCAGAATCATAGGAAATGTAGACAAAAATAATACTATGATCATATTGAGCAGGAGAAACAGTAACAGGAATTTAAGAAAACTAAAAGCATACATCTTGGTGTTGCTTTTTCAAAATAAAAGGCTTTGGAATTAGAATCCAGGGTACAGCAACAAGGGCCAGAAATAGTAGCGCAAGCTGGTAATGGAAAACATCAAAATATTATAAGGAACAGCCACATGTGATTTTCAAAGAAGATGAATTTAAAAGGAAAATAAAATCAGAGGCAACCTGTAGTGTCTTCTGGGCAGCAAAAAGCTAGTTTTCGCCCAAATCATCAGTAGGACTTTGAAACATGTATATCATTATATATTATAGGTCAGCTTGAGAACCAGTGGACTACTTCACAAGGATAAGAAGGGACAGGTAACCAAACAAACTGTTTAAGAAAATCATCTAGGGAATAAATTGGAACCTGGAATAATGCAACTGTGTAAGTTAAAATTAATAGCAAGCTGAAAGAATTGAAAATAATGTGTTATGTACAATTAAGTTATAATTCAATAATCAGATATTTGCATAGGTTAGTTAAGAATTGAAAATAATATGTGATGTACACACATTAACTACATATGAATCTTACTTGATAAAGAAAAGGCATAGAATAATGCAACTATGAAGGTAGAGGAAATAAAATGCTGGAATGGTATAATTTGATAATACTGTTTTGCACATTAATATATAAATATTAAAGTATCACAACACAATTTTAAAGATTACTTGACTGGAATATTTCTTCTCCCTGATTATTAGAAATAAGGTTGCAAGTAGTAAGTATATTCCATACCCCAATCTTGCTTGCAGTTTATAACTCTCTATTCATGTTTGTCTCATATCGCAAATGAGAAGAAGAGGGTGGGGTAGGAATCACAAATTTCCCCATCCCTCTTACAAAGCCTCGCCTTGTCCCTAGCACTTCTGTAAAAATTTCCTCCTCAATGCTTTGATTCTCTTCCTCTATTCTCCTCATTCCGTTTTTACTTACCCTAATAGGTATTAGAGAAAAAAAAAAGAAAAAAAAAAGATAACAATTAAAATGAAGAGAATTAACATTCATAACAAAGAATATATCAAAATATATATAATTGTGTTAAAACTTATTAACAAGATTTACCGTCCATTTTCCTGTTTCATATAAATCACATAAACTATCTTTGTCCTGTGTCAAATCCGTTGGAACATTGGCCCTCACTTCCTCCTCACTAAATCTCAAGTAGTTCTTGTAATACATATTACGAACATTACTATAGGTACTTGACAATGACTTCTCCATAAACTTGTTATCGACAACACAATTTGGGTCCAATGTGAAATCAACCTAAAACATAATATTTAAAAAATAATTATCAATCATTTTTTACACACAAATTTTAAATACCATAGTCGTTGTAATAACAACTTACCACCAAACGATTCTTCAACATTTGTCAGTGTTCTTCTGGGGCCTTAGACCAAGATTGATAACTAAAGTTCGCATGTTCACGAACGATGAAGCCCACCCTTCTTGTAAACACACTAGCATTTTTGCCCACAGGTCCTTAGGCCCCTGGAGGGATGGTTATTAGAATGCGTCCATTTTCCCTCAATTTTTTAAACTTGGTGCGTAGATTTCTATCTCTTTTCCGTTTGTTGGCCATAGTAGCTATTAGGAAAAATAAGATAGCATAGTTAGTAACATGTTGGCAAAGTAACTTATTCAAAGTCTATACAATAACAGAGATAACTACATGAAAGATTATACTTTCACTTACCAAATGCCGAAAGGGCTCCTTGCTCATTTGAAATGGGAGTTGAGTCAACCATCTCATGTGGTGTCCATCAGGTGGAGTAGACATTTTTCTTAGGGGGGGGGGGGGCAAAAACTAATATATATTGACAGAGAGAGAGGAAGACAACAACTAATATAATTGGCAAAGAAAAATAACTATCATAAAGAAAATAAAGTAAAAGAATTTAAAGCAAATGAAAAATCATTAATACAAACGAAATACCACTTCTCTAAAAAACAAATCATCCATAGTGAAAGATGTTACAAAGTAAAATCAGTAGACTGAATGCTTCGGGCTTCAATGGTAAGAAAATCACTTAGGAAACTTGAAAGGATGAACACACAATCAAAGGTGACCGGGGAGGACCGGCCAAGAACCCTCCGATGGTAAAGTCAGTATTTCTCTCAAATTTTGGAATTCCAATCTCTTTGGAAATGTTCAAAAAACTTACCTTATTTTGGCATAGATGAGTGCTTATATAGTATACACTAGAAGCAGTTACTTGTCCGATAACTTCCCCTATCATTGAGGAGGTCATAAGGTTCGGAGTTAACTTCTGTAACTGCCATGGAAGTTATATTGTTTGGTCTCATTTTCCATAACCATCATTGGAAGCGGTTTGTAGCAATGAACCCTGATTTTTACTTGTGCTCTGAAATAGGAATGTGGAGGTCGTCCAGAACATGTATAGAGAAGCACGCTCAGAATGTATGGAGGTCGTCCAAACATCTTTTGGATGGACGACCTTGTCATGGACAAGGGTTCTATAAGTCCATTTTTCTATTCTTGCCCTGGACGACCCTTATGGACGAGCTTGGAGTTTGTCTTTTTTATAATACACCATCAGTGAACTTAAAGCAAAAGAATTTAAATGGATACACAAACAAATTGTTAATTTAAAAAAAATGAAATAGAAAAAATGAAAAAAAAAAAAAAAGTTCTTTTTCTACTCTCCAAACCAAAAGGACAATAGCCGTGTTGGGTCCCAGCATCTCCCAAAAAAAAAAAAGTGTACAATACACAATTCAATATACAATATAAGCCATATATTGTTAATAGTATGCTACAAAAAAGTGTAATCAATTATCACGTAGAAGTTAGATATGTCCAAAAAAGCAAGAAATAAAATAAAATTAGAATCTTCCACTAACAACCAAGAATAAAAGAAGGCAAACTAAAGCAAGAAAGAACAGGGTTAAAGATACAGAGATTTTAAAGTTAAAATGCCAAAATTGGAGGTTGAAGGCTATGGCCCAACAAAGAAGGAGGTTCGAAGGTCCAAAGCCGATTGCAAAGAAGACTTCAGAAAACCATTTTTTCTCTTAAAATGGAAATGTCTCAGTTATCTACATAGATGTCAAAATTATGTAAAATTATTGTATACTCTCGGAGTACCATAAATGCGTACTCCCTCCTCTCACACGATTGGTGGGTCCCACTAATTAAATTCATGGTAGGACCCACCATTCATATGAGAGGAGGGAGTATGCATTTATAGTATTCCGAGAGTACCTAATAATTTTTCCAAAATTATACCAAAGAGACAGAATTATACAGATGTGTAAGACTGGACATTGAACCAAGGAAAGTTAGGATTGGAGTACAATTAAAGTCATTGTCACTCAAATCCAAGTAAAAAAATTGAGAGAGTGTGATTTTTTAGCTTCAATATGTGTAGGAAGTTGAATGACTTTTACACTACCATAGAGAAAACAAATTGTTCAGTACACCCAACAATTTTTTTTTGGTTTTTCCATATGATTCTTTAATAATAAAAGTTTGGGTTTTAATTAATACATTATTTATTAAAGACATATATTTATTAAATTAATGACAACACTAAGAACAAAACCAGAAGTAGAGAAAAAAGAATATGCTTGCACATCGATAGTGGATCTATAGGTTTAGCGGGTATGTGAGAAAGAATGAGAGAGATGATGAGTGATAAACAAGTGATAATCGGCGGTAATGACTGAGAAAGAGATGGGGATGATGGCTCATGGGACTTCAAATCCGTTACGTTAGGTGTTTTTTTTTTTTTTTTTTTTTTTTTTTTTTTACATTTCATGAGTTATTGTGACAAAAAAATGTCGATTATTACCTAAATATTTCCTTATTTAATCATAAATAATGTCACAATTTACATACTGCCCCCCCCCCCCCCCCCCGCCTCCCCCCAGGAATTTGAGGGGGAAAAAAACTCAACTTAAACTCCTCAAAATTTAAAAATGATTCTGAAATACCAAAAAAATAATTTTGATGCAAATGAAATAACCCAACAAAGAAAATATAATTTTTTGCCCATCCCTGACCCATTTTCCCTCCAAATACAAACACCAAATTAATACCACCAAAAACACAACTGATTAAAATATTCAAATTTTATACAACATTCACAATAGTTACAAACACAACAATCCTTTCTCTCAAACATCTCTAAACTCAAGCATAATCAAAATACAAACTGCTATAAAAAAAAAAAAAATACAAACTAAAAAAACACAATCTTAAAATTAAGCAAATCATAACATAGCCATACAGGTACACAACATATGTCCATCATGCGCCATACATATATTTGAAATCTAACCGTTAGATTTGAAGAGTGTAATGAAAGGTTAATTCTAGTAAATTATGGTCACAATCGAACGGTTGGATTTAGAGAAAGACACGGTCAAATTTTAGTTAAAGTTAGTGAAAACCGGTCAAACTTAATAGATAGTCCCGAGACCACTTGACTTGGTAAAATTCATATTCAAATCTTGATCATTGGGATTGAAGAGTACGATGACATATTGGTGTTGGTGAAATTTGAGACCAATTGGATAGTCAGATTGAGAGAACATAGTCATACAAGTACACAACACATGTCTATCACGCGCCATACTTAGATTTGAAATCTAACCGTTGGATTTGAAAAGTGTAATGAAAGGTTAATTCTGGTAAATTATGGTCACAATCAAGCAGTTGGATTTAGAGAAATGCGTGGTCAAAGTTTAGTTAAAGTTGGCCAAACCCTGTCAAACTTAATAGATGGTCCTGAGACCACTGGACTTGGTGAAATTCATATTCAAATCTTGATCATTGGGATTGAAGAGTATGACGACATATTGGTGTTGGAAAAATTTGAGACCAATTGGATGGACAGATTGAGAGAACATAGCCATACAAGTACAAAACGCATGTCCGTCACACGCCATACTTAGATTTGAAATCTAACCGTTAGATTTGAAGGTGAAATGAAAGGTTAATTCTGGTAATTTATGGTCACAATCAAACAGTTGGATTTAGAGAAAGGTGCGGTCAAAATTTATTTAAAATTGGTCAAACCCGGTCAAACTTAATAGATGGTCCCGAGACTATTGGACTTGGTGAGGCTAGGTTCAGTGGGAAGGTTTTCAGTAGATTATTGGGTATTGGAATAGTTGTTTGAAAATTTCAATGAAGAAATAATTTTGAAAGATAATGAATATCATGTTAACATTGACTTAGATAAAGTTGATTAGGCAAAATGATGAAAATTTTTATTATTTTGGCTCATATATCATGTATTATCACTTATGATTTTAATTAATTTGAATATGTATGTTATAAATATATTTCAATTTGATTTATTTAGTTACTTTTGGTAAATATTATTACATAATTGATGATTGAATTGGTTATTAGTTGAATATATTATGAATTTATAATGAATATACCTTTCATATATTTATAATGAATTTATTAGTTTGGTAAATATTGACTAATACCTTTCTTATGACATATGATACAGAAAAATCAAAAATTGATTCACGGTAGAATTCACATTTTGATAACCATGGGTATTAGTTAGTATTTTGAGTGGAATCAGAACTTTCTCAATTTTTGTTATTTTATCGATTTCGAGTTTCAAATGGATAACATTATGATTTGAGAGTATTTTGAAGCAATAGTCAACAAGCCCTCCCTTGTCTCATTTTTTTCTTTTTTTAATGGATTTGAGCGTTTTAAATTACTTTGGAGGTTTCAAGATTATTTTGGTCATTATATAAGTTTGGGGGTATTTTGGTTATTTTGACGAGGTTAATGGTATTTTAATCATTTCAAATATTTTAAAAGGAATTTATGTCATTTTAAATATTTTAAGGGGCATTTGGAGGATTTGATAAAAAAAAAAAAATCATATTATATCAAAATTATTTTGGCCACATATTAGTGACAACAATCTTTGTTTTCATTAAAAGATCCCTTATAGCGACGACCTAATTCGTTGCTAATATGTAATCTGCTTCCCTCCAATAATTCCCAGAACCTTTTGGGAGTGAAAATTTTTCCCTCCATTATATTTTGGTAGATATATTTACAACGATATATTGTGTCGTTGCTAAAATGTGACTATTAGAGATGACAAATTATATTGTCACTAATAGCCTTCTAATAGCGACGACCAATGTGTCATCGCTAATAAATAAAGCATATATATAATATATTTACTATATATTTTTGGCCACATATCTGCGATGAAACACAAGGTCGTCACTAAAGATGATTATTAGCGACAATAGATGTCGTTAAAATAAACCTTATTTTAGCGACGTAAATGTTGTTGCTACAAAATTTATTGTCGTTGCTAAAAGTTTTCCTCCATTTTCCAAAAGTAAATAAAATTCCCTCCATGGCAATAGCAACGATTTATTAACGACTACCTTAATGTCGTTGCTACTATACACTTATTAGTGATGAGTGATGACCATATATTATCATCACTATTGTGTGCCTAATAATGATGACTTTTTAGTCGTGGCTAAAACACTGGTCGCAAAAGACCAAATTTTTTGTAGTAAAAAGAATTGAGTTCAACACCGATGGGTCATGGGAGTAAACTCGTCCTGTCTCATTGTTTAAAGGCTAGAAACGACGATCAACATTATTACAACAAAGAAATTTTAAGGATAGATGACCCCCAGGTGAAAGAAACACATCTTAAGACACGTGCAAAATACTTGATAGAAAATGGCAACCTTCAAGAGGTATGGAAAAAACACCCTAGAAACACTTGTTACTAATATAAAATACCTTTTATGATAGTGTGGACTTAGCTAGGATTGGAGAAGTTTTGGCTGGACCACACCAATATCTACCTTGAGCTTTCTCATATTTGGTCTTGTAGGTCTTTCAAAGTCCAAATGTGTGATATATATCTTAAAAGAAAATATCCTCTCACGTTTGTTTACATCTATTATTTTACATCAAACATTCATAATTGACGCGAAAATGTTAACATATGAAAGTGGATGTAAAAAGAAAAAGAAAAAGAAGTGTTAGTATCATTGTCCAAATCTTGAACATCATCAAACTCATTAGAGTCCAAGTGTATCAAATGTGAAAAGTACTAATTTTTTAAATGGTACCAAAAGGTTGAGATTAAAAGTTAAAAGAATTGAAAATTTTTGTTAGGGGAATTAGAGGTATTATTGTATTGCATTGCATCACTTGCTGGATCTCAATCCAGATATAAATTTTGGGCTTTTGTCTGGTGGTGAATTGTTTTGGATTCTATCGAGCCAGGGTCTAGGCCCAGTTAAGCACAAAAGCCCATTGCAAAAAAGGGCTGCTGAGTTGGAAATGAGTTAAAATTCAAATTGAAAAGTGAGAAAGGAGCGGTAGCGGCAGGAGAAGGAGAAGGAGAAGAGAGAATGAGAACGAGATCGATGCATGCCCGTGGGCGTGAGCGTGAATCGCTAAAATTGAAGATGAGGAGTATGGTGGCTCGGCACGAACAAATGAAGCGCGCATTCACGGAGCTCAAGTCTCAGATCAGTATCGGTTTGCTTGAAGCTGAAGACGTCTTCGCCTCTTTAGCCATTCCTTTGATGAAGCTCGTTGGTCTCAAAACCATGGAGATGGCCAATGAAGGCCATTTCACCACCATCATCCTCAACAACCACTTCCATCATCAGGTACTTAGCTTTTTCTTTTACTTGATCTGATCCATTGATTGAATTTCTGCTTTGCTTAATTCCTTTGATCAGAATTCGAATCATCCAGTTCCAACTCATGATAATAACCACGAAGAAATCCCCGTCGCTGCTAAAGCCGCCATGGCTACCGGCAAGCAAATCTTGGAGAAGCAACAAACGCAATTCGTCCAGCTCCTCCATCTCCTTAAGCAAATTGATCCAAGGTCAATTCTCGCCGCAACAACCTCGCGGAGACCATCGCCGACCACCGCGCCTCCCTCCGTAGCTTCTTCCAGCGAGCCATTGCCAATTTATCAAACACCTTCCGCTCCTCTCCGCGCCACCACGCTGACGACACCATTGAAATCGCCCTCCAGCTCCTCTTACTCGCCTTCAAGAACGTCGACGCGGTGTTAGGCTCGGTGGAGAGTGGCGTGGAGGACCTTATGGACGACCTGGCTGAGCAAATGTGTGATCCAATGGTGGAGTATGTGAAGGGGCTTAGGGATGATATGAAGAACGGGACGTGTGTGCGGTTGTTGTCGCTGGTGAAGGAAATGGAAAGAGTTATATATGATGGAAGGGTTCAATTGGAGGAGGCCAAGAACAAACAGAGAGCAGCGGAAGAGACCAAAATTGAGGCTTTGAATCGGCTTACAGAATCTCAACAAAGAGTCAACAAAATGAAGGAGTGCCTTTGCTTGCTCTCGCTCGCACAAGCTCAATCACAACACAAAAATGGATCTATTCAACCTGCTGCTGCACATAAGGTGATCAGATTAATGATTATCAGAGTATTAATAGCTTTATGGCCCTAATTTGTGCATGACACCGAATTGATTGCATGTCCATGTGATTTTTTTTACCGCATTTAAGATTAAACTATCCAATTCATCATTTCATAATAGCTTAAGCCTTTGGGATAATCAGTAATTTATCACGATATCACAGTAGGAGCACATAAAGGGGGTGTTAGATTAAATTCATCATTTCCTAGGAGTCTAAGCTTTTGGGATAAATAGTAATTTACTGATACAAAATGTGCAAATTCAGAAGGACATAATCTCTGGTTAATATCTACTGCAATCATGGTTGTTCTCTATTTTCTCGTATTTAGTTATTTTTATTCCCTTGCATGCATTCGTCACTTAGTTGCTATCAACTATCGAATACTGATTGGTCACTGGATAAGCTACAGCATGGTAAGTTGTGATACAAAGGGCATCCAATATGTGTGTTTTGTAGATGCAGATTATGGACAAGGGATTGTGTTTATTTTGAGTGTTCTATCACTCAAACACCAGAATCGGTTGCTGATGAAATGTTTATTTGTTTGGCAAATTGGTAGTCGGGAAACTTAATTAAATTGGGCTATCAACAATCTAAATGGTGCTGGGTCAAACCATACAATGTGTAAATTGGCTTGGGAAGCAACCATCTACTATATTTGGAGGGATATGAACGAAAGAAAGTCATAATGGGAAGAGTTATAAGTGAAGAGGAGATGCTGAAATCCATTATGGGTGGCAGCGAAAAAAATGATGAAAATTTCCATTCTGAATCGTGCCTAGTGCTGCTTATGGACAAATTCCTTTTTTATTCTAGCATGATTGCTTGTCTTTACAATTTCTTGGTTTTTTGGTCTATTAGTAGTAGAGGTAGAACCGTAGAAGTTGTCTTCTGCAGACACTAGTTCATTGGAAAGATTGCTGTGAATTAGTTGTGATATGCTTTTGGTGGTTTAGGAGAGGTAAGTTTCAGATGTGCTTAGTTGTGGCTGTTGGGAAAAATACTATATAATTGTGAATAAATTTTAGCAAGCACAGCAGAAGTACAACCACACAAGAAAAAAGATTTACATGGAAATCCTTTCTCTTTGAAGGGGAAAACCATGAGACAAATTCCGAATAGTTTCACTATATTAAATAGAAATTACAACACTTAAAGATACAACTTAGAAAAGAAAAACTCTCTTTTTCTTTTCACTCACTACTCTCTTCCTCACTGTGTATTTTCTCTTACCCTCTCTATTTTTCTCTTCTCTTTTACTTGCTCTCACTCACAGTTCTTCAAGACTGCACCAGTCCTCACACTCTGCGACTTCACTTCTTTTCTTCACCTCTTCAAATGGCCGAATGGCCTCTCCTTTTATTTCTTCTTCTTTTCCTTCTTTTCTCCCTTTCACACTCTTCATATCAAGTCACAATAAATGCAAGCCAACTTATCTTGACTTTGCTTCAACCAATTTCTTTTCTTCAGTTCTTCCTTAGCCGAATGACTCTTGCCTTTTGCTTCTTTCTTTTCTTTCTTCCTTCCAACGTGGCTCACGAGTTTGACATCACATATTCATTTATGTGGCTTGACTTTTGTACATCCCTTCATAAATGTTGGTGGACTTTTGTACATAATTATAGAGGAAAAGATGAACCCAATTTCTTCTCTTTCGGACAAGCTACTCCAGCAAACCCATTTCACTTTGCTGACTTCTCAGCACTTGTCCAACAAGCTCATTTAATGAGCTAAGACAAAGTGTGGGCTGGAACATGGTGCAGCGCACCCAACAGTGGCAAGCTAGGAAGTTTGAGTGGGAAATCTCAAATCTAACTAACTGTTAGTCGTTTTGAGGTTTCCTATCTGGTTTGAATAAAATTTTGATTTTCATTAAAAAAATGCAGATTAATTGTAAATTGTAATGATTACCAGTTGAAACAAAGTTGTATTTTTCTTCTTTCTGTTTTTCCTTTGTAAAGCTCTTAGGTAAGGTAGAAGATCAAGCTAGAGATGAGAAGCTACTGTGGGAACTGTTGGAAAGGAAGAGAAAGAATCAAGCACCTGAGAGTCCCATGGGACCAAAAGAGCTTCAGTTCACTGAGCCCAGTAAGAAGCGCAAGGTGATGCCCTTAATCAGTCACAAGCCAATCACTAGGAGTCTTTCAAGAGGACAGAGTCCACACACGCCACACCCAGATCATTGGATACCTTTGGGCACGTCACCTTCGGTGGCTCAGCAAGTTTCACGCAGATACATCACTCACTGAGATCAGCCTTATAGGTGTAAGTTTGCTGGTGATTTCGTTATTGATGAGTATCCTTGTCCATGCGCCAATAGACCTCTTTTTTTTATTTACCTTTCTATGCTAAATTGTTTACTGCAATGGATGCATGACTAGAAAACTCAGTGACAACTTGGTACATCTGTAGGTGCATAGAGAGCATTTATTTTTACATTCTCTCTAAATTCTGACCGAATAATTGTTGTTTATCCTTTTACCAATCTCTCTTCAAAGCTTATGTCTACAGTCAAGGAGCATCTCTTAGGAATAAACATAAACAAAGAGATTTACCCAAAAACAATAAAGAATGTAATTTCCCATACCTTGCAGTTGGAGTTATTGTAAGCCAGTTCACTATGGTATGAGAGGGATTTGATTTAGCAATTGTGCTGACAAATTTGTTTCTGACATGCAATTTTAATATTTGTTGGAAACTACCTCTGATATGGATTTGGTTAACAAAAAAAAAAAAAAACTATTGATAAAGCAAAGCAGAATCAACTGTAGAGACAGTAGTAACCAGGAAAAAGGGAAGAGTGTGAAGAGTTGCATTCAAACCATGCCTTTAGGCAATATGCATTGACAACAATTTCCTTTTTACTGTAACTTTTAAGAGCATGATCCCACTGTGATTGAAGTCCATATGCATTTTCTCAACTGGCCTTTTTGGGGCCACAAGAAATGTGTGTTTCTTGTATCTTGTTTTGGCTAGGACAACAACAACTATCCTTTTGCTTCGCAAAGTCGCAAGTCTTTTTCGAAATAAATTGTTATATTTGCATTGGTAGAATGCTAAGGGCCTGTTTGGATTGAGGGAAGGGAGGTAGAGTGGAAGGAAGCAAAGTAAAATGGATTGAAAATAGACTAATTTTACTCTATTATACTTTTCTTCCCTCCTCTTCAATCCAAACGGAGCATAAATTCTTGCATAAATTCTTGCATAGATGATAGAATATGCGTAGTATAAAATGCATCCCGACGAAATTGACTGACCTGTTTTTCCACTCCAAAACTTTGGGTTTTTTTATTAATACACGTTTCTCGAAGAAAAAATAGGCCCTAGTTGGCACTCAAATAGCAAAAGTGGGTTGAATTTTAAAACCTGCAGTGGGGAGTGGGCCCCCGTTTCAAATATAGATATGATATATCCTGAGCAAAAGTATAAATAATAAAACAGTCCAGGCCCAGAGAATCCCATAATCTGCGCAGAAGCCCAAGCACTAAAAAGGAAACACATGTCGTCCATGAATGGTAACTAACGCATTTTCCATATTTGAAAAGCGGGACATGTATAGTGGATAAGCTGTGGAGACGCACGATCCATGCTCGACAGAAGAGATTATTATACACAAAAAACAAACCAACCCCATTTTAAAAAGTAGCTGAGCTTCTGCTATTATCTATTTACATTCTGAGTTGATACAATATGACAATTGTATGGATGTATTGACTAATTATTCACGTAGTTAACTTTAATCATCAGTTGAGAAATATATATTATATTTGCATTGCATTGTTCAATACAACTATTATATGGATAGACATGATTTATATAACTTAATGTATGTGTCATTGTCATGTATGTTTTAGTACATACATACCCTAATCATGGCCTCTTAACATACGTAATCAATAACATCTATAGGAATTGTTGTGTGTCTATATTTCCTTATATCGTGTCATAGAAGTCAAATTGTAGTTACTAGGGGCTTTTCATTGTAAATGTAGGCCATCTAGACAAACTATAAATCCTTACTTTTGTTATCTCTAAATCTTTTATTTTCTTTATTTTATTTTAACAATAACCATGGGTTTGAATTAATTGGATAATGCAAGGAACAATACTTAAGAAATGTACCTGCATTTTGCCTTTTGTAATCGCATAAGCTTTTGAAAACACATTAAAACATATTGTCTTTTTGAAAAATGCAATTTAACACTAAACATATTGTTATAATTAAGCAATTATAATTAAATATTTAATTTGAATTTTTGTTATTTAAACTACTTATTTAAACATGCACTATTATATTCAAATGTTTATTGACAGTTTTTACATATATTACATAGGCTGGGGACCGGTGCTAAATCACTAATATAAAATGAAAGTTCCCTATTTGGTTCCCAAAAAAAATGTATTCACTTTTTATTTTCTCTTATCTGTATTTAAATTCTAAAATTGAATATAGAAAAAATGACTCATTTTTACATGTGATGATGTTTGGTAAGTTATTTTGAATACATAATTTGGATATAAAATTCATTATACACGGTTTGGCATTGTTTTCAATTTTTTTTTTTTTAATTATTTTTTTACTTACACACTCTCACATCAATCAAGTGGGGTCTCTTGTGTTTTCACAATATTTATGGAATTGCCATTGTATTCATTTTCTATGAAAATGAAAATGCTAAAAAGGTTTTTTGTATTTAAATCCAACTTTTAGGATACTAAAAATGAAAGTCGAGTACGAGTTTTTAAACCAAACTAGTTTTTTTGTGTGGTGGGGGGTCTCACTGAAAATGAAAACAAAAAACACAACTTTTTTTGGCTAGCCAAATAGGCCCTTAACATCTCAAAAAAATTTACTATTTAGAAATTGTTCCATGCATTGCTTGGGTTGTCAAATAGACATAATTTTCATCTAAATTGGTTTACGTGGTTGCTCAATAAAGTGAGTCCAAATCTTTTGTCCCACACTTTCTGCTCCACTATATACTCCACAAATAAAAATATGCCACATGTCTATCTAATTTATTAAATGCTAAATTTATGCCTTCTATTATTTCAATTACCTAAATATGATGGGTTATTTATTTATTTATTTATTTTAGGAAATTGAAATAATAGAAATCATAAATTTAGCATTTAACAAATTAGATGGATATGTGGCATATTTTTATTTGTGAAGTATATAGTGGAACAGAAAGTGTGAGACAGAAGATTTGGACTCCAATAAAGTATCCATCTAAATTGGTGGGTCTCTGTCTCTCTCTCAATTCAATAGGTATAATAATGGGGATAGAGGGTTCAAACCATGGTTATGCTAACAAAGGAGAGCGGTTAACTAATCAACTTTTTCCAATGTTGTTATGTAAGCTTTTTAAAGTTCAAAATTTTCACATTATCTTTCTTATTTATATTATTTAATAATTTATTTACCATGTCAAACAAAATAGAATAAAAGACTTTGGCTCTTGTTAAATCCTTCTTGTATTGCTACACAAGTTTAATTTTTCTTACATAAAAAAAAAAAAAAAAAAAACTAGTTAGAATTCCTTGTTTATTATATATAATAAACCGACCTAATGCTAACATTTTTTACTAAATTATGTTTAGTATTTTCAAAAAAATCATATTCTTTATAAAAAAATTCAATTTATTTTTTATTTAGTATATATATTTAAATATGATAGTTATTAATATTTTTTATAATATTTCAGTGCTATAGTTTTCTTTAAAGTAAAAATAAAATTCATGATTTTGTAAAAAGTTGTATCAAACAACCAATAATATCTTGGCCAACCCTTATTATATGTTTTCGTAATCTTTATAGATTCTCTCAGATTTTACCTGCTACAATTTGGATGCTATAATTGACTTAATAGCCTTGAAGATCATACCATAAATCCAAAAGTCCTAAATTCTATCTACTAGACTATGTTCATAGCATGTTCGAGGTATCTTATAGGTCGTAAGTAAAATAGTCCAGCTAAAGGTTGAGACATCGCTTCCTAACATATATTGTAATATATAGCATTTTCAATAATAAATTAATTATTCAATTTGAGAAACACCTAATGATAAGACCAAAGAAAATAATAATTTACAAAAATAGGGAAAAAATACAAATTACACCATTTAATTTTGGTCAATTGTCATTTTAGTATTGTAGGTTTTGTTTTTGTTAGTTTGGTCCCATCAATTCATATATGTTACCCTCATTAGTTCTTCCATCCATAACTCCCAATTGACTATTAAATATAAATTTTAATACTAAAAAACCATTAAAATACAAATTACACATTTTATGTTAAAGAAAATTGTCATTTTGGTCCCATAGATTTTATTTTTGTTGTTTTTATCCTGTAAATTCATATTTGTTGTCACCATTAATACTCCTTAACAATCAATTTTTTAACGAAATAGAGGAAGGACTAATGGGCCTTTGTTGAACGGTATATTCATTATGAGTATACTGTTAACTATATCTTTGTGTGTTAACAAAATCAATGTTGTTGTTATGTAACATGAGTTCATAATAAATTACCAAATATCTATCCTGTTAATTAAAATGTCAATAAAGTTTATTAAAAGATGTTTTTAACCCGATTTTGGTTCAAGTATTAGATTATCAATAAGGGTCTTGACGTGTGATCTCTCCTTATAGAAGAAAGTGGGTTATAATCTTCCTTCCCTATTTGATGTCATATTATTCTCAAGGTTTGTTCGTTAAAATCAAATATTTTAATACTGTTCTAGTATAGTGTATCGTTTTAGGATCATCGCTAAATTTATAACACACATACACATGCACTTTATTCTTCGCCACATAGTATTCTATCGTATCACTTATCGATTCAAAATATAATATTACATATTCTTAATATCGTCATATATAACATGTCAAATACGAATAAAGTAAACGAGAGGGGAAAAAAATAATGAAGAAAGAGAAAAACATGTCCCATGTGAGTAAAGTAAATGAAAGGACAATTTGTAATGAAAATAATATAAAATGAACATGTGGTGAGTTAAGTAATGAAAAAGGAAAAAGAAAAAGAAAATGAATTTAGGGGAAAAAAGAAAAGAAAAAGAAAGAAGAAGCTTTGTTCACATTACAATCGAAAAATCACTATATTATTTGGAATTTAGTAGAATGGATAAGAATGGACCGAGATTTAAACGGAGGTGAAATATCCACGTAAACATGACCGAAAATAAAATCTTTCAGCGGTTGCAATCGGAATGAAATAGAATTAATAACATTGGTAAATGACAATATGTAATATGTAGAGAAAAGATCAGGTGTAATTGTCATTTTAGGAACACCACTCCCTTTCAAAATTTTTGGATGAAATAAACGTTTGGATAAAAGAAAAAAAAAGCGTAAATCAGACAAATTGAGGCGCACTCAAAGACTCAAAAGTCCCAAACGAGTGAAAAGCGTGGGATGGCACCAAAAATCTGAAAGAAGTCAAGGAATTGGTTCCTCACTTGACCTTCCATCTCAGCAAACCAATATCCAAGAAAGGCGTAAAAGACTCTATCTACACTACGCCACACCCAATAGCTACCCAAAATTCAAATCCGAGCCTGTGTATTTTCAAAACCCCGCCGTCTCTCTCTGCCTATCTGGCTGTATAAAATCCCAGAGAGAGAGAGAGAGACTAAGACACATTGACATTACCATCATCAACAAAACACCAAAAAAAAGCCTATTCATAAAAAAGTCTCCATTTTTTCTCTCTCACACACAGTCACTCTAAGTGTGAAAGTGTGTCAGCCATGGCGCCCGTTAGCGAGTTGCCGTGCGACGGAGACGGCGCATGCATGGTGTGCAAGGAGAAGCCATCGGACGAAGACAAACTCACCTGCAAAACCTGCGTCACGCCGTGGCATCTCGCCTGCCTCAAGGCCCGCCCGGAGACGCTCGCCTCCGCTCTCCACTGGGAGTGTCCCGACTGCACATCCATCGTCGGCTCCGCCACCGCCGCCGCGCCGGTCGGAAATGCGGCGGGCGGGGCCTCCGACGACCTAATCTCGAAGATCCGCGCGATCGAGGCCGATGCGTCTCTGACGGACCGAGAGAAGGCGAAGAAGAGACAGGAGCTAGTGAGCGGAAAGGTTTGCTGCGATGACGACGCGGACAAGAAGAAGAAGCAGAAGAGGAAGAGAGGAGAGAAGGATGAAGAAGACGAAGACGAAGACGAAGACGCGAAGGAAGAAGGAGAGAAAGATGTGATGGATGTTCTCGATGGGAGCTTGAACTGTTCCTTCTGTATGCAGCTACCGGAGCGCCCTGTTACGGTTCGTTCTTTCACGCTTTCATTATTTTTCTGCCTCCCCTGCATTTCACTTTTTTTTTCTCGAAATAAATTGTGTTCATTTCTAATTTTCTTGTTCTTCGATGAGCTCAGCGCTCTCACATTCCTCCTATATCTCTTTGTTGTTTTGGATTTAGGGTTCGATTTCTTTTTTGAACTGCGTATTTTTCTCCGTCAAATGCTTATTATTATTATTTTTTTTTGAGGTAGAACATTATAGATAGAGTGATTTGTAGTATATTTGTAGTGAATATGAATCTGTGTGAGCTATTTTTGGTAATATTATTGGTTCTGATCGATGGCTGTTTTTTGCTGGACTCCTATTTGGTTATTGTCCTCTGCGTCATATGTATATATGTACTAGTTTTAACGAAATTTCCATGGATGTTTGGATGGGTTTTGGGTCTGAGATTTGTGCATTTTGATACTGTTTTTGAGAACTTTTCTCTGTGTACGTCAGGTGGACCCGTAAATAGCTTTTTGACCTCTTTTGATGGCGTTCTACCCATTTTGCTCTTAGTTGTCGGGTTTCCTTTTCAAACCCACTTTCTTTTCGTTTTAATTTATCTTATGTGTGTGTACTTGTTTGGCACATTCTAACCATTTTGTCTTACTCTTTCCATCCTATTTTGGGTGCTCGTCTTTGTCAGTGAATTTTATATAAACTGCATATCTCATTTACGTTGGCAGCATCTTAATTATGATTTTCAAAGTGTCTGCTTTGTCATCCTCATTCGCCTCCAGTTGATGGGAAAATCATGTTCTGGTGGGCCTATTTATTTGCAAACTAAATTGCCTAAATTGGCTATCTGGGATGAATATGTTTCATTGACATGGAAATTGGATTTCAATGTACCACTTGCCTTCATTGTGTATGTGACAATTCAGCTAAGAATTATCTTGTGATTTTGGTTCTGTTTGTGTTTTTACCAGACACCATGTGGGCACAATTTCTGCCTAAAGTGCTTTCAGAAATGGGTCGGGCAAGGGAAGCGTACTTGTGCAAAGTGCCGTTGCTCCATTCCTCCCAAAATGGCAAGTCAGCCCCGCATCAATTCTACCCTTGTGGCAGCCATTCGTATGGCAAAGGTGTCCAAGTCAATTGGTGCTGGAGGGCCTTCAAAGGTCTATCATTTTGTACACAATCAGAATAGGCCTGACAAGGCATATATGACTGAGCGTGCACAGAGGAAGGGGAAGTCCAATGCTGCCAGTGGAAAGATATTTGTTACTGTTGCCCCCGATCATTTTGGTCCTATCCCAGCTGAAAATGACCCTGATAGAAATCAGGGTGTGCTTGTTGGGGAATGCTGGGAAGATAGATTGGAATGCAGGCAATGGGGTGCACATCTTCCACATGTTGCTGGCATTGCTGGGCAATCAAACCATGGTGCCCAGTCTGTGGCTCTTTCTGGAGGCTACCTAGATGATGAAGACCATGGAGAGTGGTTCCTTTACACAGGAAGGTTTGTTTTTAGATTGCTGTTCTGTCAACTGATTCTAGTTGCTTTTGCAGAAGTCATAAGAGTCTACTATCTTGCTCATGAAGTTTAATCATTATTTAAAGGCTTAAAATTGAATTTGTTACTGCAAATCCTATTGATGGTTTATTTCCAATTGGTTGTTACTGTAAGATTTGATGCTTGGAACATCTCAGTAGCCTTTGCATTCAAAGAGGTCTATAAATGGAGATTTATAATGTGAGGCCATGTAGCCATCAATTTAATTTCAAAGCTTACTACTGTAGGACTTGCAAGTTTCAAAATTTTGTTTCTCTATTGCAAGTCTTTCACTTTGGGTATGCTTATAAGATGTCCCTCTTTGAGTATGTCCTATATGTGCACAAGGACGTTCCTTGGTGGATAATATTAGGCTGGAACCATTGCTGTATTGTTTATAATTTTTTCTTTTCACTTTCATTGTCCTATCCAATGAAGTGTAAAATCTTAGGTCATATTTTTTCATGTTTATTCTGCATCCCGCATATCAAGCTTATTTTATCAATAAATGTGATCAATTTATCTCCCCATCCCTGGCCTCATCACTTATTAAGCATCTGTTAAATTTTATATATGTGGATGGCAGTGGAGGCAGAGATCTTAGCGGGAATAAACGGACAAACAAGGATCAGTCTTTTGATCAGACGTTCGAGAAAATGAATAAGTCACTTCAAGTTAGTTGCTTAAAAGGGTATCCTGTTCGAGTTGTCAGGTAAGTGTTAATGACTCTCTCTATCTCTCTCTAACGTATTTTAAATCCCTTATTGTTTCATTATTTAAAAAATTCATAATCTCAAACATAAATGCTTTGCCTAGTTAAACTCCTTTTTTTATGCTAGAAGTGTTAATGTAATTCTTTGTGTAGGCATTGATTTTGTAATTGAAATAATATTTTAAAGGTGTGTATGAACATTGTCCATTTGAGACCGTTTTATATGCAAGTTTCCATAACTGTTGGCTGAGGGAATATATCTCATTCTTTTTCTTGGATAAGAATTAATTCTCATTCCTGCTGCCATGTATAGAAATAGACAACTAATAGCTTACAATGAAGCAACAGTGCTTGTTAGATGAAGAATAAATTCTGAGACCGGCTTTAAAGGATAAGTGATTGCCTAAAAGGGTGAATACTTTTCCCATGGGTAGAAATTTCTAGTTCTTGGGAATTAAATCATCCAGTGAACTTACCATAAGTAGGTCAAATTGGGACATTATCATAATGTTTTCTTTTCTTTGCCCTTATGATGAGCAGGTCCCACAAAGAAAAGCGCTCTTCATATGCCCCAGAGAAAGGGGTCCGTTATGATGGAGTCTATAGGATTGAAAAATGTTGGCGAAAAGTGGGTATTCAGGTAATATGTGCTATCCTATATATTTGAATTGCCCATCTGGTTTAATTTTGCACAACAGATCTGCTGACTTTGTTTCTTTGATATAGGGTTTCAAGGTCTGTAGGTATCTTTTTGTTAGGTGTGACAATGAACCTGCCCCCTGGACAAGGTTTGTGTTCTGCCAATTATTTTGTTGGTAAACCTCATCTGAACTGTATTAAATTTCTTAACTTGAACTGCAGTGATGAACATGGTGATCGTCCTAGACCTTTACCTGTCATTTCTGAGCTGAAGAAGGCAAACGATATAGTGGAGAGGAAGGAAAATCCAGCATGGGATTTTGATGTGAGTGGTTAAGTGAATCAATCTTGTTTCAAACTTAATACCTATTGGTTTCTTCCATTTCTGACTGGGAGATTTTGTCGTTCTCATTACAAAGCTACATTGTAATGAACCAATCTTAACATGAATATAGATGGTATCCTTGCTGATGTTCAAGAACTGAATTTTGATAAACAATTCTGGAATTGCAGTTCATTTGTTATTGGATTCACTTAAAAAGTGAATTTTCTTGTTGTAAGCTAGTAAAGCTACTAAGCTCTAGCCTCTGCATTTCTGGAATTATATATATTTTGTTGGGTATTTCTTGGTAGGAGGAAGCAGGTTGCTGGAAGTGGAAGAAACCTCCACCCCCCAGCAAAAAACCGGTACGAACTGGAAGTTCTGACGACATAAGGAGGACAAGGAAGGTAATACGGCAAGCTAAGAATGTGAATGTGAGGGAGAAGCTCCTGAAAGGTCTGTTCTCTCTCCATCCTTGAGTCATTTGTCATTAGCTCTTTAGTTTTGACCTTCAATTTGGCTATCTCCGGTTACAAATGTGGGTAGGGTTGATCAAACATTGAAAAATGAATCTAGAAAAGAGTCACTTTGGTTCTTTATGGACATGGAGTTGTTTTCAAAGGTCCAATGTATATTTAGTTGGTTGTTTGCATGATAAATTATCTGAGATATTCACCTATATATTTTCACATGCAGAGTTCAGTTGCCTTATCTGTCGGCAGGTGATGACTTTCCCAATAACAACACCTTGTGCTCATAATTTTTGCAAGTCGTGTTTAGAAGGTGCATTTGCTGGCAAAACTTTTGTGAGGGAGAGAAGTAGAAATGGACGATCGCTCCGGTCCCAAAAAAATGTCATGTGCTGTCCATCTTGCCCAACAGACATCTCTGATTTTCTTGAAAACCCTCAGGTGTGTCATGTACTTGCATATTTTCTCTTGATTTATGCAAAGTGAATTTTGTTTGTGCTTTATTTTGTACTCCCTCAGTCCTATATTGTGGGTCCTGTAAAAAATCCAAATTCTAATGAAAGAGGGGGCATTGATTTTTTGTTGTTTTTCCAAATAAAAGAGGGTATGAATTTTTGAGAAAATGGGAGAAGGGAGAGTACATGTGTACTACTAAAAGAACATTATGGGTTGAATTACTGTTGGAAAGTGCATGACCTTGTTTTGTCTTCTAAGCAGCCAAATGAGGCAATAGTGACTTCCTAATTTCCCATGTATGAATCATTATTTATGGCTTATGCAAATGGAGATGTATATTTACATTATTTTGTGGAATTGAGCGTGACAGGTAAATAGAGAGTTAATGGATGTGATAGAATCTCTGAAATCCAAGACTGAAGAGGAGAATGGGAACAATATTGAGGAGTCTATTAAAGAAACAGACGGCTCTGAGGAAAGTGCTGATCATTCATCTACAAGCTGTGACACTAACACACAAATTCCAGACAATACAGGCGTGGATGACAGCGTGCAGAGTCATCCAGAGAAAAGCAAACCCAATAGAAGCCGAAAGCAAGAGAATGTTGTTGATGGGGAATGCTCAATAGAGAACAAGGACGGGTTGGAAAACGAACTCTCTTCGGAGAAAGCCGATGCTAAGAGTTGCTCACCGAAACATCATGTTGATGGGGAATGCTCAATAGAGAACAAGGACGGGTTGGAAAACGAACTCTCTTCAGAGAAAGCTGATGCTAAGAATTGCTCACCAAAACAGGGTGTTGGTGCAAAGACCAGGAGCAGGAAAGCTGAGAATGCTTTGGATGAAAATAATGGCGTTGGTGTAAAGACCAGAGGCAGGAAAGCTGAGAATGTGGTGGACGAAAATAGTGGTGTTGGTGTAAAGACCAGAGCCAGGAAAGCTGAGACTGCTGTGGATGAAAATAATGGTGCTGGTGTAAAGACCAGGGGCAGGAAATCACGGAAAGTGGTGGATGAAGGAAATGGTTCACCATCGAGTCCTCTCCATGTGCGAGCTGATGATGATGACTTTGAATGATGAATCTTATCTGTTGGATCATCAGATAGACTCATTTTATTAGGAGTATTTTGAGAAGTGGTTTTGGTAGGCTTTTTGTGAACACTTTAGGAGTTGTGAGAATGGGGCTGAAAATTGGATAATGCCTGAAGTATGGCGTTTACATTTTTAGAGGAGGAAGCTGAACTATCTATAAATAGTTCTTTTCTGAATGCTTAAAAATATATTTGGTGTAGGATATTGCACCATAAAAAAAATATTAATATTTCATAATTGTTCTTCATTTTCCAAATCTTTTGAAAATTTAATGCTTTGTTGTCTTGACATATCATGCCTTGCAGAATATGATTGGACCATCTGTTTAGTGAAATACTAGTTAGCTGTAAGCACTGTGGATGATTGGATGGTGAATGAGGTGCATTACCTTTTTTTTAATCCACTACTTTCATTAAACAATAAGACAATAAGAAAATCAGCATCTTTCCTCAATGACTCAATAACAGCAAGAGGAAGAGAATGCTTTTTACAAAATCCAAAAATCCTTTGGTAGTAGCAAATTTAGCAAGAGCATAGCAACATAATTAACGTCTCTCCTAACCTAGCTAAAAAAACACTGGACAAAACTTTTGCTAAGCTCAAACACATTCAAAAGGGTGGAAATAGACCACTCAATAGAAGATAAACTTGAATTTAAAGCAACAACACATATTTTAGAATCTCCTTTCAGGCTTTTCACAATAATCTTCTGAAGTTCTTTAGCTTGTGCTATCTGTTATGCCCAGTGCCACAGGAAGGCTGCAGCTTCGGCTTGAAGAGGATCACAAAAGGCATTCTGTTTTGTCCAAGTCATAAGTACCTCACCAAAAGCATCTCGAGCTACTATGACCAAAGTAGTGGAGGTATTTGTTACCGCAGCATCAACATTAAGCTTGACCACATTTGATGGAGGAAGCCATCTATCTCTCGATCTATTGTGAACTTCTCTAATGAACCATCTCTTAGCATTGTGAAGCACGTTACAATAGAAATAAGTAGTTTTTTTTTTTTTTTTTTTTTTTTTTTTTAATAATTTTTATAATTTTTTTATTATTATTTTTTTTTTATGAGAATAGAAATAAGTAGTTTATTGCACAACAATGAAAAAAATTCCTTTATTTATTTAACTCTTTCATATATAAGGGAGTTTTACGTAGAGAAATAAATGTTTCATACTAATAGATTTGGACACATAACCATGAATTTCAATATACGAGATATTGTAGCTCTTATCATTGAGATTTGCTCAACAAGTATTACAAGGAACAAATTAATTGTAAACATTAATATAATTAGGTCGGCTCTTTACTAACCAACTTGTAATAACAAATCTTAGGTATAATCTGATTATGATTGTGGGGTCCAATAATCGGCAGGCCAGGCCCGTTTGCTGATGAAGGGTCCAAAGGCCCAAGCCTAAAAAGGTCATGGCCAGAGTTCAAGAATAGTGTGGCCCAATTGGCCCGGAGAAGCAGCCGAGGACAGTGCAGTCCTCGGCTGACCCCAGAAAAAGGGCAGAAAGGTAAAGGGGCGTGCTCGAAGGGGAAATCTAAAATATCTAAGAGAGGCTTCCTTTGTCACCTTCCCCATGCATATCTCTACGCCTAACAGAGCCTTATCCATTAATTTTATCAACAACTCTCAATGACTTAGGTCTGAGACTGATGGGACAAGTATCAGTCTCAGAAGGGGTCGACCCTACACGTGGACGAAGGAAATTGAACGCAGGCGAGTATAAAAGAAAAAATATGTAACCTAAAAGGGGGGCTCCTCCAATCCCACTGAAAGAAAAAAGGGGCTTCAGAGGCAAATATACTGGAACCATACATAAATATCTTAACAAAAACACAGCCGGGTAAACATGGCTTAGCCTTTCGATCCCACTCTCTACAAATGATATTGTACGGGCCCATTTACGTGCGAACCCAACTCAACTGCGGTTTAACGCAAATCGTGTGCCTACAATTGGCGCCGTCTGTGGGAAGGCTTGCGTGTTAGCTCGAGCGGTGGCGAGGTTGAGTTTCTGTCGAACAAGGGACTATGAGGACGCCTGTATCACCGGCGACACATTGTTGCTATTTCAACATAGGCTCCCACTAGGGGCTACGTTCCACGGTGTCAACGACATGGGCAAGCCTAGGGGCTTCAAACATCAGGCCGACTTCCTCCACCTTATTCGAGGCCGACTTCCTCCACCTTATTCGAGGAGCAAAACCTTCGGAATAATAAGCAAGTAAAGAAGCATACGAGTTTTGGACAGAACCAAGGCCTTGCATGGTCCTCGGACCCAAGCCTCTGGGGAAACCAACTACTTAAAAAGAATCATACAAGTTTTGGACAGAACCAAGGCCTTGCATGGTCCTCGGACCCAAGCCTCTGGGGAAACCAACTACTTAAAAAGAATCATACAAGTTTTGGACAGAACCAAGGCCTTGCATGGTCCTCGGACCCAAGCCTCTGGGGAAACCAACTACTTAAAAAGAAGCATGCAAGTTTTGGACAGAACCAAGGCCTTGCATGGTCCTCGGACCCAAGCCTCTGGGGAAACCAACTACTTAAAAAGAATCATACAAGTTTTGGACAGAACCAAGGCCTTGCATGGTCCTCGGACCCAAGCCTCTGGGGAAACCAACTACTTAAAAAGAAGCATGCAAGTTTTGGACAGAACCAAAGCCTTGCATGGTCCTCGGACCCAAGCCTCTGGGGAAACCAACTACTTAAAAAGAATCATACAAGTTTTGGACAGAACCAAGGCCTTGCATGGTCCTCGGACCCAAGCCTCTGGGGAAACCAACTACTTAAAAAGAAGCATGCAAGTTTTGGACAGAACCAAGGCCTTGCATGGTCCTCGGACCCAAGCCTCTGGGGAAACCAATTACTTAAAAAGAATCATACAAGTTTTGGACAGAACCAAGGCCTTGCATGGTCCTCGGACCCAAGCCTCTGGGGAAACCAACTACTTAAAAAGAATCATACAAGTTTTGGACAGAACCAAGGCCTTGCATGGTCCTTGGACCCAAGCCTCTGGGGAAACCAACTACTTAAAAAGAAGCATGCAAGTTTTGGACAGAACCAAGGCCTTGCATGGTCCTCGGACCTAAGCCTCTGGGGAAACCAACTACTTAAAAAGAATCATCCAAGTTTTGGACAGAACCAAGGCCTTGCATGGTCCTCGGACCCAAGCCTCTAGGGAAACCAACTACTTAAAAAAAATCATACAAGTTTTGGACAGAACCAAGGCCTTGCATGGTCCTCGGACCCAAGCCTCTGGGGAAACCAACTACTTAAAAAGAAGCATGCAAGTTTTGGACAGAACCAAGGCCTTGCATGGTCCTCGGACCCAAGCCTCTGGGGAAACCAACTACTTAAAAAGAATCATCCAAGTTTTGGACAGAACCAAGGCCTTGCATGGTCCTCGGACCCAAGCCTCTGGGGAAACCAACTACTTAAAAAAAATTATACAAGTTTTGGACAGAACCAAGGCCTTGCATGGTCCTCGGACCCAAGCCTCTGGGGAAACCAACTACTTAAAAAGAAAAACAAAAAATTTTGGACAGAACCAAGGCATTGCATGGTCCTCGGACTCAAGCCTATGGGGAAACCAAGTACACAAAAGCGCCATCGGAGTTCTCTAATTCCCAGTCGATTGCTCGGATGGATTATTTATAAATCATCAGCCTTGGACAATATTCACGCGCTTATCACAAAATATCCAACTGATATCCCGGTTAGTTTCTTAAGTTTGATTTATTACAAATTATCGATATAATGCCTGATAGTGCTGACAGATGAGAGTTGATTAGATTATGCTTCAAAGTAGCTTTATCACAAATATTCTCAAAGCAACACATACATAGAACACATTCGTTCACAAAGTTGTGTTGCCCATTAGATCAACGCTTAAAACATGTAAATCAATTTTCATTTTTATTACGATGAAGAAATAGTACAGTGTACAAATGAAAAGCTGGAATCAGCCTACGTCAAAGCTTACTACATAAGCAAGAAAAAGAAAAATACAAGAAAGCTGGAGAAAGCCGAGGAGGTATGTCGGAGGAAAGGTTGGCTACAGCTCCGAGACCTTATTCTTCCCCCGCACCCTTACATGCCCATAACTCAGGCAGCCAAAGAGACCCAACTTGAACCTGACACCGTTGAAGAAAAGGTGCAGGGAGTTGGAGGTGGTGGGTCTTTCTCTAAATATACGCCTGCCGCAAAGCAGAGGCGCTGATGGAGGAAAATCTTTCTTCTGCCATACCAAAGTGCTGGCATGAACAGAGCCTGCTTCGGATTTTGACTAAAAGGGGGAGAGACGCCGTTCCCCCTCGGTGGAGATGGAGTACTCTCCTGAACTTGTGCTTCCTGTGCCCATACCTTACTGTTATAAGCCTCATGAAGACACAACGCTTCTGCGGCGGAGACAGTTCTTTCTTCCCAACCCTCACTTTCAACATGTTATGCCAAGAAAGGAGAACTCCGGATATGGAAGCTGTGATGTGGGAGAAAATCTGAAGGATTTGTGCGTATATAAAGCAACTTTCTCTCCTTCCCATTTATTGGAAAAGACAAGGTGATGGCAGTCAACTCACGTGGCGTCCCAAGAAACGCTACAGACAAAACAGTCCTGGCTCAACTTCCAACATCAACTGCAACCACAAGATTAAAGAGCCTCGTAAAGGCGCACCTCGGTCACCGTGACATCAGAGAGTACCACGTGGCCAGAAGTTGCAGAAATATCTCTTAATTCATGGGCTAGGTGGATTCGTGGCCCCGGGCCCGCTTTGTGTAAGGGCCCAGGTACTGTGGCCGACGCCGAGCAGTGGCCATGGCCGAGGACAACCCCTGTTTGGCACCTCGGGAAATGCTCAAAGAAAGGGAAAATCTGAACTCAAAGTCTTGGACAGAACCTGAGGCTTGCATGATCCTCGGACTCAAGCTAAAAGGGGAAACCAAGTACTGATGCAGACATTGGTCTCGGACAGAACCTAAGGCTTGCATGATCCTCGGACTCAAGCTAAAAGGGAAAACCAAGTACCGATAAAGACACAAGTCTCGGACTTAAGCCTAAGGGAAAGGTCAAGTACATAAGATAAAACGCATAAGTCCTGAGCAAAACCTAGGTTTTGCAAAGTTCTCGGACTCAGGCTTCCTGGGAAATCAACTGCCCGAATGAAGAAATTGCTCGGCTTAAATACTGGAAAAGGCTAAGGCTCGCATATCATGGAAATGGCAGAACAACCTAATGATCGTCAACCTAAGGAGGCCATTCATCCGGTGGGTAACATGTCCTCGGATAACTACTTCTTACACCTTATCGAGCATTTAATACCCATCACGGCTAATTTTAAGATAAGTCTCATTCCTTACTGGTCGGACTGTTATATTAAATAATAATTTTGTTAAAGTTATCTTGACATCTTTTTATCAACGATTACTTTGGCCTTAGTCATTATTGATTCAAATGCTATACTATTATGCCGAGCAGCGCTTTCACATTTGTTAGAATATATAAACAAGACATACGAAATAGAGTAACAATAACTTTTATTAATATGAAAAATTGTTACAACGTACAAGGAAGGGCTTAAACAAGCCTATACAAAAAATGAACTACTAAGACAGTAACAACATCCGTAATACAAATAAATGAACCATCAGGTGTCTTCTGAACTCGCCTTCAAAGTCTCTCTGAAATCTATACCTCAGTACTGCTCATATCAGGAGAAGAACCTTATACAAAAATAATGAAGGACAAGGAAGAAGAATTGGAACACATGGAAGCACTTCAGCAAGCTCTTGTCACTGAAGAAAGCAAGGGAAAAAGAAGATGGAGGACATGAGTAGGAAGGAGGAGAAGAAGAGGGAAGCAATGAAAAGAAAGTAAAATGAGCAAAAGAGGGAGAAGGGGAGCCATATTAGGTATGCTCGTGAGAGAGCGGATGGAGATGACAAGGGAAGTTTTCGACCCAGTCACACCGGAAGTAAGGTGTGACGAGTCCCTGCTTCGGATTTTGGCTAAAAGAATGGGGAGACAAATCTTGAGTCTCCGCCATCCTTGCCCTGACCGAGCCATCTCAAGTTTTGTTAGGGCATGGCGTTTCTGGAAAAGGAAGGATTCATTCATGGCCGACTACTATGGTGGATGTATTATTGGATTAGGAGTAACCAGATGGAAGAAGTGAACTATAAGAAGGGCCTAAGGGATTCAGATATGAAAGAATCACCTCTGGATTTCTCTCTTTATATAAGGAAGTAAAACAGGGGCACGTAACACGTTCTGATCCTCAAGGAAATCTGCGAATAAATGCGCATTCATTTCATTCCCCCACGTTATCAGTAACCGTAAGATTTGGGAGGTCTCGTAAAAGGAAGAAATTAAAGGCGTGCTACGGATAACCAAACGGTATAAGCGCATCACGCGTAAACCGAGGGAAACACCTTGTAAACCGGCGCGTTCCTCGGGGAGGTGAGGAGTCGCCAACGTTGATCAAGGGCCGAACTAAATGAGCAGTAATGAAGGCTCGGAGTTACCAAAACCCCCCTCTCCAACCAAGAGGCCGGACAGCAGGGTTTTGAGGGGCTATTGTGGGGTCCAATAATCGGCAGGCCAGGCCCGTTTGCTGATGAAGGGTCCAAAGGCCCAAGCCTAAAAAGGTCATGGCCAGAGTTCAAGAATAGTGTGGCCCAATTGGCCCGGAGAAGCAGCCAAGGACAGTGCAGTCCTCGGCTGACCCCAGAAAAAGGGCAGAAAGGTAAAGGGGCGTGCTCGAAGGGGAAATCTAAAATATCTAAGAGAGGCTTCCTTTGTCACCTTCCCCATGCATATCTCTGCGCCTAACAGAGCCTTATCCATTAACTTTATCAACAACTCTCAATGACTTAGGTCTGAGACTGATGGGACAAGTATCAGTCTCAGAAGGGGTCGACCCTACACGTGGACGAAGGAAATTGAACGCAGGCGAGTATAAAAGAAAAAATATGTAACCTAAAAGGGGGGCTCCTCCAATCCCACTGAAAGAAAAAAGGGGCTTCAGAGGCAAATATACTGGAACCATACATAAATATCTTAACAAAAACACAGCCGGGTAAACATGGCTTAGCCTTTCGATCCCACTCTCTACAAATGATATTGTACGGGCCCATTTACGTGCGAACCCAACTCAACTGCGGTTTAACGCAAATCGTGTGCCTACAATGATCATTTGATAATTTTGTTCGGCTTTGTTTTAATTAGTTCTTTAGTGTTTTCATATCAACTAGACTTAGATTCACGCAATGTCTGAGAATATATAATTATTTTGAGATTTTTATAATGTATAATTTATTCTTTAAATTTTATTTTAAATAATTTTTCTCCTTAAAAATTAAACAATTTCTAAAAGTATTTTTTAATTTTACAAATATATAACTTTGTGGGGCCAGAGAATTTGTAACCCTGGCCCACTTTACATTAAGGCCCAAGGCTTGAGCCGAGGAGAACTATTGTCAAGGACGCATAATGAAAGTCTAAAAAAGGCCTAAGGATATGGCTGATGACGATCTTATGCTCGGCACCCCATAGAGCCCCTAAAGGAAAGGACGAGCTCAGTGCAGGAGCAGGCCAAGTGAAAAAGCTGTCAATACTGCAATAAAGAACTCTGCGTCTGACAGGTCCATGCTCTTTACCATGTTATTCAGCTTTTACAACCACCCCCAACCACTCTAGGTATGATAGGACAAGTCTCAACCCCAGAAAGTGGAGCTTACATGTGGACATTGGAAGAAGGGTAAATGTTAGTATAAAAGGGAAAAAGAACCAATTGAAAGAGGGGGGGGGGGTCATCTCCCAGACCATGAAGTCTTAAAAAAAGAGAATAATAAGAACACTAAGCTCCTCGGACGAGGTCTAAAGACCGGAACCACTCATGTCGCATTAGAAGAAGGTCTTGTTAAACACGTCAGGTTCACCTTCATGTAAATTTCCATAGAAACCACGACTAACCGCTGTTCGGTGACCCAGGCCCAGCCTTTCAAGCCCACGCTTTACAAATTATATTGTTTGGACCCTTAAACGTACGAACCCAATATCATTTTGGGGTCGTTACAAATTGTGTCCTTACAAACTTTATTGTTTTTGGTGTTTTTGATTGCTCTTTTGAAGTGATCTATATTCTTCTAATTATTGTTGTTATGCATTATATTTTCATAATCTCTTTTGGTACAATTAAAATTTTTCAGTTTCAAATTTATCATTCTCTTAAGGAGATAATTATCATGATAATTAAAACTTATTATATAATTACAAGTAATATTACTCAAATAATTGGTAAGCACATTTAAATATATAGCCATATAGATCGTACTTTGTTAAAAACTCAAATTCTCACTTCCAAACTAAGGATTAACTCAAATAAATGTCAAACTAAAGTTGTAAGAGAGAGGACTTTTGATTGAAAACTTAAAAAACACAAATCACGTGAGTTACACTAAAAACCTCAACGAGACTTTGTGTTTTTAAGGGAAACCACGTGGGTTTGTGTGTGTGTTTTTCCTAAAAAACATACTATGAAACTTTTTTTTTTCAATAATTTTTTTCTGAGAAAAAACATATTATGAAAGTGGATGGTGTTATATTGGTGTTGTTGAAACCCAACACAAAAAATTGAGCGTGTTGGGCTTTTATAGAGGCAACATAAATTGAGCTGTAGTTGGCCAATTTCTTACTGGGTAGGTTTGCTTTGCACACTTGGGTCGTGTTCGTGTAGTGCAGTTTCATTCAAAATTACATTTACTTACTTTTTGAGAATTCCAGGCCAACCTTTCCTCTCTCTTTCTCTCCTTAAAACCCTAAACCCCCCCCCCCCCCCCACCCTTTCATGGGGAGGAAGAACACACCGACAAAATTTCCATTGGATTTGTTGAAAGTTTCGGGTAAGTAGTAGTATTAGCTATTACCATTCCTTACTTTTATGCCTTTTCAAGTTTTAACATCCATGTATCTATCTTTATTTCCATTTTCTTCTTCTTCTTCTTCTGTTTATTTATTATTTCAATCTTTGCCACGATTTTGGTTGTTTTGAATGGTGTTATTGTTGACTGCAATCCTTGGGGATAATAAAATTTCAACATCTAGAATCAATTCTATAGTTTGCTTTATGTGTCGCTGACTATATATATATATATATATATATAGTAATTTCATGTTTAGTTATGTTTTTTGAAGATAAGTTTCTTGATTTCAATTACAGTATTCCCATGTTCGACATTTTTTTAATATTAAATTTTATACCCTTTGGCATTTGTTGTGGGGTGGGGGTAGTTTGAGTTGAAAATTTGTATGAGAACAAATAGACTATAGTAATTTCATGTTTAGTTATGTTTTTTGAAGATAAGTTTCTTGATTTCAATTACAGTATTCCCATGTTCGACATTTTTTTTAATATTAAATTTTATACCCTTTGGCATTTGTTGTGGGGCGGGGGTAGTTTGAGTTGAAAATTTGTATGAGAACAAATAGACTACAGTTTAGGTGTTTTGCCTGGTTTTTGATGTTTGTGTTTGATGATTTCGACAGTCAAGCATGTGGGCATGCTCAGACATCCATAATTGTAATTGATAAACTACAACTTGTCCCAGAAGCATGAATTTAATCATTTAACAATTTTTCTAATAGTATCGATGTCGAGCAATACAGAGTTGTCAAGAGATATTTTTTTAACATTATGAAGAAAGTTTGCTATAGAAGATTGTTCTAGATTTTGAGTTGTAATTTTTATACAGTTTTACACCCTTATGGGAAAAATTTTGGTTTGATTTAGTGATTATTGTTATTTATTTTGTACTGTTCAAAGTAGATATGTTTTTTTCTGCACGTCAAATTCATGATTGGTTTATGGCTTATTATTTGTAATATAAAAATTTATAGAGAATTTCTGTTGTGCAATTTGTTTTCCTTGATACAATTTGTTGTTCAGCCTACTCTATTCACAATTTAGTCTCCTGAGATTTGCGTGGTTGGTTATTATTTGTGTGAGTTTCAGTATACTTGATGTGCACGCTCATACACAGTGAGGCCAAAAATGTTAAGATGGTATTTAAGGACTAGGGGCGGTCCTAGACATTTTGAGGCCTAAAGTGAGAACTAAAAATGTATATGTGTATGTGTGTTTATATATGTGTATGTGTATGGGTGTGTATGTGTATGTGTATGTGTATGTTTATGTTTATGTTTATGTGTATGTGCATGCGTGTTTATGTTTATGTTTATGTATGTGTATGTGTATGTGTATGTGTATGAGTGTGTATGTGTATGTGTATGTTTATGTTTATGTGTGTATGTGCATGTGTGTTTATGTTTATGTTCATTTATGTTTATGCATGCTTATGTATGTGTGTAAATATAAATATAAATATAAACACACATACACATAAACATACATGAACACAAACACAAATACAAACAAACATACACAAAAACAAACAAAGAAACATAAACACACATACACATAAACACATATGGACATAAACACACATACAGACTGAGAAAAATTAAACCCTCATATAGACTGGAAAAAATTGCAAACTAACACCAATCCTTAAACAATTTCGTTAGTTACTTTGGTGTGCTAAATCAAGTCTTTATGTGTGTTTATATTTATATTTAAGTTTATGTGTGTGCATGTTTACGATTATGTGAGTTTATACGTGTTTATGTGTATGTGTGTTTATGTTTATGTATATGTATATTTATGTGTATGTGTATATATGTTTATAAATATTTATATGTGTATGTTTATGTATGTGTGTGTATGCGTGTTTATGTTTATGTATATGTATGTTTATGTGTATGTATGTTTATGTGTATGTATGTTTGTGTGTATTTGTATATGTATGTGTGTGTATGTTTATTTATGTGTGTGTATGTGTGCTTATGTATGTGTATGTGTATGTATATGTGTGCTTATGTATGTGTATGTGTTTATGCGTGCTTATATTTATGTATGTTTATGTGTATGTGTATGTGTATGTGTTATGCGTGCTTGTGTATGTGTATATGTATGTGTGCTTATATATGTGTATGTGTATTTGTATGTGTATGTCTTTTTGTATTTTTCAGATTCAGGTGTAATACCCTGATGCAATTGTAATTAATGGCTGAGATTAAAAGTTGAAAAAACAACTTTCAAATTTCAACCATTAAATAAAATATATTAAAGGAGAGTTAAAAGGTTAAAAAAGAGAGTAAAAAATGTAAAAAAAATACCTACGACAATGTACTTGATCTCAATCCGTCTTTCTTCTCTCACCATTTTTCTTTACTTATTTTTTACGCGGTGCTTTATTCTTCTTCCTTTTATTTCTCTTTATACATCGTCTAGGCTGATAGGAGGGGAGCGAGCGAAAGTCATGTCAAGAAAGGAAATCGAAAATTGTGCTGCCGAATTAAAGACTATGAAAATCTCTTCCTCTTAATTCAGATGATCCTCCTAAGTGAAATTGTAGCTCACGAGGCTTCATCGGATTATGGTGTGTGATTTTTGATTATTTATTTATTTATTTGGGATTATGAAACAAATAGTTTTTATATTTTGTTTACCCTTTCCACTTTCTGAAAACACTTTTCTGGAAAATACCATTTTTTTTGCTTTGCTTTCAGTCTATCATTCTTGCTTATGGTATGTGTTTGATTAATTTGGATCTAAAATTAGTTCAACAAGATAATTCTTCTTCTAAAATATAATAACAAAACCAATATATGTTTTTTTAAAGGTAGGTTCACTTTCAGTGTTTTCATTTTGTGATTTTGGTTGTTTTGTGGGTTTTGTGCTTTGATTTCAGTGTGTGTGATTTGATTTGTGATTTAGTGGGCTTCTGAGTTTTTGTTGCGATTTGATTTTGGCTGGGTTTTGGCCGTGGTGGTGGTCGTGATTTGATTTTAGCTGGGTTTCGGCAGTGGTGCGTGGTTGGAGGTGATAAGCTTGAAAAGCTCCGGCCATGGAGGTTTAGAAGGAGAGCTTGTTGGTTAGCTATGAAGCACGGTGTGACGTGGGTTGAGGCAAAGAGAGGATGAGAGAGAAACAGGAGCGACCCTAAACATTTTGGGACCTAAGGCGAGAACTAAAATTGGGCATTTTTTATACTTATATATTAATTAAATTAATGTTTATTAATATTTTTATATTATATTTTTCATCATTATTTTCATTTTCTTCTAAATTATTTTGAAGTTCATTATCAAGATTTGTTGTATTGCAAAATTGAACATCATTTTCTTCTAAATTATTTTGGTGAATTTCTTACTCATTTGTGATATTTTCATCTAAATTTTGTGTTATATTTTGTTTATTACTAATAACAAATTTATCCATTGATCCTTTTTGAGACTCAATTAATTTTTTTTTTTTTTAAAGTTTTTCATATCCAGATGCATATTTTCTAGTAGACATTTCTAATCAAACAATATATTTATAAAGACTAAAATAAAAAATAACTTTCAAGTGTAGAGCAAATGAGAAATAGAACCTGATTTATATAAAAAGTATTGTTGTAGTTCCATTGAACAATAACAAATTTTTAGCAATCTCAACCTGCATAAATTAAAAAAAAAATTAAGTACAAGCATAATAAAAATTTAAGCACAGCCATAACAAAGACACAAAACTTATTAATAAGACCCACACAAAAAAAAAAAAAAAATCCTACATATAACCAAAAAAAAAAAAAAACTTGAAGGCCCAAACTTAACGCCCAGTCCAGGGAGGGTCCAGGCAGCCAGGGAGGGCCCAAATAAACAAAGTTATCTTAAGTTCTTAACAAATAAAAGCCCAAATATTTATAATTTTATACCTGATTCCTGAGGTGAGGTGAGCAGTTGAGACTTGAGAGAGGCGGAGAGCAGAGAATCAGAGAGAGGCTGAGGCTTGAGCCTTGAGCTGTTGTCTGTTGAGCGAACAGTGGAGACTGGAGACTAGAGAGAAAGGTAAAATTTTTAGGGTTTTGAGTGTTTTGATTTGTGGTTAATCTCTTAGACCGGATTTGTAGTTTATCTGGTCAATGATTTTGTTTAGAACCAATGTTAATAGGATTTACCAAAATTTTTGTTTTTTTGGTTAAAAGGATTATTTTTGTAATTCATGGGGGCCTTAGGCAATTGCCTAACTCGCCTAATAAGGGAAGGGCCGGCGCCGGCCCTGTTAAGGACATATCTGACACTTTAGTTCTGCTTTTTTAGGTTTCTTGAATTCTGAAGTAATCATTTGCTGCTTCCACTTCCTGGCTCTTCAGTAATGGTAGGTATACTTAATACTCTACACACATACACCCTTTTATGCATTTTTATGTTTTTGTATGATTGCAGTATTTATAATATAACCAGATATATATATATATATAAGTTCCTTTTCTCCTTATTTATGATGTTTTGTGGAATTGGGCCTGTTGACGAGCAACCTAGCGGCCAGTGGGCCTCTTGACTGGCAAGTGATGAGCTTACTTGAGCTCTGCTGAGTATCCAGAAGGCCCCTGCTCTGCTTGGTATGAGTTGTAACCTAGGGCTAGGGGTGTGAGTGTGGCATCTCATATTCGGGGCCACTTTGTTAATTGATGCCTGGCTTTCAAGGATGCACTTGAAGAAGATTGCTTCTGAAACATTTTAAAAGTAAGCCTTGCAAAAGCTTCCATGCGGCACCTTATTGTTGCCCAGCTGGCTATTTCTATATAATATATGAGGGGCCTTGTAAATGACTTCTGAAATTTTATTGCTGTTTTGCCTGTGTAGTACACTGCTTATCTAGGATTTTAAAATTGGATCCTAAAGGATTGGTGGAGGGGCTTCATGAATTTGATCAATAGGATCAGATTGAGGATCCTAAGATCCTACTTCCTGTTGAAAAAAAAAAAAACTGAAAAACACATTGATTGTGACTTTGTAGGTTGAATGATCAATAGAATTTTCATATTATCTATAATTAAAAAAAAAAAAAAAAGTTTTACTTGATTATAAATGACTCAATAATAAAGCCATAAATATAAAAAAAATTTACTGACCCATTGAATCACTAACCCAAATGAAGCTTCCACCACATCAAAACAGGGAGCCATCAGCCATTCCAAAATAATCGAAACAGAGAGCAATTAGCCACGTGAAAAATATTCTAAACAAAGAGCCCATTATGATGATTACATCAATAGAAATATTCTAAATAAGCTGAGCAAAAATGGTTGTTTGCTGAATTGAACCTACCAATCAAAGGAATCGTTCAAACGAAGCCAAAAAAGAAAAAAAAGATATGGCGAGTCAGCGATGGCGGCAACAACTCCTCAGCAGCTTAGCCTTGATAGTGACTCATCATAATCTCAGCCTTGGCAGCGACTCCTCAGCGGAAATTAGATATTTAGGTCCTCTAATCTCTAATCTCCAAGTTCGCTGTGTGTGTGTAAATTTGGGGATTTGAAAGAAATTTTGGGCAATTAGGGAAGATATTGGGGTTGTTGGGCCTTTTCTTTGGTCATTTTCTAACCAGGGAGTGGGATTTTTCTGGGATCATAGGATTGTACGATTCCACTGATCTTGAAGGCGATTATGATTCCTCACCAATCCTAGTCATTTTGGGTGAGTTGGATGGTAGGATGATATGATCCTACTATCCAGATTGTGATTTGAACAACCATGCTGCTTACATATTTTGTTATTGGTAAATATAGGAGTGGCAAGAACTTCTTTATGGTATGGCTATTTAACTTAATCTTTGATGACCTAAGTTGTGGTTATGAAGTAACTGATTGCTAATGTTTAGGATGCTTCGCTAGAATGGATCATAGATGCCAGTCATGTATTGATTGGGCTTATGTCTAGCTTAGTTGATTTCTTTTGGTTTGTCAGTCATGCATTTGCTTTTGCTGGTATTCAAGTTTGCCCCTCTGTGATAGCCCTGCTGCTAGGTCTGCTGTTGAATCCATTGTTTTGCTAACCGTAGTTAACTGTTCAGTTACTGATACTTTATGAGAAGGTTGTTGCTAGTTTGTTACTCTCCTTGGCCAACTCTGTACATCCATATGTCTGTGAATCAGTTACAATGTTTTACTATTGGGTTCTTTATGCATGGTTCTGGCACAGCCCTAATAAAAAATGGAAGATGACAGAAGAATGTTATGTAGTTTATTTTCTGTTATTTGTTTGTACAGGCTGCAAGACTTCTTGCTAACTTGCTTGTGCTGGGCTCTGGAGTAGTGGCAAGGTCTTTTGTTCAGGCATACCGGCAGGCACTTGCAAGTATGTTCTATCTGAAGTTCACTATCAAATCTATTGTGTTGTGCTATCGCAAATCTTATTGAAATTTTTAGCTTAGAAACTTGTGTGAATGATTGCAGATGCCTCAAAATCTGGTGTTGCTCAAGAAGCAGCACAGAATATTAGGAGAGCAACCAAAATTATGGCCGAGCCGGAGGCAAGGCAGGTACTAGGTGTCACTGAACACTCATCGTGGGAGGAGATCTTAAAGGTTGCTTTACATTTCATTTATGCTATAGATTTATATGTCTTAGAGATTGCAGTATTGAATCCTTTTGTGGTTGCTATCTAGCAGCATACTGACAATCTGCTGTATACAGAGGTACGACAACCTGTTTGAGCGGAATATGAAGAGTGGGAGCTTTTACCTTCAATCAAAGGTTCATAGAGCTAAAGAATGCTTAGAAGCTGCTTACAAAAAGAATGCTCAGTGAACTACAAATCCACAACTCCTTGAGGCTTGCTTTACTGCCCTATTACCCTTTTAGCGATCCAATAGTTGCCTTCCTGCAGTTTGATCTGCATGAGTTGTCATAGCACTAATATAAACTGGCCTAGTATTTCTGTCATTTGTATACCGGATGCAAGAAAGTTTTGCTTTTGCACCTTTAAAGTGTAATTTGATTAATGAAATTATGGTTGAAAATTGATTATTGGAATGCATTGCTGATGCACTTAAAATTTGCTTAGAGACGGGATGGGTTCAATGACCATTTGTATGTGACTCAAAGGTGTATTTACATATATCTTCATTTGTATATATCTTTGTAGATGTCTATTTGACAAATTATTCCCTGATTGTTGGGTGCACTCCTTATGCAAGTACTCTGATATTTAGGGTATGACTTGAGTGTTTCATTGGTCAGGGCCACAGGCAATGCCGTGATAGGTAGCAGAACAGTTTAAAGCATTGGATCCATACTCTCAAAGGAAGATAATTTATACTCTTCAAGATTTGCCGTGTGCAACCTAGCATTCTTCCAAATGTTTTGGTTTTTGATATCCTTAAATCCCATTATCCCAATCATCGATAATTTACATGTATTTGTTAGCAAAACAACTAGCCTAGTAGCTGGTGGAGGTTGATTTTAGTACACAAGTCATATTCTAAGCATGTTTTTATATGTTGGCCGCTTGTAAAGGATATAATAAAATGAGTAAAACGTTTTTATATCTTTTGAATGCTCTTTTGCTAGAAGGATGTGGTGAGGTGTCTTTATGTAAGACCAGTGTTGGCATTTGGGATATGATGAATTGCATTGGGTGATAACAAGATGAAGGAAGGAGGTTTCAAGAGTTGAATGTGCGAGAAGGCTTGATTTGCAACTCTTTACCATTGACCATTATTTACAGATGGGTTAGGAAAGCAAGGTGTCATTATGAGGTTGATATACTGAAGTCTATTAGGAATTATGTCATTATGTGAGATGCTGGTTGTTGACAAGAAAAAGAGTAAAAAACAAAATGCTGAGTAGGTTTTTTTTTTGTTTTTGTTTTTTGGAGGCTAGCAGCCTCTGTTTTGATGTTATCAGGCTGCTAATTGGTTTGTAATGTAGTTGTAGTGGCAATTTCAATTCGTTGGCAGCTCTGCTCTGCTGTTTGGTAGGCTGGCTGCTGATTGCTGACTTTGTAATGTAGTTGGTAGCGGCGTTTGCAGTTTTGCTCTCCTTCTTGTGGTTCGAAGAGTGATTAAGTCAAGCTCTCACCCAGCATATCGTTATGTCATGTTGTATTTGCAATGTGAATTGAATAAGGGGGTTTGTTTTAATCTTCCTGTCGGTGATGACCAAAGTTTTAGTTTTTTTTGGGCCCTTGACTTGAGTTTGAGACTTGAGAGTATGGGCATCACGCGGAGAATGAACATGATGATACTTCATTTTCTACAGAGCACAGAGTGAGTGTTGGACTGCAGCAGTGCTGCCCTGGCTTTGGGATTGATGTGTCCCTCTCATCGCATATAGTGGACCGCATCTTTCATTCTTTCTTTTTTCTTTTGGGTCGGTTGGGTTGATGGATTGGCTTCAACGTTTTACTTTTAATTCTTTCATTTATTTATTAGTTTCCCATCAACGATCCCTCCTCTATTTATTCACTATTGAGCAATGTTAACCATTAAAGCCACAACTTTTACCACAATTTATTCACAATTTATTCACGTGGCAAAGTAGCGAGTGGTGGAGTTATAGACCTGTGAGCAAGTTATGAGAAAAATTATGGTAAAAGTTATGGTTCTAGTATTTTCTCTATTTAAATTAGTCATTCTACTTCCTGGAGATCTTTATAGGTGTGTGTGAGTGTGACCACGTATAGGAAGGTATAGACATCAATTATTTTTGTAATGGATTGTGGATGTGTGAATTGAAATGAAGGGTCTCTCTCTAATAATTGACAATAATGAAACTAATAATAATATTCCTTGTTTTCTGCTTAAAAGAAATGAAAAAGGAGGAAAAGTTGGGAGCAGCAGCAGCAAAGAGAGGAGGTGGGGAGGTGGATTCATATTAAGAAGTATTAACAAATTATTAAACCAGGCCTCTGATTGTTGTGCTGAGGAAGCAAAGGGAGGTACCATTTGCCGAAAAGTTTGACACTGGGAGAGGCTCTCAGCCCCCGACAAAAGCTTTTTTTCTAAGTCGGCGCCGAAGTCATAATTAGGCGAGCAACCTATTCTTCTCGAACACTTTTACACTTGCGTGGAGACTAAGGCAGAGTCAGCCGGCCCAAGCTAATCTATCTACCAAGTACCACCTAGTGATCGCTACTCGGGTTGGCTGCCGTCATTACATACGAGGTTTATAGCATACCCATTCTACTCTCCTTTACTTTTTTTTTCTTTTTTTTTGACCATACTCTCCTTTACTTTTTCAACTAAACATGCAGCATCTTATTAATTTTTTTGGTTTCAAGACTTTGTGGTCCGTTTGTGTTTAATATTAATACACTCTGTGAGTTTGTTTGGAAACAATTTATTTAATTTTTTTGTTAAAAATTTTTTGTTGCAAATATACTATAGTTTACTTGTACTTTGAAAAAATTTGAAAAATGTGAGAAAAAATAAGATTTTAAAAAGTTGTACATAAAAGTTAAATCTTAAAGATGTTGTCAAACTCATCTTATATATTGAATTTTGTTTATAGTTTACTTCTAAGTTAAAAAAAAAAAAATCCAGATTGCTGTTGGTTAATTATCTGCATAAAATTTCTTGAATTTATTATGAATGGATTCACTACATGTGCGTTTGGGATGAACTGAATTTTTCAGTTTATCTCTACTTTCAGTTTATTTTTGCTACTATTCATGGGTCTCACTGTACTATTCAACTTATTTTTTAACATTTTTTCTACACTTTCAACAAAATTTTTTAGTTTCAGCTAAATAAATTGTTCCAAATGGACATTACATATATACAATAGAATGTTCCTTGTTAGATATGCATTGCATTTCAAAGAATACAATTATCAATTATAATTAGTTTCATAGTTGATCTAAAAATTTTTGAGACTAAACTTTGATTTTTTAAAATTTTATTTATTTATTTTTATTGTTAAGAACCTTATTGTTATGTGTCATTACCTTTTCTCAAAAAAAAAAAAAAATGTCATTACCTAATTTTTTTCTTCCTTAGAGAAAGAGCTTAGATTCAAATCATCCCCTACCTCACTTTGTTGTAAGCCAAAAAAAAAAAAAAAAAAAAAAAAAAGGAAGTTCAGCAGGTTTAGCTCTTTATGCTTTAGCAAGTTAAAGTGATATTGTACAGTCATGTTAAGTGAATATGGACCCAAACAATAATTCATGCTAACGTTGCATTCGTTATGATATTTGATTGCATTACATTTTGGTCTTGGAGGAGTGTGAATTAGTGTTCATATTATTAAAAGAGTTCAATAAAAGTCTTCTTGCTATAATAATTATTTTCTTTGCTAACAAGGCACAATTTGTCTTGTTTTGTACCAACTTTTTTTTAATTATTTTTTTATGAACTTGTTTTGTACCAACTAAAACATGCCTCACGCGTTACTTATTATTATTATTTTTTCAGTGGCTTTGTTGGTTCTACGGATTAAGAAAAGTAATTAATCTTTTTTTTTTTTTGACCGGAGTCATTTTCAATTATCAAAGTCAAGGGAAAACTGAGAATGTTAGGCATCTTTATTTGCAATCACTCAGCTCTCTTTACCCTTCTACATTAGGATTCTTACCAAAAATGCATAAAACGTGTCTGTTCAAGATGACATTGTATTTCCTGCTTATAATTTTGAAATATTCTCATGAAAAATCCCAGAGTTTGAGCTTAGTTCCAAATTATACTTTAAAGTTTCATAGCATAATGCCAACCTCATATTTTTGAAGTCGATACAATCTTTTTTTTTTTTTATATATTTTATTTTATTTTAAAATATCATTATCAATTAAAAGTAATATGAGAAAATGTAAAGAATATTATTAGGAAGGATTACATTAAGTAACTAATTAATTATAAGAAGGAATCTTTGAGGGGTGCCACCAAGCTGCCAGGTAGAAGTTTTGAATCCATGAGAATCTCATGAGGTATTAGAAACCATTAGATCAACCATTCAGGGTTCGCAAAAAGTTTTAATCATGCATACAAAATCCTAATAGCTAACAAAAATTTAATGAATATGCAAATTACACTTTTTCATAAACTTTCACTTCTTTTACAATGTACTCCCAAACGATCACTTCACACAATTCTTAATTTGAAAGAATCGTATCAATATACACCTTATTGTCAAAATTGAGAGTTAAATTAGGTTGAAAATGTGTTTTTTCATTGCAATCGATGAGAGTATTTTTGTGTTTACACCTAATTTTTGTCTTGCAATTTAGATTGCAGAGGCACATTGATACATTTGTTTTAAATTAGGATGTCAATCATGCATAGTAATATAGTAATAGTTTGGGGGCACATTGTAAATGGGGTGCACATATCTTCATTGGATTTCCATTATTTTTAGTTAACTAAAACTAATTGAGAGAATTTAAATTTGACTAATTTTGCAACTATATGATACCATAATTACAATTGAAATTTAAAGAATTGAAATCATGGTTCAAACTCTAAGATGTATTATATATTGTTAAAGTAATGGTGCCAAAAAGGATGATAAAATTATAGGCAAAATTGGAAATGAGTCCTTGAGAACCTTAATGATACACTTTGAGCAAAAGTGAAACACAAAGAGGTTTAATTAGATATTATTCGGTTGCAATGTTGTTATTTAAGCAACCAAGATCAAATTTAGTAATTAAAAAAAGTCATACTTGGGTTTGAAAACTTTAAATGAAGACAATTACATTTTACCTAAATGTGCACTAGGTCGAATTCAATTTACTAATCAAGCACTTTATCCATCTAAGTTTTAATTTCAATATAAAAACAACTCAAAATCATTATAAAATTATATGTTTAAATCACATTCTTTGAAAAATCAAAAAAAATATATATATACAACAATCTCACTATAATCTTAATATATTAAAAGTTACGAATCAAAAGTAACTAAAGTGCAATTCTTTAAACGTATTCTACCAATTTTTTAAAGTTTTCATTACTTTTGAGTATAGTTTGTGGTGTGTTTTTGTATTAGGATTTATTTCATTCCCTTTATATGTGTGTGTTTGTTTCACAAAAACAAAATGCAACTCTCTAGACCACACATTGATAAATTACATTTGATCCAAAAGAAAAAAAAAAATCCTTAATTTTTAAAAGGATAAAGATGCCTTAGATTTAAATTTGACATTCTAAGAAAGAACAAAAAATTATTTGTTGTATTGTGTTGTTTTACTCAATCAAGGTTGGAAGTGAGAGTGGGTTCCAGTTAATTTAACTGGTAAAGTCTCTGATGGTTAAATAAGAGATTTGTGGTTCAATCCCCGCCTACACCAAAAACTGATTGGTGTCTTGGTCTAATGATAAAGAGTTATCATCAGGAGTGGACGTCATAGGTTGAAAGTGAGAGCTGACCAGCCAGAAAGTCAGACAGGCCAATTGCGCAAACAAGTAGCAATATCAAGGCCCACCGTTTGTGTTTTGAGCTCAACGTTATCATTTAACAGCCGAATTCCATGACCAATCGTCAATCGTCCTCTAATAGTTTCAGATTTTCTTTCATACCAATCTATATCTTTTGTGATTGTCAACCAATGAACCCCCTCGACGACTTGGCCTTATTATATAATATTCTCGGTTCTAGACAAAATAAGAGAGATATCAAATCTACAAGGAGCTATCTATTTAATGTACCAAATCTTACCTTCGCTTCAATCTATCTATAAATGGAAATCCAAAGGGTGGTTTCCGATTCTAAGAGATGAGCTATGTAATGGAATCAATTACACCTCGTGTGCTCTTCATGGTTGATATGCATAAAGGGATGACAAAAATCACCCACCTTATTCTGAGCAGACTTTTTCCGCTTTTCTAGAGGTATGAAATAAAGATGTATTTTGTTTGACCCATTCGTCTCTCCTGCCTTACTACGTGTATATATATATATACACATATATATGTAATTTAAATATTTCTATACATATCCTATTTATAATTCAAATATTTTTTTGACATATTCTATTATCATTTTCCAAATGTTTGTTTTTTTCTCTCTTAGCATTCTTTTATTATCCATCCTATTTTTCTTTTATTTGTACTTTATTAATATTGAGGTCAAATAACAAAATATTTTTAACTTGTCCTATTTTCACCCTAAAAGGGGAGTGAAACGCCTGTAAACTAGACCCATCTTACTCCATTCCCATCCCTAACCAACCACCACATCATAACCTGCTGATACAATAATTTCCATCATATATCTCTTTTATCTCTATTTTATTAAAATCGAGGCCAGATAAAAAAAATACTTTCAACTTGTCCCAATTTCATCCCCAAAAGGGGACAGGACAGGGTTAAAACACCCCTGAACTGTTCTCATCCCGCTCCATTCTCATCCCTAACTAACAATCATATCATGACTTATTGACACAATTGTTTATGTTTGGCTCAGCATCAGATAGAATATATTGTACCATATATTTTCGTGTACTTTTAATTTCATGTCTTTCCTCCTTATTCCGTGTGAACATAAATTGTCTTTCATGCTGTGCTATAACACATGTTGTGCTAAAACACATGTTGTCCGCCATCGCATGCTTTCGCGCACTTTACGCCGTGGCAGTACATCCTGCTTTTCTAAAAGTTAGAGCATCAGAAGTTTCTGAGCATGACTACATATCTTAGCTAACTGTTCTTGCCTGGCTTGTATATTTGATCATCCCCTAAGCTCATCACTTAGAGACCCCTGGCATAGCAATTGACCCATGCTTAATTTACTAAACCAGCAAAACAACTTGTTTTGCTTTCTTTATTTCTTTTAACTATTCCTGTAGGTTTACTATGGTCGAACACTTTTGATATATGAAGGAACAGGCATTACAAATCTCTCAAGGTACATACAATTTAAAATTTAAAATAACATGATATTTTGTACACCTACAGATATTAGAAATAAAATGTTAAACTGTACACCTCGATCCATTTCAAAAAGATCATATTACAAGATACAACCAATCCATTTTATTTAGAAAGCATCCACCACATATTGCCAATAGAGGTTGGCCAACTTATTATTCATCAACTAGGTACATATATATCGGCAGAGGGTACAGGTTGTTAATTATCACCATAGAAACCCAGATACTCAGAATATGATTCTTGTATTGTTGTTAGCATACAATAATGTTGTGTTTTGGGGCCGGGGTTATCACTAAAGGTTTTTATTCTCTTACATAACTTTTTTTCACATTAATTATTTCACATCCACTTTTATATGTTAAAACGTGGATATTCCCACATGAATCGTGAATATATACCTGAGTAGTAGATATAAACTAATGTGAAAAGATATTTTCCTATTACTAAAGTATCCCCAATAAAGTCGGAAAGACTCTAGCCCTCACACCACACTTATTGGAAGATTAAGGACCTGTTTGGTCGTGTTGTTTAAATAACAGTTTTTATTATTTAAACAACACAACATATATTTCCACAACACCTTTTCACCTATACATATTTTCACAACACTTTTCACTTACACGTATTTCTACAATACTTAAATAATGTTACTAAAATAACATTACCAAATGAAACCTAACACTTCCACATGATTGAATGTTTTCTACATGCATGAAACATAGAGAATTTATTGTAAGTATAGAATTTACGGCTTCAGCTCTACCGGCTACACAGGAATCGGCAGTGCTGAATGATTCATTTTTCTTAGTGGTTCAAATCTAGAGAATATGGTAATAAGAACAATTGAGTCATAAATAGAAGAAAGTTTCATAAGCAAGAATTTAAAAAGGTGGGAAAAGGTATAACATATTAAACACCAAATCGTTTAGTTTTACCTTATATATATATGTCCTTTTGAATTATTGGTCTCAAAAGTCTTTCATGTTTTTACGAGGATTAGAACTAGTAGAAGAACCACCTCCAAAGTGCGTTGGAAATCTTAGAAGCTCTTGTTGCTGATATTGTTGCTGTTGTTGAGTTGGTATGGGAGATGAAGATGAAGATGATGAAGATGTGGTAGTTGATGAAGTTTGTGATGCAAATCTTTCTTGCCCATAGAGACTTGGCACATTAACATAATGTAAGTTACTATCTCCAGTCTGAAGAAGTTGTGCATATTGAAACATATTGGGATATGTTTGTTGAGAAGTAGTTTGATGAGGGGCATGATGAAGAATCGGGTTAGGAACTTGTTCAGTCCCCAAACCAGTTGTAAGGTAACCTGTTTCGCTTGTCCCTTGAACTCGTTCCGGGAAGTTAAGCTTAGCTTTGCTTCCTTTGAATCTGAGAGCTGCTTCATCATAAGCAAGTGCTGCAGACTCAGCTGTTTCAAAAGTGCCAAGCCAAACTCTGGCGGCCTTATTTGGGTCTCGAATTTCCGCTGCCCATTTTCCCCATGGTCTCTGCCTTACTCCTCTATAGTGTCTTCTCCTTGTGTTCCCTTCACAGAATTGCTTTTGTTTTACCACATAAAATAGAGAAAGTCTAGACATGAAATTTATGTAAGGATATTGATGACTATGCATCAATTAAAAAGGACTCGTAAAGTTGTAATATTCACTATTAAAATTGAGAAATTTATAAGTCTGGTATCTTAGTGGCATTATCTAGTTCTTCTGAAATAAAACCTAAGGTAAAATAGACTTTACACTCGTCAAAAAAAAAAAAAATTATTCATTGAAAAAAAATAAAGAGAAACTTGTGCATGATATGGACAAATACAAGTGCATAAACCTTAGAGAGAACCAGTAGTCCAAGTAAGAGGGAGGTAGGTATGCACGAGAAACATATAACTAGGAGAGTCAGTTAATGATAATACTTGCATCGATCGTTTCACAGCCAAGAGCATTAAAGCACTTGGGTCGATTCAATATTGTTCAATTAGGAAGGGGGGGGGGGGGGGGGGGGGGGGAATCAACCATTAAATAAATGAAAACTGATACTGTAAAAAAATTAAACATGGAAAATAGGAGCACATGAACTTGCAATATATTCAACCCTAATGATTTTTCAGTCTGTGTTTGTGAATGCAACATGGATCGATGAAAATATGCTCAAATATATACTATTGTCATCATCCATTATTGGTACAACAAAATATGAATGAAAAGTGATTTCATAACGCAAAAAAGCTAGTTATTTATGTACGATACCTTGATCTACAGCAGGTTGAGACTGATGTTGTTCCCTTATTGTGCCAGACTGGGATGTGATTATTGGATTTCCATGCACTTGAACTGGGTTTTGATCAGTGTTACTAATAACTTGAGCTAGGGCTGAGACCATGGCAGACATATCTTGTTGGGATCGAGCTGAGTAGACAGGAAACATATGATCCTCCTCCTTCTCTTCCGCTTCATTGGAAGGAAAGGGCCTCTTCCCGTGTTGTCGATCCAGCACTTTCAGCTTGATGATGCCTAGCTTGTTGTGTTTGTTGTGCTAAATCATGCAGTTAATATAAATTTCACTAGGGCTATACTTGTTACGTTGATGCGGGTGCTAAATCAACAAAAGAAGAAGTGATTTGATGAACAAAATATGTAGCAGAAGATGGAAAGAAGGAAGAGGAGAAGAAACAAGATTGAAGACTAGAAATATAGGGTTTACTATACAGAGATTTTTTATACCCGCAGGTTCAACTTCTTGGCGTGAGGTTTGAGAGATGAGTGGAGAAAGAGTTCGGTCTAACTTTTGACTTTGTTTCTTTCTTTTTGTTCCTGTCTCTCTCGCAATGACCAAACGCTCAGATCTCATCTAGAAAAATGCTCACTGTTCCAAAATAACAAATATATATATATATATATATATAGTAAGATTTCAATTTAATTTATTACATTTAAAATTCAAACTAACATCTATTTGGCCAAAAACCCTGTAGCTAAATTGACACCTCCCCATGCACAAAGTGCTTGGGGGTCTAGGAGGGAAAGGGTTCGAGCTGCGGAGTTAGCAGCATGTTGTAATTATTTCTCAAAAAAAAAAAAAAAAAACTAACATCTATTTGATATAAAAAAAAAAAAAAAAAAACTTCTTAATACGTTGCAACTAAACTAACAAAATGAAAGTTGAAAATAATTTATAATTGATTATACACTCAATTTTGTAATAAAATTCCTTGTATTTTTTATTTTATTGAGAAGTCTAATTTTGACAATATTTATATATGTCTAATTTCGAAAATATTTATATATACATAAAAAATTCAAATATTTTAATAGATTACATGTTAATCTACAAATCATGTATAATTATATTTTTATTATCTAATAATGTGTACAATATTAATTTTGAGGTGTTAAGCGTAATTTTTTAAGGTTGAAGTTTTAATATCTTATCTATCTATTGTAAAGACCAGATTTGTGGCTTAGTCCAGGATGAGTGGACTTAGGCTCAAAAAGCCCAAAACAATGAATTTGTAGAGAGTGGGTCAAAAAACTAGACTCTAATAAATTGGACAACGGCTAATATGGAATTGGATGACAATCATGCACAAATAAGAAGTAATGATATGAATGAACTTCTTGTCCGATGAGGCAGGTGTTCATATCAGTACTTCTTATTTGTGCATGATTGTCATCTAATTCTATATTAGCCGTTGTCCAATTCATTAGGGCCTAGTTCTTTGACCCACTCTCTACAAATTCATTGTTTTGGGTTTTTTGGGCCTAAGTCCATTCATCCTGGACTGAGCCACAAATCTGGTCCTTACATCTATCTATATATAATATTTAAAAAAATTGAGGGAGTTATGGCAAGGCTAGCCCAAGCGTTTTGGAGGCCTAAAGTGAAATCTTCAAATAAAGTCTTTATTTTATCACTTAAATAATATTTAACTAGCATTTTAATATGATTTTTTTTTTTTGGTTGTTGAGAAAATGCTAAAGTTATAACAAATTTTACTACAAACCGGTGTTGTAATGAATGTGATCAATGACATGAGGCTTACAAAAATACTAGAAATATTATAAAATTTATAACATTAGAATTACAAAGATATATCACCAATCACAAATATTCATTCAAAAATGCATTCAATAGTTTGTTGAAATTCATCTATCATATTCATTGTCATATCAAATTATAAAAGTTATGGAGACCATCACGCACCCTTGGTACAGTGATCACTCCAAAAGCATAAGTTTTTGTGAGGTGTGGGGGGCAATGACCGAGATTTAAGTTTCTAAAAGAGAGTTTCACACACATATATACACTTAGATTAGGTTAGAGTAGAATTTTTATTTTGTATAAAAATAATTAAATAAATAAAATTTATGTAGTAAAATTTATAGTATTTTAACATTTTCCTATTTGAATTACTTGTGATTAGTAATATGTCTATTTGTAAGACATATTTATTTAAATTTGTCTTATCTTTATCTCTAACATTATTTAATTCTTTGAGCTTTCTTAATAGTGAAAAAAAATGTAAACTAAAATGTTTTAATATCTCCCAACAATATTTATATAAAAAAAACAAACAAATAAAAAATTTGCCCCCACATTTGGGGCCTTCTCTAGTAAGGAGGCCCTAGGCAATGGCCTAATTGGCCTAAGCCTAGGGCCGGCCCTGAGTTATGGCCACCATGTCTATACATATATATTTTGTCCCTCCTCTTGTTTGTTCGTTGGGTGTGGACACAAACATTAATTTGAAACCAGTGCTGTGACTTCATGGCAATTTCACGCAATCAAGGTGTGGATGTGTTTCTTCTCAAAAAAAAAAAAAAGGTGTGGATGTGTTTCATCTATAATCACCCAAATTTATTTTTCGTCATTGGTACTTTTTGATAATAAATGCCTCCACAACATCAACATCAATCGTGTCATTACCGGTGGAGAAAATATGGAGATATCAGTGAGTTTAAATGTAGATAGGTACTATGCATTGATCACTCCGCAGTTTTACTCATAACAAGTGTGCACAAAGAAAATGGAGAGTACATTGTGACAATTCTCAAGGCTGCTATGTATACACAATAGCAGTAATTAGAACAAGAAAGTAAGAAGTATTTTTTTTCTTTTGACTCTCAAAAAAAAGGTAAGAAGTATTTTCTTCTTTTTACACTTTCATGTTATATATTTCTTAATATAATTAAATATAAGAAACATCAAATTTGTCTTTAGCTTAAATTAATTCAAGTTTCAATTACATCAATGTTCACTCAATAATTTTTCATTATCTAGCTAGATCTACAATGAGTTTCTACTAACTTAATAATAATATTTTTAAATTAAAAAACAAAGACCGTTCATGCTTAAGACATTCTCTTTTGAATGTATACTGTAGGGACACGATTTGTTTAACGGCCCATGAGTGACGTTGGGCTCGTATGCAAAGAACCCCAACAATATGATTTGTAGAGAGTGGGCTTGAAAGGCATGACCTTGGGCACAGGTGAACGGTTTTATCATGAATGTCTATGGAAATTCTTATATGGGCAGGCCTGGCTTAACTAGCTAAGCCTTCCATTGGTACAGGTTGTGGGACTCCAGTCCTCGGACGCTGTCCTAGGACCTTCATCTCCTTTCCTTTTTCCATTTCTACCGGGGGAGAGACCCCCCCTTCCTTCTGGGGAGTTCTTCCTTTTATATCCGTGTTTCTTCTCTTCCTTCAAATTCACGTGTAAGTCTCACCCTTTTTTCGGGGTGCAGACCTGTCCTGTCAACCCATACTCCAGTATGGTTTGGGGTCGCTGGGAAAGTTAAAGGGTATGGTTTAGAGCATGGACTTGTCAGATACGGGGCTTGGTATTATGATGTTGGTAGCTTTTTCCCTTACCCTGCCCCTGAACTCAGTTTCCCCCCTTCCTCAGGCGTTTCGTAAGGTGCCGAGTAGGAGGTTGTTCTCAGCAATGGCTCTCCTCGGCGTGAGCCCTAACCCTTGGGTCCCCATGTAGAATGGGCCTGGGCCGCGAATTCACTAGCCCCACAATAGCCCCTCAAAATCCTGCTGCCCGACTTTTAGTTGGGGATGAGGATTTTGATAATGCTGGGCCCACATCACAACTAACTCAGATTATGTACTTTTTGATGTTTGGGTTTTTCCATTTGCATAGGAGATGCACTGGATTAAGAGGCAGTACTTTAGTCTTTAGTCACGCGGTGCCCTTTGACGTTCCAGTGTTCGAGATGCGCCTTCACGAGAATCCTTTAATTTTATGGTTGCAGGTGGCGTTGGGAATTGAGCCGAAACCATTTTGTCTGTAGCGTTCCTTGGAACTCTGCGTGAATTAAATGCCACCTCCTTGTCTTTTAAATAAATAGGGTAGGAGGTTGCTCCACTTACACACAAATTCTTCAACCATAATCACAGCTTCCATATCCGGTGTTATCCTCCCTTAGTATAATATGTTTGAGGCGCGGGTTGGGGTGAAGAAACTCCCCCCGCCACAGAGGCGCCGGGTCCTTCCGAGACTCAAGGTAGCGTGGTCTGGGCATGGGAGGCACAGATTTAAGAAAATAATCCGTCTTGACAAAGGGGGAAATGGTGTTTCTCCTTCTTTTAGTCAAAATCCGAAGCAGGTACTGGTCGCACTAGATTCTTGGTGCATCAGAAGTAAAGTTTTCTGCCATCAGCGCCGTCTGCCTTGTCGCAGGCAAATTTTTGTGTGGGCTCCTCAACTTCCGGCTCTCTGCACCTTTTCTTCAACGGTGTGGGCCTCAAGTTGGGTTCCCTGCACCTTTTCTTCAGCTGCGCTAGCCTGAAGCTGGGCTCTCTACACCTTTTCTTCAATGGTGCAAGCCCCACGTTGGGTTCTTTTGTTGCCTGAGTTATGGGCATGTAAAAGTATTGAGGAATGGTTTTCCTTGAACAAAGTCTTGAAGCAGCAGCCAACCTCTCCTCTGTACAACCTCCTCGGCCTTATCTTATTCTCTTGTATCTTTCTTTTCGATTATGTAGTTAGCTTTAATATAAGCTGATTCCAGCTTTTCATTGTACGCTGTACTATTTCTTTGTTTTAATAAAAAGAGAATTTATTTACTTGTTTTGAATATTTTTCTTTTTTGCAACACTCCTTCGTGAATGGGTGTGCTCCGTGTGTGTCTTTCTTCAATGATACTTAGAGCAGGAAACCTTGAAACATAATCCAACTAATTCTAATTTACCGACATTACCAGGCATAATAACGATAATTCACAGTAAGTTAAACTTAGGAAACTAACCGAGATAACAGCTGAATATTCTGTAATAAGTGCGACGAGACCGTCCGAGAACGATAAACTCTAAATAATTCATCCGAGGGGGTAACCGAGTAGTAAGGGACTCCGATTGTGTTTTTGGCAACATATTGCTTTATATTGCATCAATCCCTTTGATACTGAGGATCCGAGAGCAGACTTGAGAATCCATACAGTTTAGGAATTAATCCAATTGTTAATGGAGAGGTCTCCTCGGATAGATTCTAAGGTCCATGTAATGTAGTTTTTCTTTCAAGTAGTTGGTTTCCCCAGAGGCTTGAGTCCGGGGACCATGCAAGGCCTTGGTTCTGTCCAAAACTTGTACTTTTTCTTGTAAGTAGTTGGTTTCCCCAGAGGCTTGAGTCCGAGGACCATGCAAGGCCTTAGTTCTGTCCAAAACTTGTACTTTTTCTTGTAAGTAGTTGGTTTCCCCAGAGGCTTGAGTTCGAGGACCATGCAAGGCCTTGGTTCTGTCCAAAACTTGTACTTTTTCTTGTAAGTAGTTGGTTTCCCTAGAGGCTTGAGTCCAAGAACCATGCAAGGCCTTGGTTCTGTCCAAAACTTTTATTTTTTCTTGTAAGTAGTTGGTTTCCCTAGAGGCTTGAGTCCGAGGACCATGCAAGGCCTTGGTTCTGTCCAAAACTTGTATTTTTTCTTGTAAGTAGTTGGTTTCCCCAGAGGCTTGAGTCTGAGGACCATGCAAGGCCTTGGTTCTATCCAAAATTTGTATTTTTTCTTGTAAGTAGTTGGTTTCCCCAGAGGCTTGAGTCCGAAGACCATGCAAGGCCTTGGTTCTGTCCAAAACTTGTATTTTTTCTTGTAAGTAGTTGGTTTCCCCAGAGGCTTGAGTCCGAGGACCATGCAAGGCCTTGGTTCTGTCCAAAACTTGTACTTTTTCTTGTAAGTAGTTGGTTTCCCCAGAGGCTTGAGTCCGAGGACCATGCAAGACCTTAGTTCTGTCCAAAACTTGTATTTTTTCTTGTAAGTATTTGGTTTCCCCAGAGGTTTGAGTCCGAGGACCATGCAAAGCCTTGGTTCTGTTCAAAACTTGTACTTTTTCTTGTAAGTAGTTGGTTTCCCCAGATGCTTGAGTCCGAGGACCATGCAAGGCCTTGGTTCTGTCCAAAACTTGTACTTTTTCTTGTAAGTAGTTGGTTTCCCCAGAGGCTTGAGTCTGAGGATAATGTAAGGCCTTGGTTCTGTCCAAAACTTGTATTTTTTCTTGTAAGTAGTTGGTTTCCCCAGAGGCTTGAGTCCGAGGACCATGCAAGGCCTTGGTTCTGTCCAAAACTTGTATTTTTTCTTGTAAGTAGTTGGTTTCCCTAGAGGCTTGAGTCCGAAGACCATGCAAGGCCTTGGTTCTGTCCAAAACTTGTATTTTTTCTTGTAAGTAGTTGGTTTCCCCAGAGGCTTGAGTCCGAGGACCATGCAAGGCCTTGGTTTTGTCCAAAACTTGTACTTTTTCTTGTAAGTAGTTGGTTTCCCCAGAAGCTTGAGTCCGAGGACCATGCAAGGCCTTGGTTCTGTCCAAAACTTGTATTTTTTCTTGTAAGTAGTTGGTTTCCCTAGAGGCTTGAGTCCGAGAACCATGCAAGGCCTTGGTTCTGTCCAAAACTTGTATTTTTTCTTGTAAGTAGTTGGTTTCCCCAGAGGCTTGAGTCCGAGGACCATGCAAGGCCTTGGTTCTGTCCAAAACTTGTATTTTTTCTTGTAAGTAGTTGTTTCCCCAGAGGCTTGAGTCCGAAGACCATGCAAGGCCTTGGTTCTGTCCAAAACTTGTATTTTTTCTTGTAAGTAGTTGGTTTCCCCAGAGGCTTGAGTCCGAAGACCATGTAAGGCCTTGGTTCTGTCCAAAACTTGTATTTTTTCTTGTAAGTAGTTGGTTTCCCCAGAGGCTTGAGTTCGAAGACCATGCAAGGCCTTGGTTCTGTCCAAAACTTGTATTTTTTCTTGTAAGTAGTTGGTTTCCCCAGAGGCTTGAGTCCGAAGACCATGCAAGGCCTTGGTTCTGTCCAAAACTTGTATTTTTTCTTGTAAGTAGTTGGTTTCCCCAGAGGCTTGAGTCCGAGGACCATGCAAGGTCTTGGTTCTGTCCAAAACTTGTATTTTTTCTTGTAAGTAGTTGGTTTCCCTAGAGGCTTGAGTCCGAGGACCATGCAAGGCCTTGGTTCTGTCCAAAACTTGTATAGGCTTGAGTCCGAAGACCATGTAAGGCCTTGGTTCTGTCCAAAACTTGTATTTTTTCTTGTAAGTAGTTGGTTTCCCCAGAGGCTTGAGTTCGAAGACCATGCAAGGCCTTGGTTCTGTCCAAAACTTGTATTTTTTCTTGTAAGTAGTTGGTTTCCCCAGAGGCTTGAGTCCGAAGACCATGCAAGGCCTTGGTTCTGTCCAAAACTTGTATTTTTTCTTGTAAGTAGTTGGTTTCCCCAGAGGCTTGAGTCCGAGGACCATGCAAGGTCTTGGTTCTGTCCAAAACTTGTATTTTTTCTTGTAAGTAGTTGGTTTCCCTAGAGGCTTGAGTCCGAGGACCATGCAAGGCCTTGGTTCTGTCCAAAACTTGTATTTTTTCTTGTAAGTAGTTGGTTTCCCCAGAGGCTTGAGTCCGAAGACCATACAAGACCTTGGTTCTGTCCAAAACTTGTATTTTTTCTTTTAAGTAGTTGGTTTCCCCAGAGGCTTGAGTCCGAGGACCATGCAAGGCTTTGGTTTTGTCCAAAACTTGTGTTTGTTCATTTATTTATTTATTTTCCGAAGGTTAGCTCCTCGAACAAGGTGGGGGGAGCTAGCTTAATGTTTGAAGCCCCTAGAATTGCCTATGTCATTGGCACTGCGAGGCGTAGCCCCTAGTGGAAATCTATGTTGGAGCAACAACAGCACGTCGCTGGAAATGGAGGAACCTTCACAGACGTCGTTGGAAATGTAGGAACTTTCACAGACATTTGCTTGACGAAGGCTCAACTCCACCGCCACCTGCGCCAATGCGCAAGCCTTTCCCATAGACGGTGCCAATTGTAGGGACACGATTTGTTTAACGGCCCATGAGTGACGTTGGGCTCGTATGCAAAGGACCCCAACAATATGATTTGTAGAGAGTGGGCTTGAAAGGCATGACCTTGGGCACAGGTGAACGGTTTTATCGTGAATGTCTATGGAAATTCTTATATGGGTAGGCCTGGCTTAACTAGCTAAGCCTTCCATTGGTATGGGTTGTGGGACTCCAGTCCTCGGACGCTGTCCTAGGACCTTCATCTCCTTTCCTTTTTCCATTTCTACCGGGGGAGAGACCCCCCTTCCTTCTGGGGAGTTCTTCCTTTTATATCTGTGTTTCTTCTCTTCCTTCAAGTTCACGTGTAAGTCTCACCCTTTTTTCGGGGTGCAGACCTGTCCTGTCAACCCATACTCCAGTATGGTTTGGGGTCGCTGGGAAAGTTAAAGGGTATGGTTTAGAGCATGGACTTGTCAGATACAGGGCTTGATATTATGATGTTGGTAGTTTTTTCCCTTACCCTGCCCCTGAACTCAGTTTCCCCCCTTCCTCAGGCGTTTCGTAAGGTGCCGAGTAGGAGGTTGTCCTCGGCAATGGCTCTCCTCGGCGTGGGCCCTAGCCCTTGGGTCCCCATGTAGAATGGGCCTGGGCCGCAAATTCACTAGCCCCACATATACCATTGTTAATTTCTTTAAGACATTCTCTCCTCTCTGTGTGTGTGTCTTAAAAATATTTAGTATTCTCAAAAGAAAAAATAGTGGGTTAATCCCACATTAGAAAATGAGTGTGAGTTAAAAATGTTTAAAGTTTTTGCTGTGTATCTAAGAGTTAGGCCATTTTGAATATACACCACTGTTAGTTTCTTTAAGATCTTCTCCTCTCTCTCCATGTGTGTTATAAAAATATTTAGTATTCTTAAAAGAATCCATTCATGTACGCCCCAAGTAGTAATTTAGTGCAAGAAATCCACAAAATTGATGGTTCTTTATTAAATTGTTTATACATTGGGTTTTATTGATTATCTATTTATTTTTAATCTTTTACACATAATTGAGACACTTTTGCTATCTTTTAATATATCAAAATATATAGCACCTATTTTTTAATCGCGTGGACGGACTTGTATACTTTTAAGATGTTATAAATACAATTTACGGTTCTCATTACTTATTGAGGGCTCATCTAGTAAAACTTTCTTTTTTAGATAAAATCAATTAAAAATTTCTAATAGTGAAAATCGATGCAATTAAAATTTCTAAGGTTTAATTTAAAACTAGGATGAAACTTTGGAATATATATGGTCTAACGGGATGGTAAAGTCTCTGATGGTTGAATAAGAAATTTATGGTTCAATTCTTACTTACACCAAAAACCGATTGGTATCTTGATATGAAAATAAAGAGTTATCATCAAGAGCGGACGCCATATGTTGAAACTCTCTCTCTCTTTCTCTGAAAAAAAGTTGGAATTATGTAATATGTAGGATAGACTCATTTTTACACAGACATAAAATTTCTTACAATAAAATTATGGTATTTTACTGTTTATGTACTTACTAAATGTATATTTTATCCCTCAATGGTTAAAAAAAAGTAAAAATAAAATAAAAATAGGAAAAAAAATTCCTTTTACATCCACTATTTTACATAAATATTTAAAATTGATGCAAAAGTTTATACATTTTAAAAAGTGAATAAAATGTCCACATCTAACACAAGAAAGTAGATATGCATGAGAAAATGAATGTAGTGGATGTGAGAGTATTATTTTCCCCAAAAAAAAAGAAAAAACTATTAACAACAAAACATCTGTTAGGAGTGATTCAATATAGTTTGATGTCTAAGGCAATTTATATAAGTAAGGCCTTTTATAACTAAATATTAATTAAATAAATTTATTTAATACTTATCAAGGTTAATTTGAAGAATCAAATATATAATTTGCTAAATTAGTACTAAGGTTAATTTTATATAAAGATTGAAATATCATGTTTCAAGGATAAAATATAACAAAAAGAAATGAAAATTTATTTCTTAATTTTTAAAAATAGAAGGTTTATTTTATCTTAAATAAGATGATATATTGTAAAGTAATGTTGTAGTTTAATTTTCAATCTTGATTATGCATGGTGTTAAGAAAGAGAGAGATTGATTATTTAATGTGTGGTCGTGTGAGAGGGAAAAGTACGCATTTATTGTATTCCTGGAGTATTCAATAATTTTCGAGCAAGACTTAGATACAATACTTATGTGTTGTTCCTTAGGTTCCATTTTTAAGATTTTGCCATGTGAATTTTTTCTTATAAGATGGAAGTGTATCTTTTAGTTAGATAGTCATATAACTAAATTTTAAGAGATGAACCTAAGGAACAACACGTAAGATACTGTACCTAAGTTTTGTTCATAATTTTCCTTGTGAGAGATTAGATTTTGCTAATATTAACTATCTATCATGTAGTATCTTGGTTTACTACAATTTTTTTTTTTTCAATACAGTTTTAAGGTTTGAATTGAGTTGAGTTTCTACTGGTTCAATATTTTCAAAATCTTTTTGAGGGATGAATACAACATCTATATGTGGATTAATAGCAAACCACCAAAGTCCAATGGCAATCTCTCTCTCTCTCTCTTTCTCATATTAATTACTAAAAGAAGTGGTCCGGTCCATGCATCAATGCATGGATGATGGACCATTGGACCACCATAATTTGACATTTTTTTTTGGGTTAGTTAAGAAGTGGGCCGGTCCATGCATCAATGCATGCATCTATACTAAGTTCTTTCAATAGCTCAATAGGACAACGCACATAACTCATTGATGACATGACAGCATTGGGCTACCTGATCTTTTTCCTCATTTCAAATACTAAATTCCTAATATCTACGTTTCTCTTAATAAACTAGCTAGCCCATCTACTTGAATATGCTTTGGATGTGCCACCGTATCTTTTACAAATGGACAGATAAAATATATGCATCTAAGACCGTGAGTCAAGTATGGAGGCAATCAAACAAACTGCTACTTAGTCTAAATAATCATAAGTAAACAACTATTGTTGTTGTTACGTAGTGATCAAATGTCCCATGAGATGAGCTTGCCTAGCTATATACCACTGTAGTAAACACCCTTTTTTTTCTTTTAAATAATAAGCATTTAGTGTGCCTTTGGGACAAGCTGAAAATTTCAACTTATTTGCAATTTTAGCTTATTTTTGCTACTATTCATAGGCCTCATTGCACTTTTTGGTACTATTTATGGGTCTCACTGTACTATTTAACTAACTTTTACCTTTATTTATAATACTTTAAATAAAAAGTTTTCAATTTCAGCTAAATAAACTGTTTTCAAACGGACACTTAGACCGAGGATGGGACTATTAGACATTTCTATGTTGTCCAATAAACTCATTCTTTAGATGGGCCTTAACAACTTCCTCTAATCGCAGGTGGGCCCAACATTTCACACCCATCCAACAAAATGATAATTTGCACAAGTTTTATTATTATTATTTTTCCTTAAAAGGTTTAGAAAAAATAACAAAATATCACAACATTTTCATAACTTTTTTTTTTTTGACATAACTCTTATTTTGAGTTGTAACGGAAGTTGACACTTCAGTTTCTTGAATATATATTGTTAGAGATATATATTAGACATATTAGCCCAATATAATAGGCCCAAGCCCATTCCTGCTTGTACTAGTAGTCTAGGGTTTAATCGCCTATATATACTCATGTTAGGGTTCATTGTAACACATGAGGTTATTGTACTACACTCTCATACAATAAAGATGTAGCCTTTAAGGGATTCCTCCGTGGATGTAGGCCGTCAAGGCTGAACCACGTAACCCTCGTATTCTCAATGTTCCTCCTCTATGCTTCCTCTTCCGCATCTACTCTAGCATATTCAACATGGTATAACACATCTCGTTGCTAATATATTTAACATGGTATCAGAGCCAAACTCCGTTCTTGGCATCAAACAAACATCTCTAGCAAGCAAAGAAGATTCTCACGTGCACACCACCATCAAAAGTCATATGCTTCTCGGCTGGATCTAGACTCCACGGCATCCCGCAGCCGCCATGGCTCACTGCTGTGTCCAAGATCCACAAATTCAAGCAAACCCGTGACATCAATATCAGATCTGTGCACATCAAGCCTTCGCCTGATGAAACCAACAAGACATACGTGCTCCACGGCGTATCGCGACCAAAACCCAGAAACTCGACCTCCAACGACAGCCGCACGCGCCACCACGCGCGACCAATGGCTCCTGGAACTCTCACACGCGCCGCCGAAGATTCTCGACTCCCAGCTCGGATCTCAGTCACACGCGCTGCCAATCCGGCCTTGTCGTCCACCGATCCACTTGGCCTGAGAATCTGGTAATCATACGAGCTCTCACGCGCCTCCACGCGCCGCAGTAGCTTCTGGAAAATCTCCCACGTGCCGCCATAGATTCTTGACTTCTAGATCGTCTTCTGGGCGCACGCGCCGCCCTGTCGGCCTCCTCGTCCGCCGATCTACGAAACCTGAAATTATGGGCCTCAACCGAGCTTACACGCGCTGCCACGCGCCTCCCAAGTTTCTGGCTTCTCCTCCACGTGCCGGCATGATGTCACGCACCTTCCACTCGCCGGAAAACTACTGCTGATGACGTCTGACGTCATCCGATGACGTCATCACTCCACGTCAGCAGCCATGCAAGCCCTTCACATCAGCCCTAGTCCACGTCAGCGACACGTCATCAGCCACGTCAGCAGTGTCGTCTCGTCAGCACCACGTCGTTGACCCGAACCGACCCGACCCGGACCACCCGGATCTGACCCGTGAGCACTTTGACTGTTGACTTTGACTTTTTGCGTTGACCTTTGACCAAAAGTCAAAATTTCCAAAAGGGTCTATATTGCTCAGTTTTTCGCATAGATTCCGATTTTCGCCTCCGTTTCTTCATTTGAAGCTCCGAAATTGGACAATTGCACATTTTTCATTGTGGTTTCTTCAAAGGCATTCTACAAGGCATCTTCAAGTGATCTTCTCATGCTTATCCAACCTCAAGCCTTCATCGAGCTTCCGCCTTGAGTTTGAGGGAGGGTGTTAGAGATATATATTAGACATATTAGCCCAATATAATAGGCCCAAGCCCATTCCTGCTTGTACTAGTAGTCTAGGGTTTAGTCGCCTATATATACTCATGTTAGGGTTCATTGTAACACAGGAGGTTATTGTACTACACTCTCATACAATAAAGATGAAGCCTTTAAGGGATTCCTCCGTGGATGTAGGCCGTCAAGGCTGAACCACGTAACCCTCGTATTCTCAATGTTCCTCCTCTATGCTTCCTCTTCCGCATCTACTCTAGCATATTCAACATGGTATAACACATCTCGTTGCTAATATATTTAACATATACAACCAACGGTGTCTTGGTCTAGTGGTGCCAGGGGCTAGACTTGGTAGGGAGAACTACGGTTCGATCCCCCGCAAGCCCGTTGGGAGGAGTTTAAAACCTTAACCCCGGGACCCGCTCCGAAACCGGATTAGTCGGCCCAGTGGGTTCGGATACCGGTTGGGAAACCAAAAAAAAAAAAAAAAAAAAAACATATATGAAAAAAAAAAAAGAGTTACTTGGTTTTTTTATGACAAAATGACTGTAAAAGGTTAAACGACATGAGTTTAAATGTATGTTGTAAATTGTTTTTTATTCTAATGGTTTGTTTTGTATTTTTTTTCAAAATTTTTAACTTATATTGTGAAAAATGTGAGATTTTGTTGTGCAAGGGGAACAAATCGTTTTCAATAGAAAGCTAATCAAAGTTGCATCTCAGAGGTTTGCAAATCCAAATCAGTAAGTTCCTCTCTCGAGGTTTGCACCAGATTTCATGCTAATTCAATCTTGTAGGCACAAGGCAACACGAAATGACGGATTGACTTTAGCTCTGGTGCGACAAGTTTAGCATTGATTTTGGGGGTTAATAGCTGCAAAGACCTGTTCACTTTTCAAATTCAAATTCATCTGTCTTTTAGTGATCACACTTTCAAATTTCACCGGCAAAATTCGCCAAATTTTGACCCATACAGATCGCATGAGCATAAATTGACAAATTTGTTCAAAGTCCTTTCACTCGGACCATCTTGGTTTGTATTTGATCCCTTTGTACATGTGCATGGATTTCATTAGTGCATCTTGATTTGTTTTCATACTCAGCTTCCAATTGGTCAAAATACCTTAGAACCACTACATATGCTAAGTGCTGTATTTTACATTCCACAATTAAATTTAGCTACAAAGCTTATTAGCCAATGCAGTACAACCATGACTTAATGAATACTAATCAATGCACAACCTTGTGTATATGTTTAAGTTGTTGAGTCATTGGCTAATTGAAAGAGAGAAAAGAAATACATAAGCAAGATTTTAACTCTTATTTATTAGGTTACAGTGAACCTAATGTAGGGCTAATATAATAACTAGCTCCAAGCATACCCTAACCTAACCATAGACTAATCTAGTAATCTACAGTTCATATTGCCTGTTTTACAGGTACGTCGACTTATAGTAAGTTTGGGCCTCCTAGGTCACAATATCTCTTAACAGAATAATTACACGAAAACTTCCAAGGCCAAGGGCCCCCATGGAACACAGCTTCACACCCTTGCGGACAAGCAGGCTCCTGCAGAACCTTAGGCCTAAATAATGTAGAAATTCAACCAGGTATCACATTTCAACCCAAAAGACAAAAAATGTAATGCAAGTTGGAAACTTGAGAGAAGATTGAAGAGAGTCCATTCTAAAAACATTCTTCACATTATTATCCAGTTCAAATGATACAAATGTTGTTTAACCCCACATCTTTTTCATTTAGGGCCTTGGTGTTGGTTCCAACACACTAAAAGGAACCTCCGACGTCATCCAGCCGTCGTCCTTGGGTTCCGGACCTGCAGCCGCCGTCGTTAAGGAGTTTCACACTGCACAGACAACTGCTCTTTGCATCGCCGCTGCAATTATTGCTCCGATTACGTTTTTGAAGGCACCACTGAGATCGTCCAGTGCCGATCTACACACTCGTGGAAGCCTCGTCGCCATCGGAGACTGCACGCGCTCCCACGCGCCGTTCAAAGTTGCTGTTCCGCCGATCACGCGCCCCACGCGCCGTCACGCGCCTCACGTGCATTAACAGCCCCCCTTGCCAAACTTCATTCAAGGGATCTTCTCAACCTTATCAAATCTCAAGATTTCATCAAACTTCCATCTTGAGTTTGAGAGGGGGAGTTAGAGATATATTAGCTCATTAGCATAAGCCTAAGCCTAATTCTACTTTGTGTGCAAGCCAAGTCTCCTACTTGTACTAGAAGTCTATTAGTGTAGGGTTTAGTCTACTATATATACACATGTTATGATTCATTGTAACACAGGATTTGCACTACACTCTAATATATTATTGATGTAACCCTTTAAGGTTTCTTCCGTGAATGTAGGCCGTTAGGCTGAACCACGTAACTCTCATGTGTTATTGTGTTCTATACTTTATGCTTTCGCTTCCGCATTCATACTAGCATATTCAACATGGTATATCAATACTAATATTTAACACTCTTAATAAACTAGCTAGCCCATCTACTTGAATATGCTTTGGATGTGCCACCGTCTCTTTTACAACTGGACAGATAAAATATATGCATCCAAGACCTTGAGTCAAGTATGGAGGCAATCAAACACACTGTTACTTAGTCTAAATAATCATAAGTAAACAACTACTGTCGTTGTTACGTAGTGATCAAATGTCCCATGAGATGAGCTTGCCTAGCTATTTACCACCGTAGTAAACACCCTTTTTTTTCTTTTAAATAATAAACATTTTTAGTGTGCCTTTAGGACAAGCTGAAAATTTCAACTTATTTGCAATTTCAATTTATTTTTGCTACTATTCATAGACTCCACTGCACTTTTTGATACTATTCATTGGTCTTACTGTACTATTTAGTTAACTTTTACCTTTATCTATAATACTTTAAGTAAAAAATTTTCAGTTTTATCTAAATAAGCTATTCTTAAATAAACACTTAGACCGAGGGAAGGGACTATTAGACATTTCTATAGTGTCCAATAAGCTCATTCTTTAGATGGGCCTTAACAACTTCCTCTAATCTCTTCTAGGCCCAGCATTTCACACCCATCCAACAAAATGATAATTTGCACAAGTTTTATTATTATTATTTTTCCTTAAAAAGTTTAGAAAAAATAACAAAATATCACAACATTTTCATAACTCTTATTATTATTATTATTATTATTTTTGACATAACTCTTATTTTGAGTTGTAGTGGAAGTTGACACTTCAATTTCTTGAATATATCTGAAAAAAAGGAGAGTTGCTTGGTTTTTTTTTTTGACAAAACGACTGTAAAAGGTTAAACGAAACGAGTCTAAATGTATGCTGTAAATTGTTTTCTATTCTAACGGTTTGTTTTGTATTTTTTTTCAAAATTTTTAACTTATATTGTGAAAAATGTGAGATTTTGTTGTGCAAGGGGAACAAATCGTTTTCGATAGAAAGCTAATCAAAGTTGCATCTCAGAGGTTTGCAAATCCAAATCAGTAAGTTCCTCTCTCGAGGTTTGCACCAGATTTCATGCTAATTCAATCTTGTAGGCACAAGGCAACACGAAATTACGGATTGACTTTAGCTCTGGTGAGACAAGTTTAGCATTGATTTTGGGGGTTAATAGCTGCAAAGACCTGTTCACTTTTCAAATTCAAATTCATCCGTCTTTTAGTGATCACACTTTCAAATTTCACCGGCAAAATTCGCCAAATTTTGACCTATACAGATCGCATGAGCATAAATTGACAAATTTGTTCAAAGTCCTTTCACTCGGACCATCTTGGTTTGTACTTGATCCCTTTGTACATGTGCATGGATTTCATTAGTGCATCTTGATTTGTTTTCATACTCAGCTTCCAGTTGGTCAAAATACCTTAGAACCACTACATATGCTAAGTGCTGTATTTTACATTCCACAATTAAATTTAGCTACAAAGCTTATTAGCCAATGCAGTACAACCATGACTTAATGAATACTAATCAATGCACAACCTTGTGTATATGTTTAAGTTGTTGAGTCATTGGCTAATTGAAAGAGAGAAAAGAAATACATAAGCAAGATTTTAACTCTTATTTATTAGGTTACAGTGAACCTAATGTAGGGCTAATATAATAACTAGCTCCAAGCATACCCTAACCTAACCATAGACTAATCTAGTAATCTACAGTTCATATTGCCTGTTTTACAGGTACGTCGACTTATAATAAGTTTGGGCCTCCTAGGTCACAGTATCTCTTAACAGAATAATTACAGGACTTCCAAGGCCAAGGGCCCCCATGGAACACAGCTTCACACCCTTGCGGACAAGCTGGCTCCTGCAGAACCTTAGGCCTAAATAATGTAGAAATTCAACCAGGTATCACATTTCAACCCAAAAGACAAAAAATGTAATGCAAGTTGGAAACTTGAGAGAAGATTGAAGAGAGTCCATTCTAAAAACATTCTTCACATTATTATCCAGTTCAAATGATACAAATGTTGTTTAACCGCACATCTTTTTCATTTAGGGCCTTGGTGTTGGTTCCAACACACTAAAAGGAATTGCTTTGAGCACGCACTTAAGCCAGTAGTCCATGAAAAACTTTACTGGAGCCCAAGATAACCAAGGAACGTGAAGCCGTGAACCCTCAGTAGCTAATTGACAAAGGGGCTTGTATGGAATCTTTAGCCAGGCACGATGACGCGCTATAATATTACCCTTTCTTAGCAATATGAATGATGCCACTCACGACAAACCTCAAAAAAATATGGTGGCCTGAACGAAGGTGAACCACTTATGGAAAATCAAATTTCATTATGTACTATTCTTTACATTATGAAGAAAGTGGTTGGATATCTCTGGTCCGCATGTAGGTTAAAAATTGCGTTGGTAATTCGGAAAGAAGTGCTTGAACAACAGAAATCTCTCCACCTGCAGGTGCAAGGCAAAGTTTCATTTTGAGGATAAGAAAATTAAAACCGCAAGTCACTACTTAGAAACTATTCATAAAATTTCAATTAGTTAAGTCAGCATGGGAACCAAATATAATAAACAGATTGACTTACTCTGTACATCTCGGAACGGAACAAACTGGACTATATCACGCGAAGCAACACGTCCCGTTGAACTTTCAAGTCTCTCTCCCTTGTCTGCATCTAAAATCTGTACAAAAATGTAAGATGAGATAATTAATTATGCTGAATAATTGAACCTCTAGTCCTGTACCAAATATTTCAAGACAATCAACCAACAAAAAGAAATGTGTTGAATAAATACCTCCATTTCTTTGAAGTCAGCTCCTCCAACTCCAACAATTAGGATTGACAATGGCAGGTCAGATGCTTTCACAAGGGCATCTTTGGTTTCTTGGAGATCTGTCACTACTCCATCCTAAGAACAGCAGTGGGAACTCAACAAAAGGGGGATATTTAATATTGAAAGCACATATGAGTATTGATCATGTAAAACAAATTTTTTAATTCTGCAACATGGAAAAGGAAGTGCAGAACAAGCCACTTAAGAAAAGGTACCAAGTTCAAGTATTATTCGTGTTAACTAAAATCACACACACACATATAGAACCTTCATAAGTGAACATGAAAAAATTCATCCAAAGATCCCAATGATTTACTCTTACCGTGATTATTAACAACACAAAGTATTTTCGTCCACCATTTGCAAGAGACTGGCTAGCAATAAGTGCAGCATTGCTAATAACAGGTCCAAAAAGAGTTGGCCCTGCAAGAGAAACGTTAAGGAGGGCACTTGTATATGCCATCATAATTCCTTGGATTCCTTCAACCTGAGAGAAATGGGCTTACGTATGCTTAATATAAAGGCTTCTAAACAAAAATATCACATAATGAAAGCAAGAATAGATTTTGCAACCGTTCTACCTCACAGTAATGACTGCTTCCATTCAAGTTGAAACAATGAGAGACTGGACCATCGATTGGCCGTGCTCCAAATCCCCACGCAGGAAACCGCTTGTCTGAGTCATAAAACTGCAACACCTCTCCAACCTCAATGATTGCCTGAAAAGCAATGGGCACCATCAGATGGGTATATCCAAAAAGAAGTTCAAGAAATTGCTGTAGAAAGGACCAATTTCTCACTCTTTGGTATGCATTTGGCCGTCCTGAAGGATCAATATAATGCAAGGAATCGGGAAGGCGTGGATTTCCATTTGAAGCTAATAGGAAAGAATGACACTTCAGTATATAATAAGATATTGCAGTAACTATAACCAATACATGTAATGATTTAAAAGTAAACATTCTCTTCCTTTTTTTTTCCTTTTTTCATTTTTCTAAAAGAAAAAAAGAAGAAAAAAAAAGATCAAAATTAATTTTCCAAGAAAGAAGATATGAATTCAGAAGCAACTAGAAGCAACAATGAGTATGGCAAAAGTTCATAAAACCAAACTGCTCTCTTGACAATCACAATTCTATCATATTACAAAACCATGAATGACCCAGAGATATCTTTGACTTATGAAGAAACTCAAATTCTATCGACTGCAATATACCTTATAAATAAGCAATCCAATAGGGACTAGAAGAAAGGTCAGGAGAATGGGATGGATAAAGTGAACCAATACTTAGGAAGAGGTACTTCAATAACAATGCCAAATGTTCATAAATACTAAAAGCACAATTATGTCCCAAGGTAGGATATAGTGTTGCGAAATCAGGAAACAAAATGCCAATAGAGTGCAGTTGAAACAAGGATGTTAAAATGAATAAAAAACCAGACAGTAACAGGTATCAGTAAATGGTATAAATGAATGTGTTATGCTAAAAAAATTTGCATTCACTCTTAATTTTTATAGAGAATGACATTCGGACTGCAAATAGAAATTTTCAGGTACAGTAAACAAGTTGATTGCATAAATGAATACCAGTGAAATCAATTGCCACCATGAAATTCAGTTCACACCCCCCAGCCAAGTAATCTAAGAAAGTGTGTTCGACACTCTGGGAAAACTTCTCAACAAATAGCTGACTCTTCAGTATCTGCATGATATTTAGAGACCTTCAAACTAAAGGCAAAGAATTTTATACAATTCAAAATGCAAAGTATACTTGATACACATAAAAGGACCTTGTTGTGGTAATCATGCCCAACTAAAGTCGGTAAAAATAAATTTTCGCCTTGCCCACTAGAATGAAGCTTTTCCAAATCTGCCAATGATTTGTGAATTTTTCTGATGATACAACAACAAGCTTTGTCATTATGCTGGTCTATAGAGATGAGGAGATAATGAAGACAGGCAAGATTACAATTTACCCAATCAAATCATGTTTTCCATTGCTATTGAAGTTAAAGCACTCTATTACCAGTGGACTGTCCTGCAGATTAATTTTGAAAAATAAAAATGAGAAAACTAGCAATGAACAGACAAGGACATGAAGCATCTTACAGGAAAAATTCCAAAATCCATATCTAACAACATCTACATAGGTTTGGCAGATGGTTGCCAATCTGGAGCACTGAGACAACTAATATTGTCCAATTAGGTCATTGTGGCCATCAAGCTCTAATAAGCAACCAAAACTTGGAGCATCCATCTATTAATAAACTCAGTATGCCTAGGATTTTTTTTTGGGGGGGTAGTATGCTGACAGCAAAGGACACCAGATTTCTAGTAGTGGATGCAGACTATAGTACTGAAGGTAAACTTTCTTATACCTTGCTTCCAACTTGTTGAATATTCAAAAATACTCGCTTCCACGTTGGCTTGAGGTCATTCTTGATTACTTCTGTCTTGCAAACTGGAATTGGGGTCCCATTCTCCACTTGTTTCGATATTATTAAAAACGGGTCCTGCAAGATAAATCAGCACATGGACAGATGGGGTAACTAGGGTACCTCTTTAAATCTAAGAATATAGAAAGAGAATTAAGAACTTAGCAGCCCATACACTTTTTGAGAAGAGATCTTTATATTCCAAATCAGAACACCTTAATATCATCTCTGTTGTGGTTTTGGAGCTAACAGATTCCTCAGCATGCACAGTAAGCTTTCCAAGGTTTCTTGGACGGGTTGATCTGGTAGATTCTTCTCTATGTACAAGATCTAAGGTCAGCGACCTGTTTGATTTAGTGACTATCTGCACAGAGCGACACAAGAATGTTGAGGGTTTAATATATTGGAATTCTGACTTTCAGTAAATGTAATGAACTTCATGGTTTGGGTGAAGGCCAGTTAAAAATATCAAAGATAAAAAAAAATGTACAAGCAGAAGGGAATGTGAAAGGGCAAAAAAATAAAAAGAGAGACCAAGAAAGGCACACAAAATATGTGTTTTCATCAAATCAGGTATCTAGTTTTCAACATGTGATGAGGGCTGCTCTCTCTAAAGAATATTATCATGGGGGTTCTTATTGTTCAATGACTATAAGAGTGACAGTAAGTATGATATACCTCAGACAATGCACAAGTTGCCTCACCAAGAAATTGCTGCTCATCCAGCTTAAGCATCTGCACAAGTTAAATTGTCCCTTATGAACTGATTTTTTAGGCTTGCATGCACTTGAATGAGAGTAATAAATGTGCCTTGTGAGCATTCTGCTCAAAACATTGAGATCCTATTTATGACATCAATATAACAAAAACATAAAAATATAAATCTAGCAAATAAATAAGCAACAAATTCTTATATATACCCTTCAGGCCTACGTAAAGCTGAAAATAGAGAGAGAGAGAAAAAAAAATGGAAAATAACTCAACTAGCAAATGTGATGCATCCATGGAAGATTAATTTTCACTACTTTAATCATTCACTTTAGATTAGTGCTCAAGCTGATCAGGTTCAGTTCACTATTTTGTTACACACAATTTATCAAAAACAAAAATAACCATCTACTCAACTTGTTGTTAGGTTAAAAAGATGATAAATTCAACGATGAAACCACAATCAGAACCATTCTTGCACCAAAAATAAAACATTAAGAAAAGAAGAAGAAGACCAGAGATATCATCAGGATATGTACCTTTAATTCTACATTGTGAAACTGAGTGTCAACATCATACACGTGAAACCTGTCACAAACAGCAATTTCAAAGAATATTTTATGGTGAAAAGAGTAACATGCACATCTCATAGATATATATATATATATGGAGATGTTAGCATTAAACTTACACTAAAGTCTGCACAATCTCAAAATGATAAGTGATTGTATGTTTTGCGATCCATGTGGGATTTAATGAATTTAAAATTACTTCAGTGCGGCCAAGTTCTTCAAGTACTCCATCTCTTCCTTTTGTATAAACAACCAACATGGAGTCACTCTGTAGAACACAAACTTTATAAATAATAGGATAAATCTTCAGCAACAACAGTAAGATTTCCACAACGGAAAAATGGAGCATGATAGCACAGTAAAGAGAAGGCTTATTAATCATCAGAAGCATGACATCTAGAACCACAGTTTTTGACAATTTAGCGAGAAAAAAAAATTGATCATGAAAACATCGTCATTAAGAGAGAGAGTATACAGAACAATCTTTTAAAAATTAAAGGTACTTCTTAATCTGTCAAAACCCACACCAAATGCATTCTGATTCTCTAATATGCATATTTCTTTTGTCAAATAATATTTGATTATTTGTTTATAGTACTTTCTCAATCAACTAGGGTAATGACATAGCTGACATAGTATGTTGCTAAGTTAATTAGCTTATCACTAAGAAACTTGTCTGCAATTAGAATTTTGACCCATGGTGGTGTAATTAAACAAATGAATGCATCTAACTTCATCTCGCAGAAGAGAACTAACCTTCAAGAGTACATTAACAAATAAAGCAACAGGACTTGTTTAAGTAAATATATCTACTTTAAAAAGTAAAGCAACAAACCTTGGAGAGCACATCTCGATCACGCAAGTCTGCAGCAGAATACGATAACTGCATTGGAATTGTATTCACAAAGAAAAGTCAATGATGGATGTGAAGAGTAAGCCTCCCCTTACCCCCCTAAAATAAATAAATAAAAGACCAACAATGAAAATATGAGCATAATTTATTTATCCCAACGTGAACATATATTAGCCAAATTGGCCCAACACTAGCCAATTACACTCAAAATTTAGGTAGGCTCACTTTGTTTGTATAAAGCTTTTGTTGATGCTAAGCCTGTGTTTGGTAACTACAAAAAAAGAATGCACTTTACAGTTTTTGAGGCTTAAGATTGCATTTTACATTTTCAGCTTGTTTGTTAACTCAAATTTGCAGTGGCCTCTTAAATACATTCTCCATAACCTCTACAAATTAATTAGAATGAGAACTTCTAAAAATCGTTATTCTCATTTTGCAACAAAATATAAGGGCCTAAAATCATAGCACACAAAGCCACAACAGCTATTTAGGTAGCTCACTTCATTATTCTCATGTCTTCTTTCTTTCATTTTTTTTTCCTGACCATTCTACTTCTTATTTACCAAGAGGTTATGGCCGAGTGGTACCCCAACAAACCCCCAATCATAACAACCAGTTCCAAGCCCTGAGTTGCACCCTAAATGGCAATGGGAGAACAGTGCTGTTTCTGCCACTGGTGTGAAAGTGGCGTGATATTCAGCTTCAAAATTTTCTTGTTCTCCTTTACTTTCCCTTACTTGATCAACAAGAACTTCAATTTGCAGACCTTCACAAACGGGCAACAAAGATGTATTTCATGTGGGCCCACCAACCCTAACTCAGCCGATGGTGCCACAACAAGTTCCTCTCCTCCGTCCTTGGCTGCTGACAGAACCACAGCTCCAACCCCAATTCGTAGTTTCTCTTTTTTCTTCTTTTACTTTTCTCCTTTTTTTTCATTTGGTGTTTTAATGATTATAAAAGTACTTGTCTGGATTAGCTTGCTTGAGCTGGTTTTGTAGCAAATATAGGGAATTTGGAATTGAATTTTGGATTTTTTTTCAATTGAAATTGGAACTAGATTGGCTTAACATTTTTTTTTTTCCTCCAAGGACAGTTGCTAAAGTGTGTTAGACAATTAAAGGTTTTTTTGGATGCTGAGAAAGTTTGGGGGAAACATGCGGGTACTAGCTTGCTTGAGCTGGTTTTATTTTCCATGCATAAATAAGTGACAACATCTTTTAAAAATTATTTGATGATACCCATGTATGATAACTAAGCCCAATTTCAATCAGCATAGTAGCAACAGCTACTTCTCAAAATAAGGTGAATTGCGAAAATTCAATTCAATATACTATGAAAGATTCATTCTGTTTGGACAACAGAGCTACTAAATTCAACCAAATTCATGTTTAGCCTACACATTTGAAGTCAAATCGTGTTAATAACTTGAGAAGGGAATGATTCAATACCGCCATTCATCTCGATTAACAATTGAAGCCGAACAATCCGCACAATTAGTTTTCTCAGTTAAGTTATAAAAAAAGCATTAAGAAAAATTGTAAAATAAGTGTCATTGGTGTCATGTCACGTCTTAGCATCGCTTGTGCTTGTGCAGACATAGTCACTATATATCCAAATTCCACTAAAATGCCACTATTTTTTTTATGTTCAATCAAGCACGCAATTGAATTTTAGTAAAGCTAAAAAGAAAAAGAGCAATAAATGCAGTGAAATTGAAATAGGTAGCTAAGAAACAGTGTAAATCAAATTCAAAAGGCTAATATAATATAAGTAGTGGAACTGAATCTGGAAAAAGAGAGAGAAAAAGAGTAAATAGTAGAGTAAGTTGAAAAAGAAGGAGACCTCGATCTGAGAGAAGAGGCCGTGGTAGCCGCGAGACTTGAGGAATTTATCGATGGCTTCGTTTGGAGCATTGGGGTTGTGAGATGAGGCGCCGCCCACGGCTGCCCTTCCGCCGGCTTGGTCGGAGCAGCAGTTGCCCATATCCCAACAACTTCAGCTCCAGCTTCAGCTTCAGCTTCAGCTTATGAAATATAAAATGAAAGAAAGCAAATAATAATAAATCGTAACCTATTCCTATGGTATGGAGAACAATTTTAATTTTGAAGTTTTAAGTTTTAACCCAGGACAGGAAGACTGACTCCTCCACAGACAACGGCATATATATATATATATATATATATATATAAAGATATATTGAAAAAAAAATTGGAGGATAGTGACCGATGAGTTGAGTAGCTTTGTTCTTGTTTTGGCCCCCACTCTAGTACTAGTCTGGAAAAAGAAAAGATTACAAAACCGCGTTATTTTTTTTTTGGGTTGTTAAGGTATCCTACTGTTTGGTCAAATATTTAGCAATAAATTATTGTTTGTAAAATATTTAACAATTTATCACATTTTTTAAACTCAAGTTTGCCGTATAACTCGAGTTCTAGAAACTCGAATTCTTTGAAAAAATAGCCTTCAAATTTGTTGTGCTATTTTTTATGGAACTCGAGTTTCTGAAACTCGAGTTATATTAAAAAATCTTGGCAGAAATTTTTCATGAAACTCGAGTTACGCAGTAAACTGGAGTTTCACAAACTCGAGTTTTAAAAAAGTGGTAAATTCCTAATTAAATACTCGGCCATTTTGGCCGATTCTTAAGTACTATTATTATTTTATTTTATATAAAAAATAAATAAATAAAAATAGAATTCTTCAATTAAAAGATAGGGATGACAATATTATTGACAATCTTAATGAGATTGAAAACATTCTTCACTCCTACTTTGAGTCAAATTATGAAGATTGTAGTTCTAGAAGTGTGGATAACATTCTAGAGGAGCTCCAAACTCTCAACATCCCTACTTTAATAGATGAGCAAAACTTATCTCTCAACAAACCAATATCAGACTTTGAAATTGAATGTGCTGTGTTTCAAATAGAAGCCCATAAAGCACCAGGTCCTGATGGTATCCCTGCTTTCTTTTTCGATGCTTTCTGGGACATTGTGAAAAAGGATGTTACAAGAGCTGTCCAAGCTTTCTTCCACTCAAGTTCCTTATTTAAACTTCTAAACCACTCCTACATTGTTCTTATCCCCAAAAAACCCTTCCCTGATGAAGTTTCTCACTTCAGACTTATTAGCCTATGTAATGTGATCTATAAGATGATATCCAAAATGATGGTTAATAGGTTGAAACCTGTAATGGATAGTTTGTTAACTCCATTCCAGAATGCATTTATACAGGGGAGAAACATTTCTGATAACATTCTTTTGGCTCATGAGATGATGAACACCCTTAAGAAAAAGAAAGGAAAGAAATTCTCTTTTGGAGATCTAAAAATAGACATGTCCAAAGCTTATGACAGAGTCAACTGGAATTTCTTGAAAGCTGTCCTAACAACCATGAAGTTTGATCCCAAATGGATTAGATGGGTTATGGAATGTGTTTCTTCTATGTCATACACTCTTCTAGTCAATGGGAGTTTAACTTCAACCTTTCATCCAACACAGGGCCTAAGGCAGGGAGATCCTTTAACTCCTTATCTCTTTCTTTTGTGTGCTAACATTCTCTCTATTTCTTTGCTACAGGCTGAATACTCTAATAAGATCAAAGGAGTGAAAGTAGGAAGGAGTGGTATTTCTTTCACTCATCTCTTTTTTGCAGATGACTCTCTTCTTTTCTTCAAGAATGACAGGAACTCCCTAGGTAATATCCAATCCATCCTAAGCTGGTTCTGCTCTATCTCAGGCCAGAAAATAAATTTAGCCAAATCTGACCTTTTCTACTCCCCAAACAAGGCCAAGGAATGTCAGGTATCCATAGCTAGAAGTTTGAATGTGAACCTTGTCCAACACCCCAGCAAATACCTTAGTATCAATTTTAAGTTGAAAGGGAATCGTATTGCTGATTTTCAATTTTTGATTGATAAGCTTTATGCCAAGCTACAGGGTTGGAAAGCTAGGCTTCTTTCACAGGTTGGCAGAACTACCCTTATCTCTTCTGTCTTCCAATCTCTTCCTTTATACACCTTCTCTTGTTTTAAGGTTCTTAAATCTATTTGCAACAAGATGGATTCTATTGTGAGGTCTTTTTGGTGGGGTCATGAAATTGGAGAGAAAAAACTTCATTTGATCAATTGGAATAAAATCTGCAAGCCTAAAAGATGGGGGGGGGGTCTTGGCATTAAGAAGTTCAGCCCTATGAATCAAGCATTGTTGGCAAAACAGTATTGGAGACTTATTAACAGTCCCCAATCCCTCTTAGCTAGAACCTTTAAAGCTAAGTACCATCCTGAAGAATCCTTGCAAGGCCACACACCTAAAGCACACCATTACTGGGTTTGGAAAAATATTGTTCAACGTGGTGATCCTATTCTTAGGGAAGGCAGATGATTGGTTGGAGATGGTTTTGATATACCCCCTTACACATCCTGATTGGTCGCCAAACTTAAGGGATGGTTCTTTTCTTCCTTTTTTGCAGACTGGCACAGTTGAAGATCTTATTGATCATAATTCTAGAAGTTGGAAAGTGGATTTAATTAGGAGCTTATACCATCACCCTAAAGCTGTCAACATTTTGCAAATGCCCATTTCCAAAATCAATGATTCTAAGGATAGGCTTATGTGGAAATACTCAAGGGATGGGAATTATAGTACCAAGATAGCTTATGAGTTGTTAACTGAAGACTTTTAGGGTCACAACAATTCCAGCAGGAAAGGAAGATATGAACTGCAATATGGAAAGCTCATGTACCCTTAAGAATTATCAATTTTGTGTGGAAACTTCTCCATGACAGCTTACCTACCATGGCCACTCTACACAGCAGAGGCATCATTAATGATGACACTTACCCCTTATGTAATGCTGAAGAAGAGACTACTACACATCTGTTTCTCTTATGCAGCTTTTCTAGAGCTTGTTGGTTTGGATCGGATCTTGGGTTGCATACTTCTGAGATCACTACTGTGTCTGTTCAGTCTTGACTAAAAGACTATATCAATTCTTGCTTAAATAAAGAATATCAAAGCTTGGTCATCCTTCAATCAATGTTTATTGTTTTGTGGTTAATTTGGATTCACAAAAACAAAGTGCTTCACCAAGGCTTGAACTCAAATCCCTTAGAGGTTATTCTAACAGCCAAAACTTTATCTTGCAGGTATAGGAAGGCTTATGCAGGTCCATACCATCCTACCAAAGAGCTTAGAGCAGCTAAGTTAGCCCATCTCACAATTGCAGGGCAATATCAGCTTATCATCAAATTAGCTGAAGCAAGAAGAACAAAGCCACAAAGGAGAGCATACACTTTTGTAGCTGTAAGTATGCAGGGAGCAGAAGTGTTTTCAGGGGTTAATTGCAGTCTAGCCAACACAGCAATAGGAGCTCTACTTGAAGCAATGGTGGAAGCTGGTATCATAGCTAAAAACTATGGCATTTAGCATGTTTTGTTCTTAACTGATAGGGTCAATCTCCATCAAGTCTTCAAATTGAGGAAAAGCACAGATTGGTTGGATAGCAGTAGGATAGCTGACCTGAACTTTCTTTCTCAAAATGGATTATTTTGTAATACTCTAGTTGTCCCTCATGTAGTAGTTAAGGTTGTGCGGTGTTTTGCTAAACAAGCTATGAACACACCTTTGTATTACAAGTGGTACAATCCTGCTCTATGTAACCATGTATGAACTCTTCCTTTGTTTGGTATCAATATATATATATATATATATATATATAAAGAGGTTGAGAATCCATCAACATTAAAAATAAGAACTTTTTTTTCCTATTTTAGACATTTAACTCGCTAGTTTTTCAAAAAAAAAAAAAAAAAGAAAGACTTTTAACTAACTAGTATTTTTTTTTAAGACATGGCAACTTGATTATTTATTCTATATTTTATTTGATTTTTTAAAAATTATTTTTCTCTTTTTACACACAATAATCATCATCTATTCTCTTCTTTTACCATCGGGAAATATTAAAACTAATAAAAAAAATTTTTGCATAAGATACAATGATTTGTATATTTGCACAAACATTATAACAAAATCTCATTTTGCATAACCAGTTCATGATCTAATGTTGGTGATTTTGAGATTTTATTGGCTATATTTTGAGTTTTATGTTATTTTACATGAGTTGGTACAAATGCTTAAGGCTTGTTGTTGTATAATATATATAAGGAAGTGATGTTATAGTCTTTGGCCATATTATTTCACACCTTGATAATGAAGACATTCCGAAAGCCCCATAAGAATGAGGATCTCCAAATTTACAACAAGTCATTCCAAATCTAGAATACAGGGGAGAGGGAGATTTTATTTCTATTAATATAAGAAATAATGAGTCTTTTAATTGACCCATAAAACCCATGATAATTTCTTACTTCTTTATAACTTTCTTCACATGTATTGTCCATCAAACAAGATTATTTTACTGTGGCCTTTTTTGATGTATGTTTAGTTGTTTACCCCATTCGAAAGGTCATCTCAATAATAGTCATAGAGTATCTATTCATCAAAATAATAGTAATGATGTGAATTCCAATTGTATATCCTATAGTATATGCTCTGAAAGTACTGATTTATTATTTTTCTTGAGCTACTTTGACCAGGAAGACTTGAATTCAGCAAAAATATTGATATAACTGTAAATATATATCCATAGTAAATAAGAACAAAATAATAGTTTCGAGTTTCGCTAGACCCTGTGTGTGCGAGGAAATTACACCCATACTTTCTAATCTGGTCGTGGACTGACTACTGACCTAGAATTGGAAAGGATATGCCCAAAATCATTCACTTTGCCACTTAACAACTTTTTTTTTTTCTTTTGAATGAAAAAAAATGAGGTTTTCGGTGTGGACTCATCAACCCCACGTCACATGATGGTAATAGGTAATATCATATGTACCACACGGGCCTCACTAGGGCAATTACTCAAACTGAGTCTTTCTAAATGTTAAGATAAAGGCTCCTACCATCAAGCCATACTCCCGTGGGGTGCCACTTCCCACCTTTTGAGAGTCAAGACTCAACACATGACATGACCGTCAAAAGTCCAATTCCGTGAAAGGCCAGTTGGACTTGGCCTTGTTCATACTTCTTTTTAATTTTTATATGTATAAAGTATAAACATATTAGACAGTGGTTTTCTTTTCTTAATTTTGATTAACCAGTTGTTTTCTTAATTTAATTCTTTGCTTCATTTCTTTATAATACTTGACTAAGAACTGCCCTTTCTCCGGTCTTACATATGGTCAATGATTATCAAGAAATGGTGGCCCCGAATACTTGGCTACTATAATATAAAACTTTTAATTCAAGCTTTCACCGTAAGAAATCATAAGTACAATAATCTATTTCTATTAGACCAATACCTATATAATAACTTACTAAGATCTTTTATTCTTATTTTTATGGTACAAAATGATTTGAATCAATTATTACTTACATTTTATGATAATTGTTTTTTTATGATTTGGTCAAGATACCAAGATTTTTGTTTTCGTATAGACAAAATTGATATCAAATTATCAGTTTGGATAGAGGGAAAAAGAGGGCAAAAAAGTAATCTTAGTATTAGTTTCAAATTTGAACTAATAACAACTAACCACATGTAATTTGTTATAAAAATGTTGTAGACGTAACATCTCTCTTATTCAATATTTGAAATGATATGTCTACAACATTTTTACAACAAATCCTAAGTAGCAAGTTGTTACTGGTTGTTGTTGTTGGGGCAAAAAAGTAATCTTAATATTAATTTCAAATTTGAACCAATAACAACTAAGCACCTGTGATTTGTTGTAAAAATGTTGTAGACGTAGCATTTCTCTATTCAATAACAAGAGATGTATTTAAATTATCAAAATCAACATGTCCACAAGCTAATTAAGATTTTCCGGTTTCCTATTTAGGTGATTTTTTTAGTTAATACTATCAACTACAAATTATGTCCTCCGCCAATTGATGTTTGCTAAAATTAATAATAAGGCCTCCCATCAACGTTAAGGAATGCAAAATCAATTTCATTGCGAATTCTTCTAAAAAAGTAACCAAAAAAAAAAAATCATTGCAAGTAAGTGCGGTGTTTCCAGTCAATAAATTTTTAAGTCAAATGACTTTATTAATGTTTTCAAGGCAAATTCCCTTCTTCCACCTAGAATGTATCTAAAAAAAACAAAAAATTAGGGCATTTTTTTTGTGTATTGCAATTGGATTATCCTTATGCGATCATGTTTTCTACACAATATATATGCCTAGATTATAGGTTGTAAATGAATCAATTTTTTTTAAGAGATAATTCTATAGTATATCATGATTTACTTCCATGATACTACTCATTTCTTATTTAGAAAAAGAAAAATCAAACTATTTATAAACGAGAAAATATCTCATAAATCTGATATATATATATATATATATATATGCATGCCAATGCATATTAATCCAATGCATAAAATATTGTTGTTTATGAAGCACTTGGGTTCAACTTGACAAAAAGTTTGTTCAAATTTGTTTATTTAACAAAGTCAAGTGCCCAGGTTTAGTGGAGTTTTATTATTTATTGAATTAAGTGTAGGCCATACCATTAAACAAGTCAAATTTAAACATAAAAATGTGTTCGTGAACAAGATCGTAAAATGACAACTTTATCGACAATCTTTGAATATTAAGGCGTGGTGGTGGTTGTTGTTGTTCATCTAGATTGAAAAATATGGGCGGTAATGATGGGGTGCACAGTTTTCTTTCCTTTTTAGGGGACGCATATATATGTAGCTAGTGTAATTTGTTGATTTGCAAACCATTTTCAAAGATGTCGTGCTGGAACTCACTAAACTTAGGTGATCACAAAAAAGAAATTGGGACACCAAGAAGCATGCAAACTAAAGCAAAAGGCAGAAATGTCTGCTGCTAAGTGGCAATGACTGGGTCCATAGGGCGACTTGTTTGGTACATACCTCTTAAAAGGATAGCATAATAATTCGCCCATTCTACTATCTACTACATATGTAACTGTTATCTGCACCAATTAGCGTTGGAAAGTTAATATTAATTTAATCAGAGGCTACAATCATACACATTACCCATGCCATAAAAAATTCATTGTGGCCCACTTCACCTTCAATCTAAATAACTAGAAACCTTATTGCAAAAAAAAATTTATACTATTTTCTTTATAATATGTAGTTTTGTTCTTACCCAAAACCTTAGATACGGTTCTATACATTAATGTTAGTTTCTTATAAGTTCAAATTGAATTCAACCATGTTGTACTTGTTATATTAAAAAATAATGTTATCTTTTTCAAAAATAATTACTCAATTATGGGATTCATTAGTCAATACAATCAAATAGTTGAATTTAAGTGAGGGAAAATTTTTAGTTTACATTGCTAGTACAATAAAAACCTATAACTACCCTTAATTAAGAATTAGAAATCTAAGCTGTAACACCCAAAGAGCACTTAGGGTACAATACTTAAGTTTGGGGTTTAACTGATGACCTAATAACACTAGCATCCTCCATGGTGCGCTCGGTTACTAAGTTCAACCCTCACCTTACCTAGTTACCCCCCTCCCAAAAAACCTATAAGGAAAAGAAGAATGTACCAAAGTTTCACACCATATGTTTCTCAAGTAGAGATTAATTAGTCTGTCTGTTCAAAAGAAAAATGTTAATTAACACCCGCATGATGGAGCCACTAATAATTTGCAGTCCTGTATCGGTGGAAGACTAATGAAAATTAAGTCCCAAGCGTAGGCCTAGAGGGATTTTATGTCCCACAAAATGTCATGGAGTCAACGGGCACTAAGGTCAAAAGGTCAACCACTAAAGGATGGTGGAGACGGAGAGGAGACGGAGAAGGAGACGTGCACTGCATGGATGCAACAAAGTCCCATCAACTTATCAGAAAATCTCTCAACACTATTCATGCCTCTCATTTTTTGGTTTCAAAACATTATAATTAATTAATATGATCCCCCATTGCAACCAAACCTGCTTTTAACTACAGTTTGACAAACTAGTATGACCGAGGTCCTAGCCAGCCTCTCCGAGCCAAATTTTGGATAAAATTTGACTGTATATCACCGGCCAATCCATATATATAAAATCACACCCGAAATTATTTTTTTTTCCTGGATAAAAAAGGGGGTCTTTAGTTTGAGCTCATCGACTTCACGCTACGTGACAGTAATGAGTAATACCATATGTACCACACAGGTCTTATTGGGACTATCGCTCAAATCGCTTCTTCGTAGGTGCTGGAACAAAGACTTATACCATCAAGCCACACCCATGTATCCCATGCGGTTAAAATCACATCTGATTGTGAATAATTCTTAACATCATAGCCATACATTGATTCAACAAATGGACCCATTAAAATTAATCTCCTAAAACAGCTAGATAGCCAAAACAGCTAAAAGCCTATTGTGTTTAGGTTGTGCCGTCACTGTCTCTAACAACAGCACCTCATTACACCCTGACTAGTAACTTCAATGTGCAAAAAAGACTTTGTTCTACTACTGATAATCTAGTGGACGTGTCTGGGTGAATGATCGATCGATTGTTGAAAAATGTGACCCCATTCATGCATGATTCATCGTCACAGCCACGTAATAAGGTGAAGCTGACAGCAGAGATTTATATGTCTGTTATTGGTGAAGTGAAACATCACAGCTTTGATTTTAGATTGTCGGTCAAGCATCATATGTGGCAACTATATGTTAATTATATACTAATATAAATGAAATTAGGGACAAACAATAATAGATATGAAACTGAAAGTACGTATCTAATATATATATTTCAAGTGGTCATCCACTCTATTTTTTTTTTTTTTTTTTATAAATGAGGGAGTATTATTTAATTATATATAATGTTAAACAACAGCAAGCATTACAGCCTTTACACAATCTAGTAGTTCTTATATATTTCATATCCCATACAAAAGCTGTATATACAAAAGCGGGATAGGTATCATAGGTTTCCAAAAAGCATTGTTGCTGATTTCCCCTCTTTGCTAGAACATTCGTGCAACCATTAGCTTCACGGAAAATGTTGTACACCTAGACGGTCTAGTTGCGCTCCATAAGGTTCCTGCACTCACATAATAGTGGGTTAATAACTGGTGAGATATCTTTATTATTAGTTAACTAGAAAAGAACTGTCATAGAGTCTATTTCAAGATGAATAAATCTGAAACCCAAGTTCCATGCTAGAAGGAGGCGTGGCAAACTGCACCTAGCTCAGCGATATTATTGGAAGTAATACCCATATGTAGTGAAAAACCTGATATCCAATCTCCTGAGCTATTGCGCAACAATCCGCTTGCACCAACTAAACCAGGATTACCTAATAAGCTGCTATCTGTGTTTAGCTCTTTCATATTGCTGAAAGATCTCAGCAAATATATATATATATATATATAGCAAAAAGATATGCATAATTTTCTTTGAGTGGCTGGTGGTGTGCGAATAAAAGGCCGAAAACTGTGAATACGGGAGAAGTGTATTACAACAACAATGTTTGATTTTTTATTTTTTTATTTTTTTATTCGAGGTTTTTTATATACAACTTTGCAATGAAAGTTGTATACAATTTTACTACAATGGTTGTGGAGTATGGACCTAGAGTATGCCAGTTCCACCAAGTGACTCTGGTAGCTTTTACAGAGACAAGAAGGTGTTCCAAGGATGGTAGAAATCTTGTGAAATTGGGTTCCTATGAGGTAAGTGAATATATAGCCCATTTTATTCAACATTTATATCATAATTAGGGGTGTCCATGCAAACCGAAGACCCGCCGAAACCAACCCGTCATGGTCGGGTTGACACCTCCGACGGGTTAGTGACGAGTCTCAAACCGTCAGAACCCGACTTCGATGGGTCAAGTGGCGGGTTTCGTCCTCTAGGAACCGAGCCACCCGACCGCCTGACAAAATTCAAAGAACCCAGAAAATCACCAAGATCCGGTGACGATCTAGCGTTTCTCAGCTCTGATCCGGCCACGTTTGGGCTTCCTTCACTCAGATCAGCTCAAATCGGGCCAAGATCTAGTCTTTTCCTTACTCAGATATGCTTAATTCCGACAAATCTAACCCAGATCTACTCAAACTCGGCCAAAACCCCGGTAAGCCCGACACCAACTCGGCCAAGTTTTCATAGATCCAGAGGAATCTTTCCCAACTCTCGTTAGAACCGACCAGATCTGACAAAATCTGGCCAGATTTCAGCCAAAAACCGACGAATTGGAAAACCCGAAACCGATCGATTCACACCCGAAAACCGATACGACCCGACTCGGTTGATTTGAAACTTTCGGCGGGTCGGTTGCGGATCGAAATCTTCCCCAATCGATAATGTCGGGTCGAGTCCGGGTTGGGCACAAACCCGAGGACACCCCTAATCATAACCTTGTGCTTGTTTTCACTCTTAGATATTGTTAATGTTATAATCTCTATTTATTTTTAGAATAATTCCATATGCATACATGAATAAAATAAAATTAAAAATTTGGACAATTTTTAATTTTTGAATCTTTATTTTAGAGATATGTTATTACTTGATATGATTGAATTGATTGTCTAGTGGCATTTCTATTTATTATTTCAAGTAGAATCTTTGTAATAAATTCTTGAAATAAAAAAGGTATTTTTGGGTAAGTGTTTTTGGCAATGTAATTTTTGGGGTTATGTAGTTTAATTTTTGAAGCCTAAGGGATGGGTTTTATGTTTACCAATATATATCAAGGTTGCCTATAACTATAGCACTATAACAATTTATTGGAACATAAATTATTTTAAAATTTTCTTTATAAACCAAAGGGTCAAAGTGTTGGTTGCATCAAGCACCATGGTCCAGCCCACATAAGGCTACAGCTTCTTAATGGGCTTGTCCAAAGTTAGCCAACAACTAGCACTGTGCATGACAAGAATTCTAGTTAAAGTAGTGTTAGGAATCCATGTGTTCCTAAGATTCACGTGGGGTGGTAGACTTGCTTATAAAAGTAAGGATTAGTGTGCCACATAAGTGAGATAGTAACAACAAGGGTGTGTCGCATAAGAAGAAAAAGGTGTCGCGCATGAGAGTTAAGAGAGCAGCCAAGAGAGAGCCGCTTAGAGAAAAAGAAGACAACCAAGAGAGAGCTATACGTGGAGAAGAAAATAGAAAGGAGAGAGTAAAGTATTGCCGCATTTGAGAGAAACAATTAGTATGTATGAGAGCAAAGAAAAACAAGAGAGATTTTTTCTTTAGCCGTGAGACATACACAAGAATTATTGTAATTGATTTGATAATAGTGAAATTATTCAGAGTTTGTTCTGTGGTTTTTCTCTTCAAAGAGAAAGGGTTTTTTCACGTAAATTTTGTGTTCTTGTGAGTGATTATTATTTTGGATTGTTAATATTGTTGATAATATTATTTGGATACCAACAAGTGGTATCAGAGCTAAGGTTAGAGTCGAAGCGATGGCCGGAGAAGAAGGCAAGGTTTCAAGAATTGAGAAGTTTGATGGAACAAACTTCGGGTATTGGAGGATGTAAATAGAAGATTATCTTTATGGGAAGAAATTGCATCTGCCTCTTTTGGGGATAAAATCTGATACTATGAAAGATGAAGAATGGAATCTTCTTGATAGATAGGTACTAGGAGTTATTTGATTAACTCTGTCAAGATTAGTTGCACACAATGTTGTGAAGGAAAAAACTACAGTGGATCTGATAAAAGCTTTGTCTAGCGTGTATAAAAGTCATCGGCTAACAATAAGGTGTATCTGATGAAGAAGTTGTTCAATCTAAAGAAGGCATAAGTGTCAAAACCCAAATCGATGGAACATGGATTTAAATGCATGACTAACTTGCTGATCTTGTATAACTCAATAAACGTAATTAATTCCAAAATTAATTTAAACTCCAAATAAACAATGCTCTTAATAAACCTTTTACAATATCTAAACCACAATTTATAAATAATCTCCAAATACTGTAAAATCTTAAGCGAAATAAAAATAACTAAAAATCTTTTAAGGCTTCAAGTATTATTGACATCGCCTAAAAACTCTCATGCTCTACCTTGCACCTTACGAAGTGATCCAAAGATTCTGTTTCCCAACTAAACTTTAATCTGAAAATTGCAATTGATGAGGTGAGCCACACATTTAGTAAGCAATTATATACAATACACAACAAAATAGAGTCAAGCAAAGTACAAGTATTTTGATTTCACAAACTCATTCAATGATATGAAATATAATTTCTTTTCAAAACATATAATGAACCACTTAATACATATGTAATCAAATCTTAAAATTATTCGAAAACACATGCAAATAATTGAGCAGAGTACAGTGTCACATATACATATATCACATATTTTTATATACAATCCTGTGAGCAGAAACCAACATCTAACCCCTACTAGTGAGGGATCAACACTTATTCTCACATACAACCCTGTGAGTGGGCTTACACATATATCTGATCAATTCTAAAAACACTTATTTTGAGTCACATATCACAAAAGCAAAATTTATACAAAATAAAATAATTTTCTTAATATTAACAATTATTCCAAATATAGAGGCATGTCAAATATCACAATATCGAATTGAAACATGAATCAAAGGATGCTTGACTCTCTTAAGGAATAATTAGGAACTGAGGAGTTTATGTAAGTATTTTACAATTCTTGAATAAGTCAGAAAACTCAATTTGCAAAAAGAAACGTTTTAAATACCATTTGGAAAATAGGAATATGAATTTGAAATCACTTGGTTCTAAACAAATTTAAAGATCAAGAACCTTTTTAGAACACTTACTTTGTAACACAATTATTTTCTGAAAATAGTTTAGTTTAAAAATCATCTTTTAAATGAGATTTGGACGTTCAAAACATTATTTACAATTTGAAGTTTCTATTTAAAACATTACTTAAAAGTCGAAGTTTCTCTTTTAATGATATAAAAATACTTTTGATAAACTTTAGAAAATGTATGCTTAAAAGCATAACTTTTGAAAACCTTTGGCTTCTAGGAACCTAATGAACAAAACTTGTGCATATTAAGCACAATTACTTACCTCTCTTGCTAATATATCTAAACACAGCTGAATACTTTAATTTTCTGTAAGCTCTAAACAAAAGAATGCTTTAATCAGTAAGCATGAAATTTAATCGTTAGAAACATTTTCTTTCCTACTGTCCTACAAAAAATCAGGTATGAAAACTACTTTCATATATACCATTGAATTAAGCAATTTAATATTCCTTATCAAAGTCCCACTGCAACAATATTTCCCCAAAACTAATCTGTACCACTAGAGTTCAAACAAATTTCTATAATCGTTAGAAACCTTTTCTTTCCTACTGTCCTACAAAAAATCAAGTATGAAAACTACTTTCGTATGTGCCATTGAATTAAGCAATTTAATATTCCTTATCAAAGTCCCACTGCAACAATATTTCCCCAAAACTAATCTATACCGCTAGAGTTCAAACAAATTTCTATAACCACAATTGATATCCTAGGCCACCATGAAATACTCTGTAAGATCCAAATATGTATATAGCATCCATAGAAAAATATCTACCAGTAGGACTTAGCAACCTATAGCACATATTGACTAAAATTTTTGAAACTTGAAACAATATTATAGATTACAATAAGGGTCAAGAATTCCGCACTACTCCAAAGTTGCGTTAACTCCAAGAACAAAACTTCTAAAGGCTTGTCATCTATTCATGCGTTCATATGGAGTAATCATGCAAACCTTTTTAATTCTTTCTCTAATAGGGAGAAATCATACCTTGAACAATTTGGTTGCCTCTTCAATTGTATTTCTTCTAAACTCCAAAGAAAAATACACCTCTTAGCCTCCTTATTTAATGCATCAGAGATGTGGACTTGGTGGGTTAGGGGGCTGGAGTTACTAACAAAAAGTACTTATAGCCCATCAATTATATATAAAAGAAAAATGTAATAACCTCGAATTGAGGTTTATTTGTTTAGATAAGCCAGAATTCCAAAGGATCCTAATAACTCTTAAACTTCTAATCCAAATAGGTTTTAATTCTTTAATCCTTTTCCTTAACTGATAAGGAGACCAAAAGTTTTATATGAACAATCCCACAAAGTAACAATCCACGTTACATCTTCCTCTTTTTATTTATTTATTTATTATTTTAATCGCCGCACTAAATTGTATGCACTAAAACTTTAATTTTCTCACCTATTTTGTAGCACCACAAAATTATCTACTCTCATCTTACTATGCACACAAATATAGTACCTTAACTCTATAATAATAATGACAATGACAGTGATGATCATAAAATAAAAAAATCAAGGTATTACAATAAGGCACTCTTGTAGTACAGCATCTGAATGAGTTCAATACGATCACAAATCAATTATACTCAGTGGAAATTGATTTGATGATGAGGTTCGTGCATTGATTCTTTTGGCTTCTTTACCAAACTGTTGGGAAGCCATGAGAATGGCAGTGGCTAGTGAGTAATTCTGCAGGGAAAAGTAAACTCAAATATGATGATATTCGAGATTTGATTTTAGGTGAAGAGGTTCGTAGGAGAGATGCGAATATAGACAATGCACAAGATCAAACTTTTGTCACGAAAAACAAGAGCAAAGGTAGAAGCAAAGGACCTAATGATTGAAAATTCAATGGTAGGTCACAATCAAGAGATAGTTCTCAATTTAAGGAAACTAGATAATGCTTCTATTATGGGAAAAAGGGCCACATAAGAAGAGATTGTTGGCATTGGAATAAAGAACAAACTAAAGGAAAAGATGAAAAGAATGATAGTAAGAAAAATACTACAACTACTATGATCGTTGAGGATGTTGTGGTGCTCTCTGTTGAAAAGCAAAAGTGTGAGCATGTTGCTAATAATGATGTTGAATGGATTGTTGATTCTGCAGTCTCCCACCATGCTATCCCTATGAAGGAGTTGTTTACCATGTACAAAATAAGATACTTTGGTACACTGAAGATGGGTGATTCCAGTTACTCAAAAATTGTGGGAATCGGTGATGTGTGCATCAAAACCAATGTTGGTAGCACCATAAGGTTGAAGGATGTAGGACATGTTCCAGATTTAAGGATGAATGTGTTTTCTACATTGGCTATGGATCGAGCGGGTTATTGTGACTACCTTGGTAATTGAAGATGGAAATTTATTAAGGGGTCATTGGTTGTTGTAAGGGGACATGCTTGTTGTGGTATGTATAGGACTCATGTGAAGACTTGTAAGAAGAAGTTCAATGAGATTAAAAATTTTGAGAAGACTCCAAAGATGAGAGAGTTGAGATTGATGGTGATGATCTCAAGAGGGTGAAATTCTCATTGCCTAATAGTGCTTTAGAAGAGGAAGTAATAGGTGATGAAGAATATGAAGATGCTAAGGCTACATGGGATGACAATGAAGTGAAAGACCTTAGAGGTCTTGAGCAAGGGGAGAAATATCCTCCACTAGAGATTGTTGAACCTCGTGAGAAGAGAACTACTGGAGAACATCGAATTGTAAGCTTCAAGAATAATTGGGCTTCTGATGAGGGGGAGCCAAGGGTTTGGATTAAGGAAATCCAAGATGAGATTATTTCTTTGAGAATGAAAGGTATTGATATTGATGAAGTGTTTTCAGTGTTGGTGAAGATAATGAAGAAGGTCAAGCCTGGTGTTTGCTTGACTAGCATGTGTTTGAATTAAAGAGTTGGATTGAAAATGTCCCCTCATCGGTAGGCTGGAAAGGGAGATTGTTAGGTGCATCAAGCACCATGGTCCAGCCCACATAAGAGTAAAGCTTCTTAATGAGCTTGTCCAAAGTTAGCCAACAACTAGCCACGTGCATGACAAGAATTCTAGTTAAAGTAGTGTTAGGAATCCATATGTTCCTAGGATTCATGTGGGGCGGCAAACTTACTTATAAAAGCAAGGGTTAGTGTGCCGCATAAGCAAGATAGCAACAACGAGGGTGTGTTGCATAAGAAGAAAAAGGTGCCAAACAAGAGAATTGAGAGAGCAGCCAAGTGGGAGCCGCTTAGAGAAAAAGAAGATAGCCAAGAGAGAGTTGTACATGGAGAAGAAAATAGAAATGAGAGAACAAAGTGTTGCTGCCTTTGAGAGAAATAATTAGTATGTGTGAGAGTAAAGAAAAATAAGAGAGATTTTTTATTTAGCCGTGAGATATACACAATAATTATTGTAATTGATTTGATAATAGTGAAATTATTCAGAGTTTGTCCTGTGGTTTTTCCCTTCAAAGAGAAATGATTTTCCACGTAAATTTTGTATTCTTGTGTGTGATTGTTATTTCGGATTGTTAATATTGTTAATAATATTATTTGGGACCCAACACAAAGAAATAACAAAAACTAAAAATTTGTTTTATTTATCTGATAAAGAATAATTTATATAATTATAGAACAAAGTTTAGCTACAAAACCAATTGTAGCCTAAAGTTACAAACTGCTCTAATAAATTGACATGTGTAAAAAATAGTATATGTATTGCACATGATTACTTAAGTAAACCTAACCCAACTAACCCTAGTTAACTACACCACCTATTAAAAAAAAATCAAAAAATAAAAACTAAAAACCTAAACTAACAAAGCGTATAATCTCTCTCTCTTTCTCTTTCATCAAAGAAACCTAGCTCCTACTGGTCTCAAACTCTCCTGTCTCCACCGCTGGCCAGTCAACTACCCTCAAAAGTCAAATCTGAAGCTTCTGATCTGATCAGATCAGATGGCTGTTCAGTTCTACCTCTAAGTGGCCATTATTTTTTTGCTAGAATTCCAACAACACTTTTTGTGTATACTGGATGTTTCTCAATTACTGCTTCCACGAAAGAAGTGCATTCCTTAAAGATTGCAATTCAAGTTTTAAATCCATACACTAATTCCCAACTCTACCTTTGAGTCTACTACACAAACAAAACCATAGTATAGCAGCACTGGGAGGATTTGAGGTGGGCTTGTGATGGAGACAGAGGAGGATTTGAGGTAGGCCAGCAATAGAGATAGAGGAGAATTTGAGGTGGTGGGCCAGCGGTGGAGACAGGAGAGTTTGAGATCAGTAGGAGCTAGGTTTCTTCAATGAAAGAGAAAAAGAGAGAGATTATATGCTTTGTTAGTTTAGGTTTTTAGTTTTTATTTTTTTAATAGGTGGTGTAGTTAACTAGGGTTAGTTAGGTTAGGTTTACTTAAGTAATCATGTGCAATACACATACTATTTTTTACATATGTCAATTTATTAGAGTAGTTTGTAATGTTAAACTACAATTGGTTTTGTAGCTAAATTTTGTCCATAATTATAGCTATATTTATATGATTGCTCAACTAACGTGTTCTAGAGTTTCCAAACAGAGATGTCATGGATAAAAATCTCCATCCGCTATGTAACTATTGAATTATAATAAAGAATATCTTTATTGTCCATTTTTATACACTTCCAAATATTAATTGAAAGGATATATACTTTGCATGAAATTGGACTAGTGTATTTAAATTTGGTACACCCTATGGGGGCTCAAGGCGGTGCATGGGTAGCGGATTTGTAAAGAGGAGGCTACAAGGTTCGCAGATCATGATGGTGATGCATGCATGAGGATTTAAGTGGTGGCACATGGAAGGTTCAACAGTGTAAGTGTGTAGAATTTGGAAATTTTGATTTGATGGTGTATGTGATTTTTCTTTGGGTTTGTTTTTGTGTTTGTCCGAATGAGGTGAGGTCTATTTGTGTAATTTTGGAGAGTGGGCTTTGAGAGTTTGCGCTATGTGAATTTTTTATGGAAGCAAGCAAATATGTGTTCATTGTTGTGCGAGACTCTAAATGGGTCCCGATTTTAACAACCTTGCACCTCACCCTTCTACATTGCCCCACACTGCATGCATCCAACTCAAGTGAGCATCAGGTCACCGCTACAGCTACTACACAAAATCTGGTAGGTGAGTCTCTAAGTCTCAAAAGCAGGAACTGTCTACAGCTGATTGGGCCGAACAAATGGTTGATATGCGTAGAACAATGGCATTCTTACAAAACGAGACCTGGAAAGAGAAGATCAAGAACTCATCATACTCGAACTATCATGGTTGTATCACTCGGATCTATTCCAACCTGTAATATATCTAGTTGCCTAGCGGCAAAATAACTTTTAAATTACTTTTTCTCAAATGTATTTTTATTAAATTACTATGTAGCATAAGTGTCTGTTATTGAGTAAACATCAAATCTGATTAATTAGACCTTGTCCTCATACATGTTTTTACCTATGTCCTTGTAGAAATTATATTCATTACACCTTAATGCCCTTATATAATGTATATGAATATAATTGTCAAGAGTTTTATAATTCAACTGACACCTAATATTTTTAATGGAGACATTCCAAGTTCAAATCACACTCTCCGCCAACTATTTAAAATATATATATGACTACAATCGGCATTTGAATTTTACTTAGAATACTCAGCTTTTTCTACTTTCCTTATGACATGTGAGCTGTTTCAAAGTATTAATTAAGTGACCAAATCCATTATTTTCTATCAAATTAAGCTTTTGGAATTAGTGATAATTTATCACTAAGTTCTCAAGCCATTTTTCAAACCAACCGAGGCTTAGATTGTAGACAAAAACATATGCTGGAACACAAAAAGAAAGTTGCACTTCAGTATCTCCAAAAAATAGTAACGATCATGAGTCATACAGTAATGCTTGACTCAGAGGCAGGTGTGACATAGTATCTAATGTGGTTACCAGAACATCAAAATATCACGCTCACAGCCAAACTCATTCCACTTTAGAACCATTCCATTTCCCCAAACCATCCCTAAAGCAATGTTTTGCTAAGCTGTGCCAAAACGGACCACTAAAAAGTTCTTCCACTTAAGAAGATCGTTACAAAAATTCAGTGCACAAGCAAAATGATGGGTTTCTTCTATACAACAACATGATGGAAGATTTAAGTCATCTTGTGCAATCCAATGTTGAGATCAGAAGATATGGAAACGAGAAGTGGCACAGAGTGGAGCCATACAGCTTTGAAGACACGTTTCTGATGGGCTTTTATTGATTGGGAAGGCTTTCTAGAATTATACCTGATATCAAAGACGTGAATCATGGGGTCTGCTGAACCAGATGTTATGTAGAAACCATCAGGAGACCAGGCCTGATTTATCAGCGCCGACTGAGATTCACTGCTTTCTTGCCTCCACCCAAAAGCATGGATTTCTGTCTGTCTCAATCTGATATCAAACAATCGGAGCTGCCTCTCAGGAGCTCTGCATATAAGACATGTTAACGTTAAACTTTTAACAAGCAAAACTACATTTCTGACTAAAAAAAATTTTAGAATCTGAATGTGATTTTAGCCCTTCCTGAAATTTGATGTGCTTTCTATTTCAAAGCTACAACTCCTTTATAAAAGCCCATGTATAATCACCAAGAAGTGTTTATGGTCACATACCATGAGCAATAGGACAGGCAATTGCCACTATAGTCAATATTTTCTGTTTCAAACCATCATATCATATAACTCCTTAATATTTATAATCGTAAAACTATACTCAAATTTCTAGGGAACTGATTCACATTATACATCCGAACCAAACAGAGTCCAAGTTGCACACCTCAGCAGCAAGCCAGAATTACCACTAGATGCAATTCAAGAGAGGTTTGAAGATCAAACTAATATTAGAAGTTCAATACCATTATTTCATCTCTTCTGTTAGTTTGCATTTCCGGTATGCAACTAAAGAAAATTGATACTATCTTTTAACATAAGACCTCAAATTTTCCTAGATAAAAAGTTGTTGATCAACATAGCATTTTCCAATTTTCTTTCAACTATAAAATAACAAGTATTAGATCTTGTAGATTTCTCGGAGCACTAATGAAGCAGTGTATTAAAACATTGACAGCATCAAGAAAATACTGGTCAAGAAATGTTTCTTACGCTGTTTGAACCATGAATAAATTGAAATCACATGGATTTGGTAGTACACTCATGCATTTACATTCAATTTGATGCCTGTAATCTGCTCTTCCAACCAGTGTATCAAACCCAATAATTCGCTTGTCTGCCCCAGCAGACAATACAATTGGCTTTTTCTGCATTCCAGCAACTCCCATAACAGCAGACGAATGCAAATTCCTGTGCAATGCCTTTGGTTTCCATGAGTCCTCCCCATCTTTCTCACTCCAAAGTATAACAGCATGGTCACTGCCTCCAGTGACAAAACAGACATCTTCCCAAGGCATGAATGTGATGCCGTTAATAATACCCTTAAAATGAGGCTTTTCCTCTAAGAAATTTACACGAGCTCTCTGTCAATACACAAATATGCAAAATCAAAGTGAGAAAAGAAACAGACTTTACAATGAAAGTTGAATGTTTATTTACAAATGGTTGTGGACATAGAGCATGCCAGTTCTACAAGTGTCTGTATTTAAATGTTAGTTAAATGTAAGCACTGGTATATTTATTGCAATTATAAATTTCAAGTGCAACTCTTACCCCTTGTGTCTTATTGAGATTAAGAACTGATATCTGAGAATCTCCACCATCAGCACTGTATACAGAAAATAGGCTGTTTCCATGTGGGTGCCAGGCTATATCTTCAGGCCATCTCCTCTGCTTAGGGGACAAACACTCAGTCGAGCTAAGTAGAGAGGCAATGGACCTGCAATTCAAGACAAAGAATATAAGGGCCAAGACACCAGCTGAGAAACTTCACATCACAAAATTTAGACACTAGAAACTGAAACTGGATATAATTGATACAAAAGGAAAATTTTATATAATTCTAACATTTCTTAAAGGCGTACAGAATGGGGGACCATTCTCACGGACATCCAATATATTTGATGAGCATTTCTTTTTTGTGGACTAAATATCCAATTTCCTACTTTGTCCTTACAAAGCTCTTATTCTGGTCATGGTGGGAGACTAAACATATATGAAATAACCAGGGTATTTTTGCCTTGTATCATTAATAGGAGTACAGCTCCATATCCTATCATCAGAAAGATAAGAACATCTATAAGTATAATCCATCTAACAAGATACCTTTAGCATCATGTATCACCTTTTCTATCTTGCAGCATACTGAATGGTGGGAGACAACCTTGTATTAAATTTGGTTAAAAGTAGTTGCTGCTTTGTCTGAATCTCAGCATACTCTACACACTGGCTTCTTCCCCACATATGATCTCAATATTATGCACCAATTTAAGAAATAGTTGGAACGTGATGAAGTAACCAAAAGAGAAGAAAGTTTTAGAAGTGTTGATAACTTTTTCTTTGTTGCAAGGCAACTAGAGAGGATTAAAAATATATCATATCAGCATATCTTTATACTTTACATATTACATAACCTGCTGCCAACAGGAAGAAAGTGTGAAAATTTTAATTACCTATCACCTCTTCTACACAAGTAACACGAGATATTCTTAACTGAAACTCGCAATCACAGGTAACGACAAACTAAAAAGATGAATATTAAGAACATGATAGTAAAAAGGTTAACTTTCCAAAAGAGAATGTGTCTAAGGAGGCATAATGCTCAATGTTTAGTGACAACAAATATTATCATACTTTAATTGTTTATCTTCCTTAATGAACCCACAAATAGCATCCACACACATTCTCCAAACTCATTGAATGTTTTAGTCCAAACCTTTGCCAGCCAAGACCCTTCCCCTCTCTTCCAATCCTCCCAAATGGTGAGTAAATGGGCTAGGAAGTAAAAGCAACTCTTTCAGGAGTCTCTGTTTTCCTCTCCTGATAATCAAGGCTAGAGCAACATATGGCACAAATTACATAATGTTCACTTTCTAGATTTTCATACCAAAGAAAAGAATAAACTCCAAACAGAAATGCCACTCTTCTTCTATTGGGAAGTCACACACACACCCAGTGGGTCTTGAACCCACATCCTCATCCCCCACCTTGCTCTTACAAAGGGAGGAAGCATCATTTGAGCTAAAGCTCATTGGCCACTCTTCACACCACCTTAACCAGTAATTACCCTAACTTATACTAGGAACACAAAAAGAAACACCACGGCCTGCTCTTGGATGTGATATACACTTTTATCTCTAAAATTGAATCATAAAATAATGAAGTAAACCTAGCAAGTGATCATCAACCAAATCTAACTCCTAACTTCCAAGTTCCAAGTTCCCGCAAATATTTTGGTAACCTAAACTACACATTTTTAAGAACTCCAAACGCTAATGTATCTGCTCCAATCAACTATCACCTAATATATACTAGGAAATATTTGCAGAAGTTTTTCTCCACACACCACTAACCTTGAAAAAATTCCAGAAATTCTCCCACCCAATGACAAAAAAGCTCACTCAAAAGCTCTCTGATTTTAAAAGAGACTTTCAGCAAGGACACAAAGAGTGTCTGCTTCACATATCCTCTACACAAGCAGTCTCATTGCTATTAAACATTAGATGCTTATAATGAAAAAGAAATCTGCAGTTACAAATAAATTAAGTCCTAGATAATGTCAAGTTATGGTAATGATTAGACCACCTAAGTCACCTTCCTATTGCATCCACATGCTCCACCAAATTTCAATCATCATAATAAAAATGTTCACGTCCTGTAGGTTGCATTATGAATAAATAAAAGCAATGCTGCATAACATTACGTGGTAAAATAATAACTTTTCAATGCTATCAATCAACAACTGACATAAGATACCAGTGAAGATAAATGAATACAGACAAAGATTTAAGACTTACCCCCTAGACTGAACTTGCCATAAATTGACCAATCCATCCAAAGCACTGCAAGTATTTCAAAAACTCCCACGAATTAGATTCTGTAGAAACTTATGAGAAAGATAAATTTCATTAATACCAAAAAAGAAAAGGCACACCTTGTAATAATAGAATAAAGGATAGCTAATGCAGGGGGTGGGGGTGTTGATATTTTACTATTATTGCAAAATTTCAATCATACCATGAAAGTTCAATTTTTTAGCCAATGACGACATATATTTATTTTCACGTATATATACTAACTCAATAATTACCTAGTCACGAAAAGTTGATCATTCACTGGACACAAAGCAAGACTTCTCAACTTTCGCTTGTGTTGACTGGAGATGTGAGTGCTTGCATGGCAGCGGACTATGCATGGTGAAGAACGGCTACTTATTGATGTAATCAAATCTTTGTGTTCTTTCTGTTCTGAAATACAAAAGAAAAACTTAATGACTCCTAATTGCAAAGAAAGGGGATCTTGGATTGGAGGAACTGGGCAATATGTTATGCAAAAAAGTTGCAAACATGTAATTGTAGGCACGCACAATCACACGATGTAAAAATAATGTAACGCTATGCAACAAGTGAATCTCACCAAACTTTCTTTTTGTTCCTTTATCTTGAATTTTAACTTCTTCTTCGGGCTCAGTAGAAACTCTAGAAGGTTTGTCCCCTTTAACTCTCATAGCACTATAAGATTGAGTGGAAACTGATGGACCAGATTGAGTACTAGAACCATTTGAAGGTTTTGCACCAAACTTTGCAGAGTTTATATGTTGGGAAACTTTTGGATTCACAGAAGGAATCAGAAGTTCTGGTTTAGATTGAGGCTGGTGTCTAGATGAATCTTCACTTATATGAATAGGACTAGTTGATCTGCGCTCCACCTTCAAATTTTTCGTTCCATTCTCGGCAGTCCCTTTAGATGACAAACCATTACTCTGGGTTCGAAGCCGAGCCAATTTAGATTTTGAATCATGCAACCTCTTCTCTGATTCCTCAAGCTGCATACTTTTTCAAAGAAATGGTCAGCTCCTTGAGAAGGTTTCAGAATTGCAAGCAATAAAAGAGTTTGTCTTCACAACATTTACAAAGGAATACTGAAACTCCCACAATTGCTGAAACTCAAATGGCACTGATATACAACGCATGGGGATGATTGAAATCACTCCGTCAACCACTAATCATGAACTCAATCAAGTATCTACAAAATCCAACATCCACAGTCGTTCTTTCTTTCTGGTTTTTCAGCAGACTTACTATTTTAAAAAGCTCAAGTACAAAAATTGTGAGTTCTTCCAACTTGAAAGATAAAATTTATCATCATTTTAAAATTATATACATGATAAAATATAAAAAAAATAAAATAAAATAAAGGATCTTGCTATATATATGTTGAATCTAGCTGGAGAAAAATGTTAAAGAAGCAAAACCCATTTCGTAAAAAACGATTCAAAGTTCAAAACCAAGAAGCAAATTAAACAATAGAAGCTTACGGAATATCAAAACTAGAACTTTTATTAGTGCAGTATCATAGCCAAATCAATGAGAAAACATTCACATAAACCCCAAATATCATTAGGAAATGAAAATGAAAATTGGGATTGAAAGAATGAATGGTATTAATATTTTTATTATTAAAAAAATAAAAAAAAATAAAAAAAAGACAGAACCTGGGATTTGTAATAAGCGATACGCTGTTTATTAGTTAGGACTTCTTTGGTACGATGTTCGATCAGAGCCACCAATGCCTCTTCTTGCTCTTCTCTGCTAACACAGTTGTCGCTATTGTTGTTGTCGTTCTTGTCGTCGTCGTCCATGTTGTTTGATTTTGTTGTTGTTGTTGTTGTTGTTGATGATGATGAAACTAGTTTTTGCTGTTGCTGTTGCTGTTGTTGTTGTCGTACTTCATTCGCATCGTTGGTCTCAACTTTGGGTTTCTTCAGAGCCAGATAAGGAGGCGCGCTCATTTCTAAATTGTAAATTTGGGTACTAGAACTCTATTCTATTTACTATTTCTATTCTCTTTCTCTCTCTATTTCTTTTCTTTCTATGTGACGTTTCTAATTCCTACACCTAAAAAATTAAATAACTTTTCTGCGTTTTTTTGATTTTTTGTTTTTTTTTTGGAGAAGATCTTTTTTATTGTTTCTAGGTGGGAGCACAAGAAGCACAGAACAGAACAGTAGTTTATTTTTTATTTTTGAGAAGAATATTTTTTTTTTTTAAGAAGAAGAAGTTGAATGTAGGCATTGGATATCAAAATGTGAATAATTATTAATGCTCATTAATATTTTAAGTATGGATTCAGATTTTCCAGATTTTTTAAGGTACTCTACCAAATAAATTTTCTTAAATCTTAACCATTCTTTAATAATTTAATGGTCTGCATTTTGTCATATTAACATTTCACTAATAATAATATTAATTGTTTTGTTTGCAACATTATTTTAAGAGGACTGTTAGTGGAATGTTGACATGGTAAAATTTAGACTCTTAAATCATAAAAGAGTGCTTAGAATTTAAAAATATATATATATATTTGATAGATTATTCTAATAAATCTAGAGGATCTAAATCCTTTAAGCATTCCTCATAACCATAGTTATAGGCCACAATTATGGGGCTTGGTGACTTGATCCATTGAGGGTTTTTTATTGGACATGGGGACCTGGGTGTGTAGCCTTTTAGCTGAAGGGTTCTTTGTGATCATAACAAATATCTAGCTTGATTAATTGAATTAGAACTCCAAGGGCTTTTTTTTTTAGAAGGAACTCCAAGGGGTTAGCTTGAAATAATTCTATAACTTTGGAAAGCAGAAAAACAGTGCAATGGGAAATTAGGTGTTTGGTAGAGTAGTTTGAGTATTGTTTGTGTATTTTTGATACACGTGTGGGTAAAAAAGTGTGTATAAATATGTTTAAAATGATCAAAATGTTACTTGAAATGCCCTACCAAACGGGCCAACTTCTCTTCTTTCTTGAAATAATTCTATAATGCAGTTTAACATGCCCAAAACACTTGTTCAATAGGCTTTTGTTTTAGAGGATTTTTTTTCTATTCATCCCACTTTTAAATTTTAAATTTTAAATTAATATATATATAAAATAAAATGAGAAAGAAGAAGGAAAGGGAAAACGTTTGAAACTAGAAACTATGATATTGTGAGAGATAAGGCCGATCAAATTTAACGCTTACTGTAAGGACTGAAATTGGATTGGTCCCAAAACAGGGTTGTGCTCAAACCCAAGCGGCCCAAACAATAAATTTAAAGAGCATGGATGGAAGAACTAGATCTATCCCAGAAGAAAAACGATTAGATTTAGTGGTTTCAAACTGTAAGACACAATTCAAATTAGAAAATCTATCCTCGGAATAGCCCTAGTAGTTTGTATCATATGGTTTTGTTGAATAATAAAATTGTACAAGAGTTCCAGTCTTGATCTTTGATTTTTTCTCCCCTTTCCTTTTTTTAGTACATCTTTCCATGTTATATATTTCAGTCTTGGTGTCGTCCCTACCACACATGTGTAGGTTAGATTCGAAGAACTCGTTTCTGTCCCATCTAGTACTTCCCAGAACCATCAACTAGTAGCTGTAAAGCTGTTTGATCACTGTTCAGGTGTCACTTCCACATTAATGCGGTCAAAGAGTTGGTTGGGAGTCATTTAATGCGAAGGTAGCAACTTTTTGAAGATATTTGTTGTCCTTCTCCTTTCTTATCCCTTGTCCGACATCTAATCCTTAGTAATGATGTAACTCCGAAGTAAGTCCGTGATAATATGGCACTCAGATCGACCTCAGACACATGTTACCAAGAGGGCTTTTGTAATCGAACGCTTGTTGGACCTATTTCATATTGTCTCTACTCCTCTCTTCATTCCATTCTCCTTATAATCTTATCTGGACCGTCTCAGATGGTCTAACGTTCTCGGATCGGACAATAGGCCCAGTTAACACTGTCTTAACAGTACTTCCTAATTAATTGGCCCCCACACTTACAAAGCAATCGACCAATTTTTGTCAAACAATCTTTTTTTTTTAATACTTCGAAAAATAACCTCTTTAAAAGTTTTTTTTTTTTTTTTATTTATAAAAAACCTTGTAGCTTTATTAAAACGAAGATAAATTTAATAATCTTTGCACACTGTCACAATTTTAATCACAACATGAAAGCTCTTTCGAGTTTTGACTAAAGGAAGTATTTTTTCACTTAATGCTCATTAATAGAAAACATCTACATATTATAGAAAAAAATAATAATAACAAAAGTCGTGTGCTAAACTATTTCACACACAAAAAATGGGAAAATGTTCAAAGGCAATAGTATTAATGGTGCGAGCCACACTCTGGATGAAGTACTTAAGAGATTAGCACATGGTAGTAGTACAGCTCCTGTGCTACATATTTAACCATAAAACATAGTTTACAAGAGTTCTAAAATTTTCAAAGTGCCAAGCTGTATTTCCTCAAAAAAAAAAAAAAAGTGCCAAGCTGTAAGAAGATTTATATAATCAGGAACAAAATAGAATAATTTGTCAATGGTAGCGGTACAAAATTTCCAACGAGAATACTCAAGTATGCTTTAGGCAACTCCCCTTTTGAGCAAGCACACCCAAGCTTAAAACAAAAAAAAACAAAAAAATCCCACAAGACACAAAAACTTGAAGGAAAAAAAATATGGAGATCACTTAGAAAAGTACCAAGATTTATATTTTAAAAAAAAAAAATGAAAACAAAAACAGGATTGCCCCACGAACTGCACATAAAAGTGGGGTTACATCCCTCTGGAACATGTCCATTGTAAAAATGTTTACTCAAAACTAGCCAAAATTTCGAGCATCCGCTAAGTCATTTTGAAATTTCAAAAAAAAAAAAAAAAAAAAAAAAGAAGTAAACCACTTGATTCTGGTTATGCGCTCCTGTTTCCAAAATCTTGCAAAAGCGCTTCTCTACAGCCACAAAAACAGTCAGAATATGCCCCATGTAAGAAACAGGGTTAATGTGATAGATCAGCTTGCTCAATCAGAGTCCTTTGAAGAATCCGATCCGTTGGAATATTCCTCTCTATTTGCAGAAATTGAAGGGTTTCCCAGGTTGTGGTTTTCCTCATTGCTGCTAGTTCGAGATCTGCCTGGTCTTGATCGAATATTGGTACCCATGGGGAAGGGCTCCTGCAGATACAACAAATCATGTCAGTTAGATCATTAAGCAAAATAACTAAAAGGACCATGATAAACAAGTAGATATTACAATACCCCTACCGGATCACCAGCATTTGGACCTTCAGTATGAAAGAGAATAGGGCGGCAACGTTTATCCTCATTCATCAAGCTTGAATTCTGGAAATGGGCAATAAGAGCAGCTTTTCCCTGAATCCTAGCATATGCAAGGGAGGCCACCTTTTCACTATTAAACTTCTCCCATTTTTTGCCATCGAATGCCTGCAAAAGAGTTGCTTTTTAATCCTACGAGCTTTTGCCAATAACTAATAGTATCATAAGAAACCACAACGCCAAAATCACAGTTCATAAATTGAACCTGATGAAATGAAATAATCTGACGAGCATCAATCATATTGATGAACGCATAGCCCACATTGCATTTGTTCTGCAGAAGACATTGGTAAATTTGATAAGGAACATAAATATGGTTTCTTACCCAAAAAAGCTTATCCACAAAGAAATTTACTTGCCTTGAAGTCAATTGGCAAATAAAGAAAATCATAGGTTCCCCGACAGTGCTCATCTATTGCAGCGAGAAGCATTTTAGAAGTATATCTGTAAAAATATATATTACATCAGCTGATAGAAAGAACTAAGGGGGAGGGGGAAAATAGAAAAAAGCACCCAAATGAATCTGTGACCTTTTCATAAAAAGTCAACTGCCACTGCTTAAACTACTATACATGGTCATGGTGGATGACCATGACCAAATAGCCAATTTCTAGTATTGTCATATTTGATGACAACCCTCTATTGCTTGCTTTCCAAGCAGAAAATTAAAGGGGTGACCACTGGAACATTAATGGCCTGTTTGGGGTGGAATCATAAAATGCCAAACAGGATATACAGATGCCCCAACAAAGCACATTTACAGATCACATGAACCATAACAAGTATATCAATATAAATTAACAATGCTGTTCAAACAAAGCAAAGATTCATCAGAAGAAAACACTATAAGATAATTGAAAGATAGAAGATAAAAGAAAGAAGCAGAAAAACGCTCAAGATGTTTTTAGGATCATTCACATACTTGTTGGGAATGTTCTTTATCATCAGTGTTGTTCGGACATCTTCCCCACGTAATATGCGGTCAGTATCAAGTTCATACTGTTTCTTATCAGCAAGATTAGAATTCACATCATTTCTACGGTGAGAAAGGTTTCTCACACGTTCACTTGCAGAGTCAAAAGATGCAGGCATTGAAATCATCGGGTTCCTCCCAAGAAAAATGTTGCACATTTGCTGAGGAGAGTGTTGCCCCGCATTTGTCAACATGTCTGTGCAATTTCCTCCAATATGAGAAAAGGTGCTGTGAGGAGAAATGTCAATATGATGCAATTGAGAACTACGAGGAAAGCCCATGCTCCCAAGAGAACCCAAGTGGAAGCTAGAAGCTTCAGGAGACTCCCCTAAATAGGTATGTCGCCTGTCCCAGAGGGAGGTATTTACAGCTGGTGCGGATCCAACATGATGATGCACGGGTGACATGTTCAGTAATTGAGGTGATCCTCCAGGAAATCCAGGCATTTGTGGAAGGCGATGAGCAGGAACACCGTCAACAAATGAAGGCGAATTCCCCCAAATCACAGGACTTGAAGGATGTTGCTGATATGAGTTGGAGTTCTTCCATGCATAATGGTGTCCATGAAGGGGACAGCTCCCATTTCCAGAAGAACCAAAAACTAAAAAGAAACATTTTATCAAATATTTTAACTTGTTTAACATAATACTTAAACCTAAAGGAACAAAAACATAGCAGGTAGAGGAACAATTCCTTCCAAAAATTGTGTAATTTTCCTCTAGATGGCAAGAATAACAGTAAATAAGAATCAACAGTGTATGCTGCAAACCACATTATGCTAAGATGGGGACATTAACTCATACAAGGGTTACACCAAAGAGTATTAATACAATATTAAGCTAGGATGAGATGACAACAACAGCTAGAAAACTTAACAAGGCTTTGTTCAGATATCAGACATCACAAGCCTCTATCAGGTATTCTCTAACCCATAAATAATCCATTGCTACTGAATTCTCATTTCATTTGTGGACAGAGAGGAAAAATGCCAAACCGGATTATAACAAGCTTCTTGTTTATATTTTGTCCATTTCTTATTTATTCCACGGTTAAAGTAAGCATATTTGCAAAAGTACAGAATCAAAACATTAAAATCCACACCCTTTATCTAATTCCCTAAAGATCTCAATATTCCAATCATAAATAGTTTGGATGCTTTGCAGAGAGGAAAGAAAATGAGGGGAAAAAAATCTTGAAAAATCAAACTTAAGACAATTGGGAATGGAATCATACAAGATAAGAACAGTCAAAAGTCAAGCAGCCCAGTTTGCCAACAGGCAACAGCACTTCAACATTAAATGCTATACATCAGAGGACACCAATAAGTTATGATAAATATTGATAAATTATTTTTTTTAAAAATTACAAAAAAAATTTAAATAGCTAATCCATTTTGTGCATGTTAAAAAAAATATATAATTAAAAGAAATAATTACTGCAATTAAAATTGCATAAACCCAAAATGCAGACCACAAGTGTGGCTGCAACACATGCGGACTTAGCAGTCCCAGCTTCAAACTATCCAAAATCAAGTGAAGAAGAAGAATAACCTAAAAATTTATAATCGATTTATTGAACTTAATCTGAATGGTTCACTTGTTAATCTAAAATAGTTTAGTAGTCAACCAGATACCAAAATCTAAAACATCCAACAACAAAAGTACATATTTCAAACAGAGTTCAGGACAATATAATCAACTCACCTCCTCCATTAAGTTCCACTGGATGAACATTGGAACTCATTCTGTGAATTTGCCTACTGTTGATTCCTTCTGTCATCCTGGGACCAAGATTGCCAGCCATATCAGCATTGGTGCTCAAAGAGTTACATGGAACACTGTTGGCTAAACTTTCATGATACTCCGGGAATGAATGAGGATGTAAATTGGGAATGCATTGGTTAGCAAACTTCATTTCATTCAGAGAATGGTTGGACTCACAAACTCCAAATTGTTTGCCAATAGATGCCACTCCCACCGGAGAAGGCAAGTTGTTTGGAACACTTGAACTCATATGAGGGAATGCATTTTCAATAAATGAACTCAGAGATGATCGGTGTGCAGAATGTAAACCAAGGTTAGATCCATTATCCACACTGTTAGATGCGATAACCCCAGGAGAGACAGTTGCTGTAAAAGATATTGAGCGAGAGCAAGAATGAATATTTGTGTTTTAAGAAGACCTTAACTGATGCAGAAATTCTTTAGACAGAAATCATACCCGTGTGTCCTGATGATAAATTGTCACAAGGGCTTTGACAAACATTAAGTCCATCTTGCTCCTGCTCAGGCTGTTGCATCAAACTGCAAAAAGAATTTTAGTTCGCACATGTGTGTGTATCTATATATATATTATCATTTGGAAAGAAAGAAACAAAGAAATAAGACAGAACAATAACATATGGTAAAACCAGATCAGGGTGATCCAGAATAATATCATCATTCACCAGTCAAAATTTTAAAGCACGACATAGTAGAAACACCACATGGGAAATATCCATAATGAACATAAAATCTACACTTAGTTTGTTTCAAGATCAAACAGACAAAAGGGGGGGAAAACAGAAATAGGATCCCCATCCCCCTCAGAATTCAACATCTTTTTTAATGATGCTATTGAGAAATAAGAGGGAGCAAAAATAGACAGTACCACCATCTTGCAATCTCTGAATGGCTTGGTTCAATCTTGATCTGTTTCCCAGAAATTTCACTCCTATTCAGTGCACAAAGAGCAGCTTCTGCAGCTCGGACATCATAAAACTCTATCAATTTGTATTGATACTTATGTGGAGCATCAAGGATCTGCAAACCAAAAAAAATTAATTAATTAAAATTAAAATTTGTACTGTCATTTATATAAATGAAAGAACAGGGCAACAACAAATTACTTCTTTGATTTCTCCATAAAAGCCAAAAATTTTGCGAATCTCATCATCTGAAACAGAAGAATCAAGGTTGAATACCACCAGGGTGCCCTGGTTAACATCTCTTTCCGAAGGATTATCCTAAAACATTAGCAAACATCAAGCAACAGATTAAGTAAAAAGAAGTAGAAAAATGATGATATCACAGGAATTATGAGGTAAGATGACCAAAACAGTATTTGACACATGCACCACAAGTGGCAGAAAAGTAACCACCATACCTTTGGTATTGAATAATGTATGTCAAGTTTCCTACGCTTCAATGCTTTATTTTGAAGCACTTTCTTTGCCTCTTGGGCTGCCCTTATGTCATAATAAGAAATCATAACAAACCCACGATGCTTACAGGATGTATAGAGCTTGCGAATATCTCCAAATTGCTGACAGGGAAAAAAAATTGTCAATTAACTTGCTGTGAATCAGTTGCATGAAGTCCTAATGAACAATGAAAAGCAAGGGGTATATGCACCTCAAAAAGAGCCTTTAATTCAGAATCTTCGACATTACTATTAATATTTCTCACAAAAAGTGTTCTAGATGGGTGTTCACCATAAGGGTGTTCACCAACAATTGAGCCATTAGAACCCACTTGGCCATTGGAAAGTCCCCTGATATAATCAGAACTTCTTTGACCCATACATGTACGATCATCCCCTTCTAATTCCAAGCCTCCTCCACTGCTGAACAGATCATAATCTTCGAAGTCATCACCATTTTTGGCATAAGCATTACATGCCAGCCCATCAGTCATACCAGAAAATAGATCATCATCATCAGGAAGGAGGTTTCCAATAGTCTGGGCCTCAATTTCTTTAAGAGATTCAAACGGTTCTTCATCATGGTAGGAAGCCACAGCACTAGCAGGAAGATGATATGGAACCTCATTTCCCAGCAATCCTACTGCATCAAAGAATGCACAGTTACAGAAAATGCAAAAGGGAATGTATCCATTATATTAAATTAATACAAACGCAATCATTGACTTTTAAAAAACAAAACAAGAACATGCAAAATCATATGTTTAAAAGAAGTTTCAGTAAGATTTTGAACCCAGTTTATTAAAATATGTGAGTTTTCTCATAAGATAAGACAACAAGAAAAATGCAAAACTTAAAAGCAAAATCTCATGATAAACGTTTACTAGCCAGTTGTGAGATCTCTTCCATCTCCATGGACTAATCTACTTTACTGAAATTCTGCCACTCTATTTTCTTGTCTTCATTTTTTTTTAAATCATCAAAAAGTAAATATTATGATAAAAGATAGAGTTTGTTACATCTTTAATGTATACGTTTACCATGAAATGATAGCATATTAAAACCGACAACTGGTGAAGCTATAGTGCAACGACAACTGTAATGCCTAACTTTAAGAGAGAGAGAGAGAGGCAACTATTACCCACATTCAAGATATGAATTGCATATGATAGAAATGAAAAGGAAAGCTTACACTTTCTACTAAATATTTCAGACAATGAACTTGAAAACAGACTACTCTCACGATTGGTTCCACTCATAACAGTCGTCTTTCCTTCCAAACTATGAGAAGGCAACTGCACACACACATTTGGCCGTAATCCCATATGATGATGCATAGATTTCCATGAAGCATTAGACAAACTGACAATGCCTTCATTTCCACTAACACGTAACTTTTCTGCTTGGTCTCTATGTAGACTTGTCTGTGGCAGTTCCAAACAATCCACAGACTGTGTCCCAATGGGTGAAAGTTTTCCTGCGTGTAGTGAAGCATCCAACAAGCTTCCAGGTGTAGCTATCATTCCATTCATTCCTGCTGACCAAAATTACACCAACAATCAGAGGAACCCCAGCATGCTCAAAGCTTTGCTTGGGAAAGCACTGAGCAAATTTCAATAAATTATTTAATAGAACTGAACTAAATAGCAAAAAGACATTAATTTAACCATGTTAAAGAAACATGACTATGAACCCTAATCAGATGGACACAACAATGAAAACACGGATCAATGAACTGGGCAGGATAAAGCACACGTACAAAAGAAAAAGAACTAACAAAGAAAAGTTATTCTCACAAACAGTAACAGAGTTATTCTCATAAACTCTTAATTTTGTTGGGCATCTAAAATTAAAAGTGTCAACTACATAATTATCTGTCACTAATCTTTAAGCAAAATATTTCTATATTGGGGTTGTAAATAATAAGTATGCAACAAAGTACCCAAACACAGTTCTCGCAATGAATTCATCAAGACAAATTACACACTAAACTACTTATCAAAAAAAAAAAATTACACACTAAACTGGTTTAGGCATATTTTCTAAAGAGTCATAGCTCCAATTATAAACACTCAGAAAATGGTCCAAGTTTCCCTTGCTAATTAAATTATCATAACAGTAGTGTATGTGAAAAGATCATCTCCCTAAAAGGAAATACACTTTCACCATTTCCATTAGGAAGCCGAATGGTCATTTCAATGCTTGGGACAAATAGAGTGCTGCAATAATATTCAGCCGATCAATTTACAGATGCATGGCACCAAAAGACATTTATTTCCACAAGATGGATCAAGTTTGTGGTTGATGCTCTATCAACACCGTAATTTCTTAAATCAATGATTAGGCATACTAAACTCGAAGCAGACAAAATTCAACCTTTTCTTTAAATGGAAAGGAACTTCATTTTAAATTCATGACCGTTTCACGTTTAGCAGTTTCCATAGGCCAAACGGCCAAGTCAATGCTTGGGGCAGACATGGTGCTCCAAAAGTATACACACGGTCAATTGAATGACACATGGCACCAAAAGACATTCATTTCAACAAGATGGATCGATTTCTTGCATTCATTTGATACTCTATCAACCCTGTCTTGCTTAAATCAATGATTAGGCATACTAAATTTGAGGAAAAACTCAAACTTTTTCTTTAAATGGCAAAGAATATCATTTTACTTTCAGGACCGTTATTGTATAACGACCCGATCAATGCAAGAATCTTCTAATTAAGACAAAACAAAAACAATAGGACATGCAACTACTTATGGTAATATGTCAAATAAGTGTGGGGCATCTGAACTACATGCATTCATCATGAATTTGAAGAGATTCCCACGATAATTCAATGGTTCTCACCTTGGTGATAAGGAATGCTTTTGGGTTTTTGATATCCAACTTCTCTCTGCTCACAGTTAACAACAAATTACAAACTTACAATCTAAAGTAGAAATTTTTTATTTTTCTCAAAAAAAAAAAAAAAAAAAAAAAAAGGTAGAAAATTTGATAACTGACATTTATAGAAGAAAGAAAGAGAAATTTAGAGCTGCGAAGACCACAAATACCTGTGAAGAAAAAGAAATATCTTCAAAGAAGTGAGTCGAGGCAGGCACGCCTCTTTGATCCGTTACTTCAAATGGCATAGCGAAACTTACAAAGCAGAAACTTTTTCACAAAAGTGAAGATAAAAAAACCTCCAAAGATCCTAACTTGACCACATGCCTAAACCGCCTGGCTGTTCATCTGAAAAAAAAAAATTCACAGATGTTATATTATAGTACATCATCAAAAACTTGAAAGCAGAATCAAAAACCCATATCTAATATTTTTGTGTGAGAAATAAAGCACCAAAAAAAAAAATTACCCATTTAAGTATAATTGGGGAGGACTTGAATTTTTTTTTTTTTTTTTTTTTTTTTTTTAAACCGAAAACCTCTGGCTTACCTACCAACGACCAAACACAAATGCCTAGTTTGGTTTCAAAGAAAAATTAGGAGAAACAGATTAAAACAACAAGCAAAAACTACCACTCAACTGTACTAAAAAAATTAAAGTTTTTTTATTATTTTCTAGTTCACCGACAACAAAATTCACTCTTTTTTTGTGTTTTGCATAGCTCAAATTCTCAGCAAATTTATAAAATATGAAAGATCAAGAACGGCGGTCCCAGCTTTTGAAAAAACTTAAAAATTAAGCAAAGCCAAAAAAGCACAGGTATTTTGACAAGGGAAGGGAATTAATTGAGAACAGAAATTAACTTAATATAACCAAAAAAATATCGAACCTTTAAAAAACAAAATTGAGCTTCCATGGCCAATTTCGCTCACTCCCACACTTTTCTCTCTCTTTCTCTCTCAAGAAATTGCAAAATTGAGAAGAGAAAGAGAAAAAAGGAAGAAGAAGAAGAAGAAGAAATGTGAAAAAATAAAGATAGGAACAAAAATCAAAGGGATCTGTTTTTGTGTCTCTTTAAGTTTGAAGAAGCCACAACTTGTGCTTTATATTTGGAACCTGCATTTTGCTTGCAAGCTATCATTCACCACAACAACAACAACATAAAGAAACAGACATCGAATATTTCACTTTTTGTTTGTTTCTGCTTAATAATCATCATTGTGTCCTAAAATTACCAAATTTTCAAAACACAACAAACAATAATTTCCTCAGCCAGAGTCAAAAATTTAAAGATTCCGGCGTCGGAGATAACCCAACTCCCGGCGAGATTTCTCTCCCGCCGGTCACTCAATTCTAAATTCTAGAGAGAGAGAGAAGGCTGTGTTAGTTGAGTTTGGATAAACTAAAAACATTAAACATTAAAAAAAAAAAAAAAAAAAAAAAACAGAGAGAGAGAGAGAGAAAATAGGCGCGGGGTTTGTGTTAAAGTGTACTCACGGTCTAGGCAACGAAAGAAAAATTAAAATCAATCTGACCCCTTTGATTCGGAAGAGAACTACAAAGCCTGTTTTGTGTGCTTGTCTTTCGTTTGTTGCTGTTTTTTTTTTTTTTTTAAGACTTTCCTTTGCTTTGGTTGTACTTTGTCTTTGCTTCAGTTTAAGCTTTGGCTTTCGCGGCTTAATATTTTCTATAATATAAAAAATAATAATAAAATCTTCACGGCTCAGCTCTGCTTTTTATAGTTTTAAAATTTGATACCCTATGTGCTACCAAAGTTTCTTTATCCTACTCCATCAATCATCATGATTAGGATTTACAGCATCACCGTTTGGATTTTAGATTTTTCTTTTTAAAAGATGAGCGTTACAACCTTATTCCAACAAACCATCTTTATCCTGTACTAATTTTTTTTTATCCCCGTGATTTTGCCGAATTTCTTTATATAATTTTATCTTTAACTTTTTTTTTGTGGCATACAAATATATGAGTTAGATAAATCTTACACTTTTATAAGGAAACTTCCAAATATAAATTTGAAATGTAATTAAAACTCTGTCTATTATGGTGTGGATGGGTTGCTAGTGGCATTAAAATTATAAAAATTCCGAAATATAATAAATGCATATTCTATAAATAATAGAACGAACTGTGAATTTAATTAATGAAACTTACTATCATGGTGGAAAAAAAAGTTTGCATATATTGTACTTTATAAATATTCTATAATTATTCAACAATCACATCTACCGCATCAATTTGTCAACATTTATTTAGTACACTAATAAGTTAGTATTAACTTTAGGATTTTCAAATAAGCAAAACTCTCCTTTTGATCTGTGCTTGAGATTTCATTTAATTACAACAAATGCTTTGTACGAAAATTAAAAGATAAATAAAACCCTATACGAATCACATTGGTAAAACAAACTGCATGCCATATTTTATGAGTTATTTGAAGATAAGGATTGCTTTACTAGAGTTTTATATTAATGCATCAATTTATTGTTGCCTCTACTTTTCAATTTTTGAGATTTAAAGATTCACTAAACATAAAACAAATAATTACATTAAAAAACTATTTTCTTCAAAACAAATAATTACATTAAAAAACTAGTTTCTTCAAAACAAATAATTACATTAAAAAACTAGTTTCTTCAAAACAAATAGCACCCTAACCCTTCATTAAATAAACAGGTAAAAAAAAGAGAGCATATAATAATAATAATTAAAAAAATCAAACCTAATAAGAGACATTTACATTAGTCTCTCATCTCCTTTCCCCCCAAATTGAATGTCGATAATGTGTTACCATAATACATTATATGATTTTCTGTCAAACAAGACATTCTTTTAGGTTTAAAGTTTTGTAAAAGTTGCATCTTGACATCCTGCAAGTCTCAATCCCCCATGAAGGTAAAGTTCTTTTTTAGGTCTAGGGCTCTAAACGGAGAAAGGATGGAAGAAAGTTTGGAAGGCGATTGAAAAACAATTAGCCTTGTTATTTTAGAAGAGTCTCTTAGCACGTGCAACACACCTGCTTAGATGCTAGTTATTTTATAATTTAGTTGTTACAAGTAAGAGAAAGGGACTTAAACAATGCCGCCAAATTGCAAGACTCTTGCCTAACATTATCCTTTCAATTAAGCCATAAAACGTGGGAAGGTAGGACAAGTGCAAGTCTTGCCAACATAAATACAATCTAGATTAACGAAATTATCCATTAAAGTAACAATTTTCAGAGGCAGTTATAATCCTTTCAAAAAAAAAAAGATGCAGTTATAATTAGTAATAATTACTATACCTTTTACGACATAGTTTGCCAGAGGGTAGTTAAGGTATGCGTAAACAAATTGCATGGGTTTGGTATTATTAGTTAAGACTTTACAAGTTTCAGGCAAATTTGATATTACACATTTACATGTAATATGCATTCCCTGGTTCCTATTGGTTTTAGATTCTTCGAAGTCAGTGTCATGTACGAAATAATTTGGGGCTCGTTTGGTATGTGTGTTTAAACAACAATTTTCAGGTATTTTTGAAAATATGTGTGGGTAAAAAAATGTATGAAAATACATATAATGTTGTTTAAAAACTGAAAACATGTGTTTAAGTTTATGTACCAAACAGGCTCTTGAATTTTGGGATCATATCAACCCAATATTATTATTAAGTACAAGTTACGATCCTTCCTCTTGTCCATTCCAAGAATAAAATAGTTGATGTATAGTTTAATTAACTTAACAATGCCAATTCTCATGGATACAAATGATCTGTTTGGATATTGCTTATTTTGCTGAAAACTGATAACTTATTATTGAAAACACTGTAGTAAAATAATTTTTAAAATGAAAAACATTGTAGCAAACTTATTGTTGTATTTTTCATAAGTTAGCTGGTCCATGAACAATGCCATGAGACCCAGGATTTAAAACGCAAAAATGCATTAGGCAAACGCACGCAAAATAAAAAAATAAAAAAATAAATAAAGTGCAACCTTTGTGTCAATCAATTATCAATAGCAGTTTATTTGTCACTTAAACACCAATAATTTTCCAGCATCTTATGCTTTCACTAAACATAAAACATAAATCTTACATTAAAAAACTAGTTTCTTCAAAACAGATAATTACATTAAAAAACTAGTTTCTTCAAAACAAATAACACCCTAACCCTTCATTAAATAAACAGGTCAATCAAAAAAGAAGAAGCAAATAATAATAATAATAATTAAAACAATCAAACCTAATAAGAGACATTTACATTAGTCTCGTCTCCTTTCCCCCCAAATTGAATGTTGATAATGTGTTACCATAATATATTATATGATTTTCTGTCAAACAAGACATTCTTTTAGGTTTAAAGTTTTGTAAAAGTTGCATCTTGACATCCTGCAAGTCTCAATCCCCCATGAAGGTAATTTTTTTTTTTTAGGTCTAGGGCTCTAAACGGAGAAAGGATGGAGGAAAGTTTGGAAGGCAAGTGAAAAACAATTATCCTTGACAAAGGTAGAAAGAATAAGAGTTATCAAGGGCGTAGCCAGAAAATTTTACTTGTGGGGGAGGGGGGGGGGGCGAATTGTAGTATTGATATATTAACCATAGTTTATATTGAATACAAAATTATTAACTTTGATATATTGTTATATTCTTAAATATTAATGAACATACAAAAATTATATAGTTTATTATAGACAAATACCAAAAAAAAAAATCCAATAAAAGAATAGTTCACATCAAAATTATGCCCAACAATCTTTAATGGAATAAAGATAGCAATACAAAAATGTGAACAAAAAAATCTTAAATACCCTTATGCATATCAACACACACATAGTGGTAGAAGAAAGAAAGAAAGAAAAATAATACTAATGGTAAAATAACAATGATGATTGATAAAAGAGAGAGAAGAGAAAATGCACTTGCATATTCACTTCTTTAAAGAGTCAAGAAGATGATGTTGCACAAGGAAAAAAATGGATTAATAATTTTGGTTGAGATAGGAGTTTTTGTGTTAAGAAGAAAGAAAATGAGGCAATGGGCTGGCAATAGCAGCTACAACAAAGCTCCGTAGGTACCTAAAGATGAAAAAAATTGAAATTATATTGGGAAATGGGTTGTCAATGATGCTAGAGAGTGAGTTATTATCCATTGGATTAATTATAAATTTTTTAGACAATGGAGAAGATCAACTATTAGTCATTATCTTTTGGATTAACTATAAATCTTAGGAATAATTGGGGTGGACAAGTAATCAAGTTTTAAACAATTGAGAAGGCCAACTAAAAATCCATTGGACTAACTAGAAATCTTAGAAATAATTGGGGGGGCCGGTTCTAAATTTTTGGGAGGACTATATCCTATTACTAGTATAGTTGTAGGAGAAAAAAAAAAATTTTGGGGGGGGGGGGGGGTGTGGGGCCAAGGAGCAATGTAGCTTCGCCCTTGAGAGTTATGATAGAAGAAGAACGAGGAAGTCAAATAGGAATGACCACAGTACTTGTTGCACAACAATGTTAATCTTAAAGTCTTTAAAATCTTAGACTTTCAACAAGAAAAGAAAAGGAAAACATTTTTAAATAGTTAGGAATGAAGGGGAAAAAAGTTAAAATGACAAAAACTATAGCATTTTCATTAGTTTAGTGTAGGAAAAAAAAAACATTTTGAGTTTAGAAAAGAATATTGAAAATTATGCAAATTTTAGGGACAAAAACAAAATTTAAACCATGATTTCACAAACTCTCCAATAAATTATAGAAAACGTTAAATATATGATATTCTATTTTATTTATTTGTTAAGGTCAATCTAATTCTTTATATGTTTTTATTGAACTCCGAAACATGGTATTAGTATTATACCATTATATATTCTTCTTTATTATTATCTATAATATGTGTGCATTTGGATACCACTTATTTTATTGAAAACTGAAAACAATAAATAAATAATTTTTGAATTACTGTTCACACAAAGGTCACTATAGATAAGCCTGAATGCACTGTTCATGTCTCATGAATAATGCAAGAGGCGCTGGACTTAAAAAAAAAAAAAAAAAAAAAAAAAAAAAAACCGCAAAAGAGAGAAAACACAAACGCAAACGTGAACAAACCAGACGGACACTATATATAAAAGGATTCCCCTTTTTGATTTGAACTTTTATATAGTTCAAAAATACCATTCATTAATGAAGGTGTAACTTCTTTTAGAAATAAAATCATAAATGTCAAATAATAAATTTTATTTTAAATTCAAAAAGAGAACTCCTAAAATTTAGGATCTTTGTCCCTTCACATTCATCTTATTATTCTCTAAACCTTAGCCTTTTATTATTATTCATTTTTCATCCAAATAAAAGTAAAACACCCCCAATTTAAAAAATAATAATAACTAAGAGAACTCTTAAAATTTAGCATTCTTTTCCCTCATGTTCATCTTATTTTTCCTTATCTTAAAAATTTATCTAGATGGACACTATATATAAGAGGATTCCCCTCTTTGATTTGAACTTTTATGTAGTTCAAAAATACCCTTTATTAATGAAAGGGTAACTTATTTTAGAAATAGGATCATAAATGTCAAATAATAAATTTTATTTTGAATTAAAAAAAGAGAATTTCTAAAATTTAGGATTTTTGTCCCTTCACATTCATCTTATTATTCTCTAAACCTTAGCCTTTTATTATTATTCATTTTTCATCCGAATAAAAGTAAAACACCCCCAATTTAAAAAATAATAATAATAACTAAGAGAATTCTTAAAATTTAGCATTTTTTCCCCTGATGTTCATCTTATTTTTCCTAATCTTTAAAAATTTATCAATTTTATTTGTTTGAAAAATAAAAAAAATGTTTTCAAATTATAATAGATGAAAATTATTAACTTTTACTTAAAAAATAAAAGAGCCTCTTAGCATGCACAACGCGCATGCTTAGAGGGTAGTTATTTTATAATTTAGTTGTTACAAGTAAGAGAAAGGGACTCAAATAATGCCACCGATTACAAGACTCTTGCCTAACATTATCATTTTGGTTAAGCCAACGCGCATGCTTAGAGGCTAGTTATTTTATAATTTAGTTGTTACAAGTAAGAGAGAGGGACTCAAATAATGCCACCGATTACAAGACTCTTGCCTAACATTATCCTTTTGGTTAAGCCATAAAACGTGGGAAGGTAGGACAAGTGCAAGTCTTGCCAACATGAATACAATCTATCCATTAAAGTAACAATTTTCAGATGCAGTTATAATTAGTACTAATTACTATGCCTTTTACGACATAGTTTGCCAGAGGGCAGTTAAGGTATGCGCAAACAAATTGCATGGGTTTGGTATTATTAGTTAGGACTTTACAAGTTTTAGGCAAATTTGATATTGGCTCCTATTGGTTTTAGATACTTCGAAGTCAGTGTCGTGTACGAAATGATTTGAATTTTGGGATCATATCAACCCAATATTATTATTAAGTACAAGTCACGATCCTTCCTCTTGTCCACTCCAAGAATAATATAGTTGATGTATAGTTTAATTAACTTAACAATGCCGCTTCTCATGGATACAAAATTTAAAAAAAGAAAAAAAAAAGTGCAACCTTTGTGCCAATCAATTATCAATAGCAGCTTATTTGTCACTTAAACAACAACCAATAATTTTCCAGCATCTTATGCTTTCTTTTTGTTTTCTCATGTATGGAATAACTTCAGCTATGATTAATCATACCTTCAAAGAAAAGAAGCTTTGCATTTCAAACTTTATCAAAGTTTCAAAAACCCATTTCCATTTCTCTCTCTTTCCCAACTGTGGTTCAATAAAATGCAGAATACAAAAGTCATGAAATCACAATAATGTATGCGTTTTTCATGGTTATCTCCAATTTGAACATTAGGTACCTGTTTGGGTACTGATGAAAAGGTAGCGTCTTGCGTTTGCGTTTTCTTCTTCTATTTTTTTTTAGATGCGTGTTCTGTGGCTGTGGTATGTTTCTAGTGGGTCTCGTGCATTGTTTATGGGACTTACAAACCTCTTTTTTCAACAAAATTTTCATTAAAAAATGGTTTCACGGCACTATTCACACATTTAAAAATTATTTTACTACAGTATTTTCAGCAAAATAAGCAGTATTCAAACACACTTTAGATAACTAACTACTCCCTTAAGTTTAATCATACCTTCAAAGAAAAGAAGCTTTGCATTTCAAACTTTATCAAAGTTTCAAAAACCCATTTCCATTTCTCTCTCGTTCCCAACTGTGGTTCAATAAAATGCAGAATACAAAAGTCATGAAATCACAATAATGTATGCGTTTTTCATGGTTATCTCCAATTTAAGCATTAGGTACCTGTTTGGGTATTGATGAAAAGACAGCGTCTTGCGTTTGCGTTTTCTTCTTCTATTTTTTTTTAGATGCGTGTTCTGTGGCTGTGGTATGTTTCTAGTGGGTCTCGTGCATTGTTTACGGGACCTACAAATCTCTTTTTTCAACAAAATTTTCATTAAAAAAAAGGGTTCCATGGCACTATTCACACATTAAAAAATTATTTTACTACAATATTTTCAGCAAAATAAGCGGTATTCAAACACACTTTAGATAACTAACTACTCCCTTAAATTTAATCATACCTTCAAAGAAAAGAAGCTTTGCATTTCAAACTTTATCAAAGTTTCAAAAACCCATTTCCATTTCTCTCTCTCTCCCTATCACAATAATGTATGCGTTTTTCATGGTTATCTCCAATTTGAACATTAGGTAACTACTCCCTTGAGTTTATCGAAACAAATTCGGTTTGTCTTTACATTGAGACCAAAATCTCATTGGTTATTCAATTATCTCAGAACATTAAGGTTTAAAACTAAAATGTATTCTATGTTATTTGAGTTGCTATAAGTTTTAAATTTAATACCTAAAATAAGGTAAAGTGATAAAGTGGGCAAATATTAAATTACGACAAACCTTGCCTCTTTGTGACAGGAAAACTTGAAACCAAAAAAAAAAAGAAAAAAAGAAAAAAAAGAAAGTAAAATAAAGTCCTTTCATGTGGTCCAAGTGAGAATTGGGCTGGAATTTAGTAACCTCTATAGCAAGTAATCAAAAATTGGTATAAACAAAAAACTGAGCTGCAACTTTCTCAACCAAAAAAAAAAAAAACTGAGCTGCAAGGTAAAGCCGAGCCGAGCAAAGACAGAGAGTTGAGTTTAGTTATGACAAGGATTTTTGAATGCGAGCGGCTGCATCGTACGGTATATATAGGAAAAGCTAGCATTATTCGAAACCACTCAAACAACCCTCCACGTGTCATAAAGTTATTAGCTAAACTTTCAAAGCCTGTTGCAGAAACTTCAGAGCTATGATTTTATCTATGTGACCCGACATACTAAATACTAAAACTTTCTTTCTAGTTTTTAAGGAAAAAAGATTTTAAAACGACTTTCACTTTCTCTTATTTTATCGTTTTTACTGTTGTGTCTGTGTCTGTGACTTTCTTTTTCTTTTTGTATTTTCACCGGGATTCGTGAACTTATCCAACCAATCACGCACTTTATAGTTTATAATAGTAAACTAATTTTGGAATTCCTTCAAATTTTTTTTTTTGCTTTTGCTACAGTAAAATGTAAATCCCTCCATCGATCCTACTGTGTCAAAACTCAGCTTTGATTTGGTATTTGTGTTTACATCATTATCAAACCAATGATTAGAGATTGCGTTCTATTTTTTTCTATTTCTAGTTCTACGGTGTACCTCGCAAGTCAAATGTTTGAATGGATTGCATGAGATCAATATATAGCCACCAAGTCGAAGCCACGTAGAAGATATATAAATAATACATATAGCATAGGAAATTATAGAATCGAACATTGGACATGTATGTGTGTTTTTTAAATATGGCAAATATATTGATTTTCAACCTATAATTACACAATAATCAAATCAAATGGTCAATTTTTTTTGTCCACTACTAACTTCTGCGATCCAGTTGTTTTTTATCAATTACATTCGTACAAATCAACAAGTTATTAATTTGAATGTGAATTGTGAAAGTAGTTGTGTCATTAGTATTGTTAAATATTGTAAAACTACAAAGGAAACAAAAGGCATGCACACTTTTGGTCCATTAGGGATTAGATTATAAGTTAGTTAGTTAGTTTTTTTTTTTTTTTTTTTTTTTTTTTTTGATATAGTACTTTCAGCAAAACGTCGATTATCATTTTTTATTTAGCTTTTATCCTTCATCTATAGTAGTTTTAACAAAAAGTTAGATAAGTTATTCACAAACAAACTTTTAGTGTGTGTTTGACGTTGAATTATAAATTGATTTTTTGTTTACTTTATTGTGGATTCTACATTACTTTTGTTTAAGGTTTATTTCAAATAATCTAATGTTTAGCTTTTTGGAAATAAACTAGTTTTTAACTTTTTGTTTCACATTATGTATATAAGCTACCCAAAATAAGCAATTTCCAAACAAATACAAATTGGCACAAGGTATCCACCCTTGTTAACTTGCCACTCTCTAAAATTGTTCAACAGGATCCTAAAGGTGGCCCCAAAGGTTCCAGGTTATGAAGCTCATTAGCAAGCCACATATTGAGCACAACCTTGAAACATAATTATATTGTGAAGTCCAAGGTCCTTTTCAAGGTTTCTTGCACTTCGTAGCTTATCTACATGACTACATCTAGCTCATGATGTCTATGATTACATAACTGCAAAGGGTTTTGTCTTGTCCCTCATGATCTCTCGCGGCAAAATCCAAGATTGCCACCGAAGCTGGCTCCCATCCACCATGGGTTGTCATATGGTGTAACCCAATTGTGGAGACATCCACCAAAACGACACATTAGCCATAGAAGACAATGATTTTTGAGTATTGCTCTTAAACTCTCAAAATATTCCACAACTTGTTTATATAAATTTTTTTCCTATGAGTCAAATCCTCTACTGCAGGTGTATATTAAATGTTATTTGTAGTGATATGATTGTATCTTTCCAACATATGACTAATAAAAAAAGTCGAAATATGATTTTAATCATTAATATTATTAGAACACTTCAATATCACATTTATGTGAATACTTCCATCCATACTTCAATTATGTTTTTCATCCTTATGTGAATAAAAAATTGCTATTTTGGTAGATTAGTCCCGACCCCCCCCCCCCCCCTTCCCGCCCCACTTATCTTATCTTATATAGTGCCATATTTAAAGCTTTGTTTGTTTTATTGTAACATGTTTTCAATTGAAAATTTTTTTTTTATAGTATTTTTGTTGCATTCTTTGGAAATGCTCCATAAATCATATATTTTTTTAATGTTTCACGTGATGTAAAATGTGAAAATTTCCTTCATTATAGAACCTATATATCCACAACCAACACCCATTATAAAACCAAAAAAAAAAAAAAAAAACAAACACACACTAAAGATCAAAACTCATTACAATGAAAACCAAAACACCCATTACAACAACAACAAAAAAAATCTAGGGAAAAAAAAGTCACAATCAATTACAAAAAAACAAAAAATCCATAAAAAGAAAAAGAAATTATAGCAACCCCATTACATATTAGCAAAGCCCCAAAACTACTATCAATTGCCGCTTGCTTTTGTCCCAACGAACCCCAATGTTGCCTATCGCTCTTCTCATGCCACCGAGCCAAAGACTTGTCTTAGAAGTGAGGAGTGGGGGTGTGCAAGAAAGAGAGAAGAGAAGGGAGGGGATTGTGCAAGAAAGAGAGAAGCGGCTCAAGGCAGGGAGGACTCACACATGGATTTGGAAAATATTTTACAAAAAAAAGTCATAAACACATTCTACAAGTTTTATCACTATTTTTTTTTTGTTATCAACAGAAAACATTTTCACGTTTTACCAATGTTTTACAATGAAACAAACACTCAAAAATGCGAGAAATTGTTTTTCAAAAAATATTTTATAACAAAACAAATGAAACTAATTAAGATGAAAAATGATAGTACATTAATGCTATTAACCCAAAGTAAAATAATATGAATTGGTAAGTGAGAAGTATTTAGGGTTTAATTATTCAAACCTCACCTTTGTTTTTGCTACAAGAATCCCTTATTTATCCAATTTTTATTTCATGATTAATCTTAACGAATATTTTTAAGCCCCACTAAGGAGAGGATAACTTAATAAATTTAAGTAACATAAAAATAAGGAATATATATCTCTGTCATGTGTCAATGGGAGCCACGTGGTAATTTCAATTTATTCAGAAGGTATATATATAATCTAGAGGTAGCTGGATTGGTCCCACAGGTTGCGCATTTGCTTAATGATCCATGTGACAATGGTGCACACGACAAATCAAATCTAATCTAATCAATATATATGAGTCTTTTTGATAGGGATAATATATACGAGTCACTATATCAATATGAGAGAACAACACACGTAACTCGAGAGAAAAGGGTAATCCTTATCACTTATTATTCTTTCGCTCACTGGACCAAAATTTTACTATTAAAATTCGCATTATTGTCCATTTTGAAAATTTGAAGCTTTGCTAATTTGCCTATGCTTAGGCAAATTATGGTCTACATAGTTCTTTTAGTAATTATTGTCAAACACATTGCAACATGAGCGAGTCTAAATAAAATTTTCCCTGAATATAAAAAATTCAAATAATCATAACCAAATTTCTCTTCCAAATAACGCACAATTCCCCCTGTCCCAGAGAGCAAAGCCAAATAATAATAAAGGCTACGAGTGAGACAAAATTTTCTTCTAAATTAAAATTTTAAGAATATCCTTGAAGCCCATTAATGCAATTTAACGTGCACTTAATTTGTTTTTTTTTTCTCAATAGTTTATTTGTTTATTTATGATATTTTAAAGTCACATCTATATATATTTTTTTTTTGGCTTGTTTCCATTTCTCTATTATATTGTAGGCGACAAAATGCAATTTAATTGCACTTAATTAGTTTTTTTTTTTTTTTTCTCAATAGTTTATTTGTTTATTTATGATTTTTTAAAGTCACATTTATTATTATTATTATTTTTTTTGGCTTGTTTCCATTTCTCTATTATATTGTAGCCGACAAACTGTAAGCGTTAAAGTCACATATTGCTTTAGCAGTGCTGCACTGGACCGAAACATCTGGATGTAATTTTTCTACAAACAAACAAAGGGAAATTCTAACGAATGTGTTGAAGCAATAGTTAGTAATCTATTTAAATTTTAACCAAAAAAAAAAAAATTCATTTAAATAAACTTTTTATGAGAAAAAAAAAGCAATTAATGTTTTGATATATATATATTTTTTTTCTATAAAAGTGATGTCAAATCTTTCTTAAAAAAGTAAGATTTAGGTATAGTACTTAGATGCTATTTCTTAGGTTCTTATTTTAAAATTCTGACATGTGGATTTTTTTCATAGGATGAAAGTGTATTTTTTAGTTAAGTAACCAAATAGCTGAATCTTAAGAGAAAAACCTAAAGAACCGCACCTAAGATACTGTATCTAAATTTAATTTTCATTCACCATTACTATAAAGACATTCTTAACATGATCCATAAACAAATAAATAAAAAAGCAAAAAACTAATTTATTTAAAGACGCTTTTGGTAAATGATTGTTCATGTATTAAAGGAACTCTTCTTTTCCGTATAAATAAAAGTTTGTCGGAAGCAAAGATGTTATAAGTTCAAAGTTCAAACAGTTAAAGCGGCATGCACCACATATGTAAAGTCTTGCGCAAGACTTTACGTACACTTGGAAGCAAAGAAATGAAAGGATTTTTTGTAATTTATCGGCTCATATACAGGAGAGAATGGAGATTGTGTGTGCATTGCAGCTTCTAACAAATTTCCCTCAATTAAGTTTTGTCGTGAAAGCCAAAAATTTGACAGAGATTAGAGACGTTTTAAAAAGGCTTCACTTCACGTGGAATGGGTGATCTAGCTAGGGCCGTTACTTAGATATATATATATATATATATATATATCCTCCTAATACCCACAGCTATTGCATGCATGAGAGTGACAGGTGAATGGGCATTCCTGTTTTGGACACCAAAAAAGTTTGGCCACGTGTCAGCTTGTAGTGGGAGCGTTATGATTCCAAGTATGGGTCTCTTCATGTTCAATATGGTCAAAGCTATTCGCTTGTGAAGATTGAAGAAGAAGCAGAAGCATAATAAAGATGAGAAAATAATTCTTGGACCACTGCAGTACTGATGCAGAAGTTTGATGATGGGGAAATAAAGGGCTTTAATTTCATTGCTTTTATTTTCTAGCAAACCTCACACCTTGGCAAAATTGTTGAGTGTGTGATGTAATAAGTAATCAAGAATTTAATTTCTAAAAAGTGCATCATTTAACTTATTCATTACTTGATTCGTTTACTGCAAGATTTATATACAAATAGGAAATTTTATTTTTGTTTTTTAATTTGAGTGTCTGGGCTGGCACTGGTGATTTGGTGAAAGGAAAATTAAAAATACAAAGAAAGCTAGAAAGTAGAAACTAAAATATGAAGCCAATTAAACCTATAGAAAAATAAATAAATAAAGTAAACCTGTCACATATGAGTTATGACCTATGACTGAGCACTGGTGTCTGCAATGAGATCAGTTTCATGTTTTCATACTCGTGACCAGAATTGAGTAGGACTGCATGATGCAGAGGGCCTCCAGAATACCAGTTCAATCTAAGAAACTGGATTTTGTATATATGATAAAGACTTATATAATGATAATTTAGCAATAAATGTAGGATACAAAAATGTTTAACTACCTTTTTTACATTTTGATTGCTGTATAATAAAATGATATGATAAGTGATAGATCTATGTAAAAGTAACGTTGCTTAAATTAATAATGATCACACTAGCAAAGTTGTGAAAAATATTTGTGCCTTACAATTGCTAGCAACGTATGCGTAAACCAAGGTTGTCAAAATCGGGATCCTACGTAGGATCGTGGGAGGTAGGTAGGATCGTGGATCGTAGGATCGGATCGTGGATCGTAAGATCCTACCTATTTTCAAAATTTAAGCAAAAAACCTATTGATAGTAACTTTGTATGTTATATAATCACTTAAAACATGAATCCATCCATTAAAAAAAAAAATTCCATCATAAAATGTAATTTGCACGCACTACATTGTTCTTATGTCATTCTAAGGAAACAAAATATATTTAACTTTTGACATAATATATCTAAAAAGTCCAGTACATATTTAATTAGCAACTAAGTACCAAAATATTATTTACACATATGGAAAATGTTTTTCAAATTCTAAGTTCCAAATCCAAAATAAATTAGACTAGTTAGCATATAAAAACTAGCTAACTACAAATTTACAATATGTAATCCAAAAGAGAATTCTCATTCTAAGGTTCTTCTAATCTAATCATTGTCATTTTCATATCCCATTTCATCATCTAAATATTTTAGGTTTTGTTTTTGAAAACATTAAACTTAAGTACTATAGGGTTTTTTTGAGATTTTATGTTGACATAGGGGTAAATTTGGGACTTCAATTCATTATTGGGCTTTTGATAACCCGTTGGGTTTGTGGGTTTAGGTGGATTATCTTACCCAAATGAATCCCACTTAAAAAAAAAAAAAAAAAAATTCAAGCCAAATGGTAGGATCGGTAGGATCCCATACGATCCTACGATCCTATGCGATCCTACACGATCCTACATACGATCCTACCATTTTTGCGATCCTATTACGATTTTAAACTTTTTGGTGAGGTGGGATAGTAAAATCGTGCGATTTTACGATCCGGATCGCGATTTTGACAACCATGGCGTAAACTGATACATACATGACATTAATTCTCACACACTCTTTAATATACATATCATTTAATTTCATGTTTTAAATATGGGTATTATATGTGAAATTATTAATAAAGAGTATATTTAGTTATTTAAATGTGTGAGATAACAATTAACTTACTAATAAAAAGCTTGTTTATAAGCAAGCCAATTTTGAACCTTAGTTTTAGACTAATTTAATAAAGGACCTGAGCCCAAGCAAGAAACACTGTTCATGAATAGGCTAATAAATAATCAAGGCTTCTTCTCACATATTAAAAAAAAAAAAAAAAAAAAAAAGTTGAGCGGTAGACTTCTTTATAGACTTTAGTGTCTATTTGACATCAGCTTATAAGTTCTAGTTTTTAGTTTTTATGAATAAATTTTTAAAACATCACTTTTTTTTTTTTTTCAAATTTTCTCAAGGTATAAGTATATTTTAGCACACTTTTAGCAAAAAAATTTCAGTAAGAAACTAGATAAGTTGTTCCCAAATATACACTTAGTAATAAGCCTGACAAATAAACTCATATTTTACTAATCCTTAGATAAATTGGAGAAAAAAGATTAGCTACAAAATTAATTGTAATTTCAGGCTACAACTTCCTTTAAAAAACTTAACAGTAATGCATATTTTGAAAATCTAACCGTTGAATTACATGTTTTTTACGTTTCTAATATACATGTTAAATTGTGTACCGATTAGATACTATTTACTGTATGATCTATTAGCTTATATCCTATGCATAATTTTAAACTACAAAAACTTGTAATTTAAACAATTTATTGATGACATAGTTATTAATTTTTAATTTTCTAGAAATTTTGCAAATATGGAGGATATAAGAAGAAAATGTGATTTAATGACGGATTTATCAAAATTTATCTCCAATAAAAGGATATTGAGTAGGATTGTAATATTAAGTTACAACTAATTTTATAATTAAATTTTGTCTATAATTAACAGTTACAACCACTCATTTAAACTAAATGAGCTTAATAATATATAATTTTGTTAGATCTAGAGTTCAAGAGCTTAATATTGAACTTGAATTTAGCTTGACAAATTAATCAAGTGACATCTAATTTTTAGTTAGAACTTAATTGTTAGGGGTAGCCATCAACCCGAAGTCCCAGAACCCAAGAATTGGAACTGATATACTGAAGACGTTACTGAAGACATTGCTGGGTCACCAACCTGGACAGGCGGTTCCTCAGAATCAAGACTCAAAGCATATGAGTCTGTCCCGTTGATAAGTACTTCTCTTTGTCTTATCCCAGACGTGGCCAACCCCAAAATCCACACCCAATACTGTAGAATCGTGTACAAAAACTACGAAGGCCATGTGACTGTTGATCAATTCTCTGTCGGTGGGACCCGTGATGTATACAAGACAAGAATTCAAGTATCATACTTTCTGAAATGTTTTTAAAGGCCAAGAAACAGAATAAAAGTTTCGTTGAAGAGGTAAAAACTCAAAAAGAGAATCAACCCTGTCTCGTTGATACATAAAAAAAAACAACTTCCACACAGCTGGTAAATGTATATATCCTAACGGCCAACGGGTCACTAGCCATTGGACATAAATCGAACCCTTTTTCAAATGTATATTATTGAGTATTTACTAACTTCTATTGTTTTGCGGGTTTTAATTTAGTCAACTGTATTTTATTTTCTTATGTTTTGTGACGTTGTTACAAGATTTTTTATATTAGTGTAGTTATTATTTTTACAGATTGGGAAAATGTGATTAGCGGACAACTTCATTCTTAAGTTTTTTGAATTTCAGCTTGTTACTTTAATTTTAATTAATTTAATTAGTAAAATTTTATATTATAACATTATGAGAATGGATTCGAATCTAGTTTGTTTATGAGTGAATAAAAATAAAATTACTCATGTTTGTTTGGATGAACAGAAGATTAAAATTAAATTATTTATTCAACTTATATAGTTTATATACAATTTTTTTTAAATTACTTTTTTAGATGCATTCATGCTTTTACCCACTTAAAATTTTAAAATCCAATAAATCAATGAAAATTAATTCTACAAAAAAGTAGCACATAAACATTAATAACTTGAGTAAATTTTTTTAGAAAATTTATTTTTTATTATATATTGAGCATTTCATTTTAAAAAAAAAAAATCTCTCATACATCAAGCATTTGATTTTTATTTTTGAACACATTAATGCCACACAATTTATTTATAAAATATTTTTTACAGTAGTTGAGTTGATAAATTTTTATTGGTTTACATCTGAAACCATCACTATATCATTTTTTTTACTTACCACTAATAACTTGTTGTGGGGTTAAGGGCCCGGATCACATATTGGGCCTTGGGCCCTGTCCGAGGAGGTAAGTAATTCGAAGACAAGCAAGCAACACAAATTGTTTTGAGTCAGACTTTACGAACAGAACATGAAACGGGAAGATTGTCCGAGGAGGAGTGTCTCCTCGGACTGACTAGGAATAGGTCAAACACCAGACCTAATGATCGAGGCTACCTCCCAGGATGCATCAACGATAAGGACGTACCCCGAAAACGTGCAAGAGAGAAGAAAACCCCAAAAAAATATCTAAAGGAAAGCTGCTATAACCGAATTGAATGCACTGTAGTTATTTTTTTGGCTGCATTTATGTCGAGAAGACCCCTGAACAGTATTATCTTGGTAACTGCAACTCACAAAAAGCTAAGGAAGGTGTCTGATAGGACAGGTATTCAAGTAAGAGTTCAGATGGTCAACAAATGTAAGATCAAGATGGTCTGGGAAGGGCTATATAACGTGAAAGACCCTCCATGAAGAGGGGGGGGGGGGAATCTGTAAACAAAATCTGTAATAAAGCTTTAAGAGTAAATATTAAAAAATCAATGTTCTCGGACCAATCCAAGAACGTTATTCCTTAACAAACTTATGTTATCTTTCTCTTTCTAGCATTAAATCCTGTCTTTCTGTTATCTAGTTCACAAAAGCCCAGTTTTCTAACTCATTTTCTACAAATTTATTGTTTTGGGCTATTTTGGGCTTGAATCCATAAACTCGTTGGGCTAGGAGTCTAAATCAGGTCCTTACATTTGTCATTTCAAAATAATAGTTGTAATTTTTTATATATATTATATTTCTACACTTATTGTTTTTGAAAAGACAAAAATTTTCTTTGATACAATCTTAATCTCATAAACTGATACTTAGAATAGTTGATAAAATCCTACTTAAATTTGCTCTTATATAAGATATAGAATAAAATTTTAAAACGACAAATAAATTTATCTTATTATTATGTTGATGGGTAAAATATGAATTCTCATATATAAAATAATCAAAAATAGTTGAAACTTTGTATCTTCTATTTCTTTTTTATTTTTCAAACAAAAAAAATATAATTTTTAAAATTTAGTAGACAAAAAGACTCCTTATTCTACTATGCTATAATAAATAAATTTTGAAAAAAAATGGTAATAATAAATACAAACGTGTGGCACCCTTCGAAAGGAAAAAGAAAAAAAATATCTGCTTTATTAAAATCTAATGATTTCACAAATATAAATTTTTATGGGATGGAATTATGAAAGGTAATTAAAGATCATGGTTCAAATTTTCAGAAATTTTTTTTACTCACAAATAGACTTAAATAAAGTTAAAGTAAAATTTAAATCTTTGATTAAAAAATAAAAAATATATGTAGTAAACGAAAGAGAGATGCAAAAGTAATCACAAACTGTGTACTAAGATTTTAAGGAACTAGAAAAGTCTCCGGAAACTGAGCTGTGTAGTGTGTAGTAGCATATCTATATCACAAGCTAATGACAGGAGACTGACTGGGTCTGCCCTTTAACCTTCTGGCATATGACACACAGACAGACACTGCCAAAATAGTTTATTACTAACTGAGTTTCATCATCCCCTCACCAAATCCAACCAACGACAACCAGCTTACGTGTCATATGATGTCACTCTCAATGTGTTTCACATTCAAATTTTCAACATATTCTCTCTCTATCTTCACTTTTAACTTTTAAGTTTTAACCCAAACATTTACACATACGGACCCAACTCCAACCCAAAATTGAAACTCTTCCCGCCCTTTCCTATAATATTTACAACAAACTTCATTATTATTATTAATGGGCTCAAAAAGCCACAGCAAAACCAATATACCACCATTGCAGTGAAGTGTGACTTGATTTTAGGGGTTTTTGAATTACTTTACTTGATAAATTATTCGAGCGATAATCATAACAAACTCCTAATAATATATATAGTATTATTTATTGTCGTCATGTAGTGTCGATGAATTTACACTAAAGGTTCTATTTTTTTCATTCAGCAAAAAAAAAAAAAAAAAAAAAAAAAAAAAAAAACCCAACAACACCGATATCTACAACTCTTAATACTAATAATAGAGTTTGGACATAATTCTGATGATTCGATCAGGACATTTGGGTTGGTCAGTAAGATAAGAAGGCTATTTTAAGCTGATGTCAATGCCTCACAGACTTCTAAACGGATGGGAATGGAATTGGAATGGGAATGGGAATGGGAATGGGACCCATTCATGTCAGTTTTAAGTTTAACCCCTTCGCCTCAGGTTGTGGTTAACATGTGACTCTGAGTTCTTATTAAGCAACATCACCTCACCTGTTGCTTTATAATCTATATATTGTACTTTGTAACCTGACTGAGCCCTCCTCTTTTTTGGCTTTAATAACCATTTTTATTAGTAGTAACCAGTAAGGAAAAGATATGCACTATTTTATTATTATTTTTGTGCTGAATAGATATACACTATTTTATTAGAAAGTAATAATGTTAAACCTTCCGTATTTGACTCTTATTAACAAGTCCAATATTAATTGAAAAGTGCCCAGACTGAACCATGTTCGAACAACCAATAGAATTTAATCAAATCCTTTTCAAATATTTCAGACCAATTTCATTACCCAAACAATGTACGATATTCAGCCCCATCCACTGGCACTCATTTCTTTATACAATTAAGAATATCCTTTCGCGATACCATGTGAAATAAAAAATAGTAATAAAAATACCAGCTAATGGTTTTTAATACATTAAATAAAAGAATCAATCAATGAATGGCTTAAATTGTCAAACTCAGTTGCAGCTGTTGCCAATTTTCTTCCATACCTTCCCTCCCCAAGTTAAAAACTGTATTCTCTCTCTCTCACATTGCCCATAATCATATACAGTTGCAACTTTAATGATGGTGAAAAGCTCTCCAAAAAATATAATGAGACATTTATGGAAAAGTGACGATTAAATTGCAAATGTGAAACCTCTACTTTACAACTGGTCTCTCTCTCTCTCTCTCTCTCTCTATAATAAAAGATTACAACTGGTTTGGTTGTACATCCAGTGTCTGGAACCAAGTCAATATTTGGGGTCCAGCCATCTTTTTCACATGATTAACATATCTATTTTTAATCATATTAATTTATACATCAATAAGTGTCAAGAATTTTATATCATTATTAAGTAGGAAGACAAAAAGCTTACCATGTAGGTGTGAGCCATTTAATCGGGCAACCAAGGTCGTAACTGGGCAAGTGAAAAAAAAAAAAAAAAAAAAACTCATAAATGTGTTTGGAAACAGTCAAAATAAAATACAACATTGGGCCAGATTCATATGGGTCCAAAAAGATAATAGTACTATTATTGTACTGGCCCATCACTTTCCATTGGCCCTACTCCTAGGTAGTATCCCACATCATCAATTTTTAGAACTGTCTTCTATCAACTACAGAACCTGAACAAAAAAACGTAGTCACTCATTTAATGTACCAGTTACCGAAAAGCCTATTACATTTCCCATTAGTTTTTATATTGGTGTAGGTCCAGTGCAACTTTCACCAACTACACCATGTGTGCCAACTGCAATGCTTAATTGGATAATATGAGTTAAATATCAAGCAGCAGTCTTTCACGGAATGATCATAGTATTATTAGTTTAAACTAATTGCCTTTCAACTTCAAGCTAAGGTATAATATGCATTTAATCAGAAACTGATCAACAATTTAAATGATGCAGAAGCTTGGACATTCTTACAAAAGGGAGCTGTTTGCAAAATCTAGGCAAAGGCACGGATCCAATATTGGAGAGTGCTTTAGTTATCAGGAATATGCACTACACTTGTAGTTGCTTTGTTCTCCTTTCTTGGCGTCTTCTTCCGCTTCCTCTCGGATTGGGGTTCTTTAGCTTTCAGATCATCACATAAGGACCTCAAAGAGGTAGCTAGATGTTCGTTTCTGTGTGCTAAAACCAAATAGAGAAATTAATAGCACATTCAAAGGAAACAAAAACGTGATCCCTCTGTTTCCCTTTCTCTCTTTTCCCCTTCTTTCCCTTCCACACCCCACCAACAAAGAAAAAAGAGCTTGGTTAATACAAAAAGCAAAAACCCTTTTGGCCTTTAGCTCAAATAGTACCTTAAGGTCAACATGACGCAACTGATACATGCATCCGCCCTCTCGCAGCGTGTGGACCCAACAATAATGTGGGACCTACACATTGTGAGTGGTAGAATGCATGAGACACATTCTCCACATGAAGGTGTGTAACATATTGATAAAAAGAGAAGGGGGAGGGGATCATTTGTGGCAAATTGCAAAGGCATTTATAACCAAGTACAGGTAAATAGAGAGGTTATATAGATAGTCAACCTATAAAAGAAACTGATCAACAATACTTGGAAAACTCACCAGAAAGTATGACATCTTCCATCTTTACAATTTTGCGACTGGCATGCTGTGCAAATAGCTCAAGGTCCTTTGCCAGCTGCTCTGCTATGCAGAAAAAAGAAACTTATTAATTAGTTTTAAAAAATTGAGTTTTGCCCACTACCTTAAAGAGTTGAAAAAGTAAATTCTCAGGTTCATTTCACTGTATCTTTTTGTAACAAATTCTGTTAAATGCCACTTTGTAAGCTAGCACCCCTTGACTCAATACTCAAGATTGATACAGATGTAGGACAAAATTCAATAACCATATAAAATTGCCCAATCCATTCCATATAACTCCAACAAATATCAAGTACACAGACGCTTATAATGGCACAATTGTAATCATCAGTAAACCAAATGAAACTAGCATTTCGACTGCATACATGCTTATGAAGGAAAAATCATAGCCCAACAAGCAACTACCTAGCATTCCAAAGAGGAATGGTTCTGATTTGATCTACAATTTTGCAATGTACAGAATTTAGATGCAGTCCCTAATTAAATACAACCATAATAACTAATTGGCCAATGCAGCAAAACCATGTGGCTTATTGGCAACACACTTGGTTGTGTATAGTTACAACCTAGGATGCACGGACATAGCCACGGTTACGGAGATGAAAACAGGTACGACACAACGACTAAAGCAATTTCTGAAAAATTATACATACGAGACCTTAAACGAAGTGTCGGTGCTTCCTAGAGCACAACTTGCAAGACCACATGATTGAATTTAATTAGAAAACCTAAGCTATAGTATCTAAGTAACTGTAACTAAGTTTTTACCTTTTGCAAGTCAATCAGTTAATCTCCCAATAGATTCATACCACACCCAAACACCCAAAATCCTAATTCTAGACTTCTTAGTGGACTAAATTGCCATGTTGTAAATACTAAAAAGCAATAATTACATAAGAGCGAGAATAAAATGAACTATAAATGAACCTGCATATTTGAAGGCCAAATCGGAAATGCAAGCGACAATGGGTTCGGATATTTCCATACCATTTCTTTTCGCTGAAAACACAAAACGAAACATTTCTGAAGTTCAGTTTCCAAACAGAAAAAAAAAAAAGAAAAAAGAAAAAAAAAGATGAAAGAAGGTACCTTCGGCTTCAGCAATAGAGATGGTGGAGAGACGAAATCGATCTCTCAACACATCGCTCACTGACTCTGTTTCTTCTTCGTCTACTTCTTCTCTTTCCATTTCCATGTCCGTTGCCTTTTCCATTTTCGCTTTTTTTTTGGGGCTTAGGGCTTTTCTCAGAACATGCGCGCGCTTTCGGCTTTAAAAAGCGCCGCACCGTTCTCTTCCCATCGCGGCCCAAAGCCCACGTCTTCGGGGCTTAGGGCATTTGCTTCTTGACCGCTCTTTATCTTTATTATCGGCCCAAAACACGATAAATTGGACATAATTCGATATTAGGCACCTTAGGTTCATTGGACAATAATTTTTTTTTTTTACTGATTAAGTTAATTATTATTAGATTTTATTTTTAAAACTTTCTAATGTGTTATCATATCAGATTTTAATTGATATCATTTTTTTTCTAAATCCAACTAAAGCTCCAGGGCAGATAGTATGCCCATAGTTATTAACATAGTCTCGGAGGCTTTTCCTTTTATTAATAAAACCACGCTACTCTTTTACTCAATATATATATATATATATATATATATAAATATATGTGGAAAGTTGAAATCCTTAGTTACTCTATATTAATATTTTAACGTCTAAAAATTCAATTCGATTGTCAAGAGTCTTGTACCTCAATTGATATTTCCTAATGTTTTTAACAAAGATGTTCACAATTTTAATCCTCTATCCCTCGTTGTACTGTCAAGTTTATAAAAAGGAATTATATTGGATTAAAGAATTCAACATTAAACACATTAGTTTATCAAAAAGAATTATATTGGATTAAAAAAATTCAGCATTAAACACATTTAGATTATATTATGTTCATTCTCAAAAAAAGAAAGAAAAAGATTATATTATGTTCAATTTTTTGTACAAATCCCCATAAAAAAAATTTGTATAATTGATTTAATTTATTATATATATAAAATAATTTTTACCTACCCTTTCTGTGGGGCCTAATAATTTACGTGCCGGGCCCACTTACTCATGGGGAGACCAAAGGGCCAAACCAAAAAAGGCTATGGCCCAAGCTCAATAACATAAAGCCCAAAATGGCCCAGAGATGTTGCCGAGGACAGTTCAGTCCTCGGCAAACCCAAAATTCCACCGAGAAGAAGGGCAAAAACGGTATAGGAACAAGACTGAAAGAAAATCCAAAATATCTAGGAAAAGCTGCCCTTCCCATGCAAGGCTCTGACCTAACAGAGTCGTATTCTTCAGCTTTATCAACCATCCCCAATGACTTTGGGTTTGGATTGATGGGACAAGTATCAGTCTTGGAAATGTCGACCCTACACGTGGACGAAGGAAAGCGAACGCAGGCTAGTATAAAAGAAAAGTAAGTAATCTAGATAAGAAGGGCGGGAAAAATGGCCAGAAAAGGAGAGGGCCTCCCATCCCACCTCCAAGAAAAGACTTCAGGGGCGAAAACACCCTAACCATGCATGAACACCATAAAGAACCCACCGCCGGGTATCCAAGGCCTAGCCTTTCAAACCCACTCTCTACAAATGATATTGTCTGGGCTCTTTCACGTGCGAGCTCAACACTGTTGTGGTTCGTGGCGGATCGTGTCCTTACAATTGGCGCCGTCTGTGGGAAAGGCTTGCGCGTTGGCTCAGGCGACAGTGGAGTTAGGCTTTTGTCGAGCAAGAGTATATGAGGATGCCTTTATGACTGGCGACATATTGTTGTTGTTCCAACATAAGTTCCCACTAGGGGCTACGCCTCGCAGTGCTAGTGGCGTGGGCAAGTCTAGGGGCTTCAAACATCAAGCTGACTTCCTCCACCTTATTCGAGGAGCTCACCTTTAGAAAATAAATAAATAAATGAACAAATACAAGTTTTGGACAGAACCAAGGCCTTGCATGGTCCTCGGACCCAAGCCTCTGGGGAAACCAACTACTTACAAAGAAAATATAAGTTTTGGACAGAACCAAGGCCTTGCATGGTCCTCGGACCCAAGCCTCTGGGGAAACCAACTACTTACAAAGAAAATGCAAGTTTTGGACAGAACCAAGGCCTTGCATGGTCCTCGGACCCAAGCCTCTGGGGAAACCAACTACTTACAAAGAAAATGCAAGTTTTGGACAGAATCAAGGCCTTGCATGGTCCTCGGACCCAAGCCTCTGGGGAAACCAACTACTTACAAAGAAAATATAAGTTTTGGACAGAACCAAGGCCTTGCATGGTCCTTGGACCCAAGCCTCTGGGGAAACCAACTACTTACAAAGAAAATGCAAGTTTTGGACAGAACCAAGGCCTTGCATGGTCCTTGGACCCAAGCCTCTGGGAAAACCAACTACTTACAAAGAAAATGCAAGTTTTGGATAGAACCAAGGCCTTGCATGGTCCTCGGACCCAAGCCTCTGGGGAAACCAACTACTTACAAAGAAAATGCAAGTTTTGGACAGAACCAAGGCCTTGCATGGTTCTCGGACCCAAGCCTCTGGGGAAACCAACTACTTACAAAGAAAATGCAAGTTTTGGACAGAACCAAGGCCTTGCATGGTCCTCGGACCCAAGCCTCTAGGGAAACGAACTACTTACAAAGGAAATACAGGTTTTGGACAGAACCAAGGCCTTGCATGGTCCTCGGACCCAAGCCTCTGGGGAAACCAACTACTTACAAAGAAAATGCAAGTTTTGGACAGAACCAAGGCCTTGCATGGTCCTCGGACCCAAGCTTCTGGGGAAACCAACTACTTACAAAGAAAATGCAAGTTTTGGACAGAACCAAGGCCTCGCATGGTCCTCGGACCCAAGCCTCTTGGGAAACCAACTACTTACAAGGAAAAACTACATTACATGGACCTTAGGATTTATCCGAGGAAAACTCTCCACTAACAATTGGGTTAATTCCTAAATTGCGAGGATTCTCAAGTCTGCTTTCGGATCTTCAGCACCAAAGGGATCGATGCAATATAGAGCAATATGTTGCCTGAAACACAATCGGAGTTCCCTACTGCTCAGTCAACTCCTCGGATGGATTATTTAGAGATTATCATTCTCGGACGGTATTCTCGCACTTATCACAGAATATTCAACTGTTACCTCGGTTAGTTTCCTAAGTTTAACTTACTATGAATTATCGTCATAATGCCTGGCAGTGTTGGTAAATCAGAATTAGTTGGATTATGTTTCAAGGTTTCCTGCTCTAAGTATCATTGAAGAAACACATACATGGAGCACACCCATTCACAAAGTAGTGTTGCAAAAAGAATAGTATTCAAAACAAGTAAATAAATTTCCCTTTTTACTAAAACAAAGAAATAGTACAGCGTACAATGAAAAGCTGGAATCAGCTCATGTCAAAGCTCACTACATAATCGAAAAGAAAGATACAAGAGAATAAGACAAAGCCGAGGAGGCATCACAGAAGAGAGGTTGGCTTCTAAAGCTAACTACATAATCGAAAAGAAAGGTACAAGAGAATAAGATAAAGCCGAGGAGGTGGCACAGAGGAGAGGTTGGCTACTGCTTCAAGACTTTGTTCTTCCTCAATGCTTTTACATGCCCATAACTCAGGCAGCAAAAGAACCCAGCTTGGGGCCTGCACCATCGAAGAAAAGGTGCAGAGAGAGCCCAGCTTCAGGCTAGCGTAGCTGAAGAAAAGGTGCATGAAACCCAACTTGAGCCTCACACCGCTGAAGGAAAGGTGCAGGGAGCCGGAAGTTGAGGAGCCTTCACCAAAAATTTGCCTGCAACAAGGCAGAGGCGCTGATGGCGGAGAACCTTTCTTCTGACACACCAAAATTCTGGCATGAACAGAACCTGCTTCGGATTTTGACTAAAAGAGGGTGAAACACCCTTTCTCCTCTGTCGAAACGGAATATTCTCTTGAATTTATGCCTCCCTTGCCCGTACCTCACTACTTTGAGTCTTAGGAGGACACGGTGCCTCTGTGGCGGAGGGAGTTCATTCACCCTAACCTTCGCCTCAAACATGTTATACTAAGGGAGGATAGCATCGAATATGGGAGTTGTGATTTGGGAAGAAACTGAAGGATTTGTGCGTAGGTAAAGCAACTTTCTCTCCTATTTATTTAAAAAGATAAGGTGGTGGCATTTAATTCACGCAGCGTCCCAAGGAACGCTACAGACAAAATGGCTCCGGCTCAATTTCCAACGCCACCTGCAACCATGAGATTAAAGGAGTCTCGTGAAGGCGCACCTCGAACACTGGGGCGCCAAAGAGTACCACGTGACCAAAGACTACAGAAATACCTCTTAATTTGTGGGCCTAGTGAATTCGCGGCCCAGGCCCGTTCTGCATGGGGGCCCAGGGACTACGGCCCACGCCGAGGAATAGCCGTTGCCGAGTACAACCTCCTGCTCGGCACCTCATGAAATACCTGAGGAAGGGGAGAAACTGAACTATGGTCCTCGAACTCAAGCCTATGGGGAAGCTAACTACTCGGATGGGGAAAGTCCTCGGCTCAAATACTGTAAAAGGTTAAGGCCAATAAGAGTGTTAGGATGATGGCGGGACGCCCCACTATTCAGTAGCCTAAGGGGGCTGTTCATTTTTGCGGGTGATATGTCTTCGGATGATTACTTCCTACACCGCATAGAGCATCCAGTTCTCATCTCGACATTGTTTTGGGTAAGTATCGTTCTTCACAGGTAGGCATTGTTGTGTCAAACAATTCTATTAAAGTTGTGGTGACATCTTTTTATTAGCAAGTATTTTGGCCTTAGTTGTCATTCATTCAAATGCTATATTATTGTGCCGAGCAGCGCTTGCAAATTTGTAAAAACATAGAGACAGAACATGCGAAGTAAAATAACAACAATTTTTATCAATATGAAGATGTATTACAACGTACAAAGAGGGGCTTAAACAAGCCTATACAAAAGGTGAATTGTCGAAATAATACAAAAAAAAAAAAAAAAAAAAAAAAACAACAACATCAACAGTACAAATAAGTAAACGGTCAGGTGTCTTTTAAACTCGTCTCCGAAGTCCCTCCTAACTCTGCCTCAGTATTGCCCATATTGAGAGAAGGACCTTCTTTAGAAAAAGATGGAGGAGATGAATGAGGAAGATGGAGGAGATGAATGAGGAAGATGGAGGACATGAGTAAAAAGAGGGAGAAGGAAAAGCACCAGGATGGATCTGGTGGTGGAAAGAAGAAGAAAGAGAGGCAAAGGGAGGCGCCAGTGAACGAAGAGAGGAAGAAGCAGGGGCACTTAGTCCCTGCCCCAGTCCTGACTCCTAACACACTGGTGCCATGTTAGATATGCTCATGAGAGAGCGGATGGTACTGATAATGTGTGTCCTCGGCTTAGTCACGCCGAAAGTGTGACGTGACGAGTCCCTACTTCGGATTTTGGCTGAAAGGAAGGCGAGACAAATCTTGAGTCTCCGCCATCCTTGCCCTGACCGAGCCATTTCGAGTTTCGTTAGAACATGGTGTTTCTGGGAGGGGAATGACTTTTTCATTGCTTATTACTATGGTGAGTGTATTTCAGGTTAAGGTATAACCAGAGAGTAAAAGTAAACTCTGGAAGGAATCTAAGGGTTTCAAATTTCGGGGGGATTAAAGGGATTCATCTGTGGGAGAAACAACTCTTATTTTTTCTCTTTATATAGGGGACGAAGAGGAGGGTACTTAATGTGTTCAGATCTCCAAGGAAATTTGCAAACAAGAATATGCCCGTTCCGCTCCCCCACACCATCAGTAACCATTAAACCTGAGATGTCTCGTGAAGATAAACTATTAAAGACACGCTTCGGATAACCAAACGGCATGAACGTATCGTGAGTAAATCAAGAGGAACATCTCGTAGACCAGTACATCGCCTGGGCAGGTGGAGAATTGCCGACGTCAGTGAAAGGCTGAATTAAATGAGCCGTAATAAAGGTTTGGTGTTATCAAAACCCCCCTCTCCAACCAGGAGGCCGGACAGCAGGGTTTTGAGGGGCTATTGTGGGGCCTAATAATTTACGTGCCGGGCCCACTTACTCATGGGGAGACCAAAGGGCCAAACCAAAAAAGGCTACGGCTCAAGCTCAATAACATAAAGCCCAAAATGGCCCAGAGATGTTGCCGAGGACAGTTCAGTCCTCGGCAGACCCAAAATTCCACCGAGAAGAAGGGCAAAAACGGTATAGGAACAAGCCTGAAAGAAAATCCAAAATATCTAGGAAAAGCTGCCCTTCCCATGCAAGGCTCTGACCTAACAGAGTCGTATTCTTCAGCTTTATCAACCATCCCCAACGACTTTGGGTTTGGATTGACGGGACAAGTATCAGTCTTGGAAATGTCGACCCTACACGTGGACGAAGGAAAGCGAACGCAGGCAAGTATAAAAGAAAAGTAAGTAATCTGGATAAGAAGGGCGGGAAAAATGGCCAGAAAAGGAGAGGGCCTCCCATCCCACCTCCAAGAAAAGACTCCAGGGGCGAAAACACCCTAACCATGCATGAACACCATAAAGAACCCACCGCCGGGTATCCAAGGCCTAGCCTTTCAAACCCACTCTCTACAAATGATATTGTCTGGGCCCTTTCACGTGCGAGCTCAACACTGTTGTGGTTCGTGGCGGATCGTGTCCTTACACTTTCTATTTGCGAACCCTTTCTGTGATTAGACATTTAGTTGAAGCCTTTTTTTTTTTTTTTTTTTTTTTTGTGAGTAAACAGTAATATTTATTAGAACACACACTATTATTATTTTCGTATGTGTTCTAATAAGTATTATTGTTTACTTAAAAAAAAAGTTAAAGCCTATTATTGAATTTGAAATTAAAGCTTGGAGACCATTGTTACTATTCCTTGGCATGCAACCATGTGGAATTTTTTTTTTTGGATACCCTTAGCCGTTATCACAATGTGACCATATTAAAAAAATGTATCCATCAATGTTAAACACCTAATCGGATAACGATTATGAAGCCAATCTATGAAGTAGTAACCCATCATCTAAACCTTATTACACAAAGTCTTCTGAACATGAAGTACTATAATTCATGACATGGTAAGCTACCATATTCTAAGTTTCTAACTATGTATTACAATTTTCGGGCACCATTTGGTTTTGGTTGCAAGGAATGAGCCAACAAAAAGCGTTGTTGTTATAAAAGATTCTAATAAATAGGTTTTGTGTTGTGTGTGTGTGTGTTTTTTTTGAGAATCCAGCCAAGCCTTTTTATTAGGGTAAATACTAAATACATAGTAACTTAGCCAGTTACCGTAATCAAAGACAAACATTTGATTTTCTCCAAAAAAAAAAAAAAAGATGAAAAAGATAAAACATTATATTTGATAGCTATTGTATTGGAAAAATTAAATTATAGATTTAACAGCCATTGTCCCTTGATATTTGCATATCAATATGGTAATTAATTTATTATATATTCTAAGATTGATTATATCTTTTAGTGTAAATTACACTAATATCTCTTGAGATTTGGAGAATTAATAGAAATTTTCTCCTATATTCATAAATAATGCCCTGATCTTTGAAATTTTTACATATATGACTATTTATGCGCTACTACAAATTAAGTCCGAAAACATAGGTTTCTACCGGTTTTTTTTTTTTTTTTTTTTTGAGAATCACATATGTTTCTAGCTAAGGTATCATTCAAAATAGTTTCAAATAATGTTTTCTGACTGGGTTATACATTTTTTTTTTCATAAAAAAAAGGAAACTAGGTTATTCTTATATGATAAGAAAAAACAATAAAAATATGCTAAAAATTAAAAAAAAGAAGGTTAAGTAATATTTTTGAAATTAGGATGAGGCCTCAATCTTAGAAGATATAAATTATTTCTTGCTTTAAATATATGCATTATTTCTCTAAAAGCGTGTAGACTTCATAATCATATAGTCACCACATATTGCGAGAGAAATGATACATATATCCGATTCATGAGATACCTTCTCGTAATTTTATTTTTGAGATCAACCTTTTGGTAGTTTTGAATTTTTGATACTTAGAAACTTACCCTCAACCTTATCTCAACTCACCTTTAAAGACAGAATCAGGGAACTTTAGATATGGTCTAGGGAAGTTGCCTGAGTCACACTGCCTAAGAAGGGGTGGGCATGTCTGCCAGATTTTCTGCCTAAACAAGAAAAGAGTGATGCCAATGTTTGGAAGCTCAATAACTTTAAGGAGGGTGGTTTCCCAATTATGGTAGAATCTTAATATATGGCACTGAATATTAGAACCATTGACCTTCCAAAAGAACGTTACAAATTTGGCAAATATGGTACTTAAAAAGGCTGGAAATGACTCCCATATTGGGACACCTTAAATCTTCCAGGAAGAACTTGGATTACTTCATCGTTAGATCCCAGCTAGAACCAAAAACACTCACAATAAATCCAACTTTTTCTCTCATTTCTAAACGAATGAAACAAAAAACCCTCACATCTAACCAAACCTCCATCTAAAAAGCCCTTAGGTTAATCCGACTCTCAAGTTATCATACGCTACCAAAACATATTTGTTCTTGATGGCGCCAGAGTCAAACAGCTTAAATGAAAATGCTGATTGTCCACATGTTGGACTTGTCAAACAAGAAGCTCTTATTGACAGCACAGACGATGGGAATAAGATAACAAGGCATCCTCGATGGACCAGAGATGAAACACTCATCCTAATACAAGGCAAGAAGGTTATTGAGGATGGGGTTCGAGGGCGTCGTAGATCTACTTCAACCTTTGGTTCATGCCAAGTAGAACCCAAGTGGGATTCAGTCTCATCATATTGTAAACAGCGTGGCGTGAAGAGAGGACCAGTCCAGTGCAGGAAAAGATGGGGTAATCTTCTTACTGATTACAAGAAGATCAAAAGATGGGAGTCACAGATAAAGGAAGAGGCTGAATCGTTTTGGATGATGAGGAATGATATACGGAGAGAAAAGAAACTGGCAAGTTTCTTTGATAAGGAAATCTACAATGCATTGGATGGAATGACGTTTTCTGCTGCCGCATTTCCACTGCCACTGGTTGCAGTACGAGCAAATGAAAATGACTCTGATGGAGTCAAGGCAGAGGTTGAAGAAGAGGAGACCCCTGTAGCAGTTTTTGATAGTCATCAACATGCTACAGCAGAAGACGGTTTGTTTTCAGATTTTGAACATTCAGAGCAAGAAGAATCAGGCTGTAGCCCTGAGTATGAAACTGTTTCAGGTACCAAATGTTATGTTGAAGTGTCCACTCTTATTAAACTTTTTTACCCTGCATAGCTTCTGGCTTAGAAACAATTTTGTTAGAATGATTTCTGCCTGACATATGAAAGTCAGGTTTTTGTAATATTTATTTGTGGGGTTATGGTTTTGCATCATGTTTTAAACTTTTAGTGCAGGACAATGTGTTTGTTAACATGGGTTAATTTCACATCAGTCTGTTTTATTTTGATTTAAACCAGCTACTACGAAGTAGATTAACATCAATCGATTTTATAGAGTAACATGTCAACACTGTTTAAATTTTTAAATCTAAGTCACTTGTGAAATAGTCATAAACGTTCCTAATGGTCTTACCATGCTGTTTTTTCTCTGATAAGCAGAGAAACAGTATTTCTGCCAGAGGTTCTCTCATCAAGGTAAAACCAATATGTTCATACAATCATACTCTTTTTATTAGTTGCATATGGTTCAATCTATTGAATTGCCATACAAAACATGTGAGAAGTTGGTTGGCACTTGATAGACCTGCTTTTTTTCCTCAGACTAGCCGGTTGCTGCTGCTTTTCATATCACTCACATAGAATAATGAATTACATTTAGATCACCAAAATGGAACCAATTTGTTTGTTTTGTTGTTTTTGCATGTTTTAATTCAACATTGTAAACTCAACCAATCAGTATTGCACCTGGTCAAGCATATTGGATTATCATCAAGGACACTTATTATGAGACAATCTTAAACAATTGGTTCGTGAGTTCAATATCCAATTTTCATGATTTATGCCCCTTTGTTTCCCAAGTCTATGATTTCCAATTGGAGAGCATCTTTTTTTGTTAAAGATGACGTTTCACCTTAAGGATTTTAATTTTTCTTATCATATAATGGCACTTCAATAAATTGCTATAGCTACTGCTACAAAGAGTTCATTGACTTAGAATGAAATGCATTCTACACTTTGAATGCACCTTAAATTTTCTTTCACATATGGAACATGATCTTACGGATTCTATGTCCAAAGGCTAAAACTTAGTGACGGAATAATTTGTTTTTCACTCCCAAACTGAAGAACTGGAAAACATAAAGAGGTTACACATTGTTTTGTTTCTATTCTGAAGGCACCGTTAAAGGCAAACAACCAGGGTCAGCCAGTATGTGGAGAGAATCTATCTCTGAAGAGGAACGGAAGAGAAGGCGGTTGTCATTGGATGGACAGGAAGATGCATCCAATTTGGGGAATCAATTAGTCAAAGTTTTAGAGATGAATAGTAACAAGTTAAATGCACATCTTGAAGCTCAGAACATAAGCTGTCAACTGGACAGGGACCAGAGGAAGGAGCATACTGACAGCTTGGTTGCTGCTCTTAGCAAGGTCACCGATGCTCTTGTAAGAATTGCGGACAAGTTATAAACTGCAATCATTAGAAAATAAGACACCCTTTACAATTTCTGTGAAATGTAGTTGAGAATAAGGACTTAGCATTTAGAGTTGACTGATTTAAGGTGCTTTTAGTTTTTAATACATTGCAGTAATCAACAAGAAGCTACTCATTCTACTTTAATATACTTGAGTGACTTGTGAGCCATGGCAAATTGGTAATAATGTTTCTTGACTCAAACCATTCCTCAGGCTTCTATCCCCAGATTGCACCAAAGGGGATTGAGTTACATCTCTGAAAATATTAAAAGATTAGTTATCATTCTGGTGGTAAATTTCATCTAGTTTACCAAGACATCTTCTTACCCTTTTAAAGGAGGAGAGGTACTAACCTACAAGGCTACAAAACCCAGCAATAAATGAACAGGATTATGGACCAGTACAAAAACAAGCACCAGCATTGCAAACATATAATTAGGCATCAAGCTTATATCTTTATATACTGGGTGCTTTGATGGTATTTGGACTATGGGCAACTTCATAGAAGGTTAATACAAACAGCACAAATTGGGAATTTGCCTATGGGCCTCACTCTCCTCCACTCCTACTTTTTATTTTTATTTTTATAGATAGGATAGAAATTCAGCCTATGACGTCCACTCTATGATGATTGCTCTTTATGATTAGGCTAAAACACCAATCAGTTTTTCGCGTAAGCAGGGTTCAAATCTTAAATCTCTTATTCGACGTTAGGAGACTTTACTAGTTGAGCTAACTAAAAGACACCTCTCCTCTCTTACTTATCATTACTTAACAGAAGGGAAAAAAAATGACAATGAACACAAAAATTTGTCAAAATGCATAAAATGTTTTATACATTGATATCTGCTATACAATTTGGAATCCATTAGTACACGCAGAGAACAACATACATGGAAAAAATCACGCTTTACATTCAACTTGGAGGAATTTCCTAACCTTCTTATAAACAGAACAACAAGATTAAGGCAAAACTTATTTCTAACCTCTCTTCATTATTATGCGGGAACAGCCTCAACAAGCTTTGCAAAGTAAAATTGCGTAGTGATGAGGCCTTTCTTGTTTATCTTCCACCCTACCTTTTGCAATGCCTTCTCCACATCTGCCTCTGAATGGAGATATGCCCTTGTTGCCTTTGAGGGCCCTGGGAACAACTCTCCTATTCTCTTCAATATATCATAATAAAATGTTTTTGGTGCAAAGCTCAGAATTAATCGATTCTCTGCCAAGGAAGCAAGGTGTGCAATCATCCCGTCTGCCTTACTCTGTGGGTAATGAATTAAAACATCTAGGCAAACCACTGTGTGATATTTCCCATCTAAGCTCTCCAAATCTTTCACTTCAAATTTTGGCATCACTGGTGCTGGCGAGAGGTCATCCTTGCCTGCTAGAATCTGTTCCTCTGCCTGCATGAAATTTGAAACACGAACAAATAAGGTTTGCAAGTGCTGCATGGGTTGAACAAATTGTATAACTCCTATAAGAATAGAAAGTTGACATGATAATGAATTCATTATGATTCACTTTCTCAGGGCACTAATGTTGAGAAGTATGTAATCCAATTAGTATAGCTCACCAGTTATACCTGGTAAGAAATGGAGGGGGAAAGAGAAAACAAAAAGAGGCTTAAATTAAGCCATACTAGCACTGGGAACCAGAAATCCAAGTCCATTGGCGGTAAAAAGTCACATACTTGTCATACTAGTTTTGCGATCTGCACCAGGTATATATGTTCACAAAGGGAAAAACTTAACTAGAGTTCCTTAAATACACCTGTGTGGTTGCATTAACCAATACCCCAGAAAAAAAAAAAAAAAAGATGTTAAATTCCCGAGGATAATTAAATTCAACAATGTGGTTATTGGCCAATGCAGTCACTAAATCAAATTTAATTTGGGGATCTTGAGTACAATACCTTAAGAATGGTACTGTACCTAAGTTATGAGTTCACAAAAAGATGATGGTTCAACAATTATAAAGTAGCATTTAAGTCTCAGTTCATTTCTCACATAAGCCCCCATCCCCAAGTCCAAAATGACCAATAATGCACATTTTTAACAACACCACCAAACAGCAGTCAATAACAAACCATATCTCAGATTCTCAAGGCTCAACCCGACGAAAAAACACATAAATTCTATTTTAAAATAAAATGGCATGGAGACACCCCCACATTGACAACGGACACGATTCTCTCTATTCCACTTGAAAGGAAAAAGTCTATTTCAAGGTTAAGATTTTTGTTTATTTTTTATCGGTGATATCATTTAAAATTTTAAATGACGTGACACTGGATTCACCTTTAAATTTAGAGCGATAGTAGGATACATACTACACCTACAAACCGATGTGTCACTACTACATATGTCCTTTTAGCAAAAATTTGTAATAGCTTTAGCATTATCCTTAAATTTATAGTAATATCTAATCTGAACACGGAAATTGGAAAACCGTTATGACAGTTAATATATATCGAGACCCTGATTGACTGACCTGTTTCTGAGCTTCAGCAACCATAGCAGCAGAAATATCGGTGGCAGTGACAATGGCCCCCTCCTTAGCGAGCGGAATAGACAGAGACCCAGTTCCACAACCAGCGTCACAAACAGTAACCCCACGAAGCGAACCGTCATCAGTCAACATAGTAATGGCATTCTCGACTGTTTTCGAATGGCCAAGCCTAATGTCTTTCTGAACCCTGTTCACATCGTCGGTCTCACCGTAAATCTTCTTCCACCTCTGGAACCCAGAGTTGTTGAAGTACTCCCTCACCACCTCCTTGTCGTCTCCGCCTACCTCCACTGCCTGGATGCGCCGCCGTCTCTCAGGGTCTGTGAGGGAGAGTACGGCTGCGAAGGCGGCTACTGAGCTGCCTCCGATGACGGCGATAGTTGTGCCGTCGAAGGTGGGGGCGGTGGCGGAGGAAAGAGGAGGGATGGCGAATGTGGTGGTGGTGATGGGTCTAATTGTAGTAGTTGTGGTGAGCTTTGGAGGGGCTTTTGGAGAGAATGCTGGTGGGTTTGGGTGGTGGGTGTGGAAGCCAAGTGGGGAGGAGAGTGAAGCTGAAAAGGCCATTGTTTTTGGGGGTCTCGAAGTCGGAGACGGAGACACAGTAGGAGTCTGAGATTTTAGTAGTTGATAACGTTATCCTAGATAAGATTGAACTACGGCCTACGGGGCTACCTCCAACGATTCTCCTGGGTCCCACTCTTTTTCTCTCCCATATTTTTGTCTTTTGCCGTTTTTTTTTTTTGTTATAATTAATTTTTTTTTTTAATTTACTGTATTGATTCTTGATAATATCTTTTTATCATTCGAATAAGATATCAATCGGTTTTTAGTTTAGGTTGAATATCAAATTTCTTATTTAATTATCAGAGATTTTATCAATTGAGTTAATTAGAACCTACTTTATTGTGTTCTAATTGTTCAAAGAGCCATGCTATTTACACAAAAAAAAAAGTTTGATACTAATGTTTTTCATAATAGTTAAATTGATAAATTTTTTATTTGTTACATTTATGTGTCCCTAAATTTTCTCATTTTGAAAACATGGTTTCAATGGATTTAAAAGACGAGTCATCAAGGTAATAAATGAAATAGTCTAGCCAAAATATGGGACACAACTTCTCTATATAAAAAAGATGTTTGGTTGTTTAAATTCAATTTCCTTACAGTCTAATAAGTATGAAAGTGAAATCATATGAGGAAATTAGTAGACCACTATATAGATGCATAGATATAAGTTAGGTACAGTTTAATCTCAAATAAGAAAGTGTAATAGATTGTGAGGGAATTGGTAGACAACCATATGGATGCGTAGATAGGACATAGGTATAGTTTCTCACGGTAATATTAATTATGTAACGAAAACAGTGTTGTAATTTTTAAATAGAATTAAATTTAATCGCAATCTTATAATTGAATTTAATTAGTGTTGTGGATGATCTGTGGAAGGGTTAAGAAAATAAAAAAACAAAAGTTAGCCCAAATCGGGTTCTTTAAAATGTGATGAGATGAGGAGAGTCGAGCCCAAATTCTATTCCTTGGTGTGCAAAGGCTAATGGTGTAACACAAGGACAAATCCAAAGGAGCTAGACAACAAAAGGAATGAGAATATGAATAATACATTAAACCTGAATCGTTTTACAGAGTATAGAAATGAAATCTTTTATGCTGCCACGTTCACCCTAAGACCTTAGTATGCTACTACTCTTAAGTTGCTAAGGGGACTTTTGTGTAGTAAGTAAGGTTTTTCAAGGAACAATGAATGGTTTTGTGTTAGAAATAGTGAATGGCCTTGTAGCAGGTTTAGGGCGTTTACTAATTATTGGTTTTTGAATAGGGAGTGAAACTTTTTGACCTCCATATTGTTAGACAAGTGGTAAACTTTTTATTTCCAATTTTCCTATAATATATATATATATATATATTTTTTTTTTTACATTCACTTATTTTTTTAATATTTACACTTTCTTCAACCTTTCTTCTTTCCTTACATTTTCATCTCTCTACTACCCTCTACTTTAATATTATTATTCATCTTTCCCTTCACCTTCCTTTATTTGTCTCTTCTTATCCCTTCCCTCTTACTATAAATTTGTCACTCTTTTCCATTCTATGCATAGTTTTCTCTCACAAAAAGGTTCTCTCTCTCTCTCTCTCTCTCTCTCTCTCTCTCTCAATGTTTTGGTGGATTTTTAGTTTTTATTGCATCTCCGCTTTAGGTTGATAAATTTTGTGTTTTTAAGAACCCTAATTTAGGTTGATACGATTTAGTTTTATGTTTTAAGTTATTATTATTATTTTGCTCTTTGATTGTTAAATTTTATCCGATTATATTATAAAAAAATTAAAGATAGTAGATAAAAGTAAAATAGTACTCCCTCCATCCCACTTTGTTTGTCATCTATTCTATTTTGGAATGTCCCAAAATATTATCCTGTTTCTAAAAATAAAAGTTATTAATTTACTAATATTCCTATTATATCCTTATTTTATTAATAATTCAAATTTTTGATAAATTTATTTAAGGGTAGTTTTGAAAACTTATACATTTTTAAAAGGTAGACAAGACAATAAATGATGTCCCCTTAAAAAGTTTGACTTTTCAAACAGGACAAACAAAATGGGATGGAGGGAGTATTCTATTACATAGCATAATCTATATTTATATTTATATATTACTAAAAGCTGAAGTGTGACATTTATTGCTGTTGAGCTCCTGTTGCGCCATCTCATCGCCACGTTATTCACCACATAATTATTATTTATTCATATTTTTTTTTACAAAAAATATATAAATAGATTATTGACTTTACATATTCATCTTTGTCGGTTTTAACATATATATATATATATATATCTTTTTTATTTCCAATTTTCCTATAATTTTTTTTTTTTTTTACATTCAAACTAATCAAACTCTAACTATGGAAACCATATTAATTATAACTAAAAAAGAGATGTTCTCTGATATTAGTAGAAATTACATAGGAAATAAAGTTAGAAAATTTAAAAATCCATTTTTTGACATTTCATTTAACCTTATTTATAATATATATATATAATTTTTATACACTATTACTTTCGAAAATCTAATGAACAATGTTACCTCTCATTTATCGTCTTTGTTATGCAAATTATCAGTTAGTAAATATATGATAATGGTAAGAAGCGTCCCAAATGAGATCACTAAAAATATATATATAAAATTAATTAGTCACTATCATTATAGGGTAATAGTCTACAATTTTACGCATCCAAAAAAGTGGAATATATAGAGTTTTCTTAAAAATATGTGTAAAAATTCACTATATATATGTGTGTGTATAAAGGTAAAAAAAAAGTATATTTAAGGTTTTTATTAACTTAATCAGAATTAGATATCAACTTTGGTCGGGCGTTATGGGGTCCCTAACACCTTTCTCACAATTAACTAAACTCCTAATTCTTTGTTTTTAGTTTGAGACACAATTAGGATCTATGTAATTAGAGGACTCCAAGAGACCTTGGAATTGATTGATATCAACTCCACACTTCTTCTGCACCTCACACATGATCACAATCCCACACAAGTGCAAGTAATATTAGCAAACAATAGTAAACACTCTTAACACATGGAGAGAGACCCCAAATAGACAACTAATTAGTGGGTTAGGTATTGACAACCTCCATGAACTCTTTCTAAACTTCACTATCGTTTCTGAGATGTCCATTTAGGTTTCCTCCAACAACATTCTTTTCTTTGTTTTGTATTTGTAAGGTTAGTTGTAATTGTCACATAGCACCAATATCTTTGTAAATAAAAAATTATTTCCAATATAATTTTCATTATCTTATCTTTTGTTGGTTTAAAATAATCAACACTTCCTATTTCAATTAGTGGCCATTATAGAGATTTATATCAATTACCATTTGATGTCTTTTGACTACTTTGAAATTAATCAAGTACTCAAAAGTTTGAATGATTTTTTTCTACAAAAGACAAAATTGAGAAAGGAAGGAAAGTAAAAAAAAATATCCAGTGGTGAGACAATGCGATCGTTGTGATCTTTTATTCATTTCTCATAGTAGATGATGAGTAACGTACAGGCTTCTTTTTTTCAATCCTTTACTCCATTTCAACAATGATGAGAGGAGCTCATGTAGTACTATTTTGTCCGACTCTCCTCACTGTAGAGCAACTCTTTCGGAAGCAAACATGTAATGTAACATAATAATATGTAATTATCAATTACTGGGTTACTAGCTACGTATTTAATTATCTTGTGGGAAGGAACTGGAAAAGTAATTGTTTATAAAACAATTATTGATTAAACTTGGATATTATTTTAGATAAAATACTATTTTAGTCCCTAGACTTTAGAAAATGTTTTTAAAAAAAGAAAAAAAAAATAGTTTTATCATATTTTTCATAATCTTGTCTATAACATTTTTTACCATTATCATATATTTATTGGTTGATGATTTGTATAAAATAGACATTAAATAAGAGGTAGAACTATTCAATAATTTTTTTTAAGTTATGGTGTATGAAAATTATGATCACACACACACACACACACACACATATATATATATATATATATATATAATTTCCCTAGTTAGAATTTGATTAGTTTTAAGTTACTATTTTGTATTATTATATTTAATTGTTGATTTTATTGCACTATAAATTTTTTAAAGTTCTCTATATAGCCATCTCTATTTTATTTCTTACTCCTCTTTACCACATTTTTATTTTCCAAATAATAGTTATTAATTGACGTTTGATTTCATTTCTTTTTTTCTTCATTCATTTATTCTTTATTACTTTGTATGTTCCCTTACTAGTTGTAAATTTTATGGTTATCAATAAAAACTACTCCCTCCGTCCCACTTTGTTTGTCCTGTTTGAAAAGTCAAAATTTTTAAGGGAACATCATTTATTGTCTTGTCTACCTTTTAAAAATGTATAAGTTTCCAAAACTACCCTTAAATAAATTTATCAAAAAATTGAATTAGTAAATTAATAGGGGTATAATAGGAACATTAGTAAATTAATGACTTTTATTTTTAGAAATAGGACAATATTTTGGGACATCCTAAAATGGAATAGAGGACAAACAAAGTGGGACGGAGGGAGTAGATATCTTGGATGGCTTAAATAGTTATAGATGTAGTAATGTTAGTGGTTTGTCAGAGGTTTTTTTTTTTTATTTTCTTTTTTTTTTCAAGGAAATATGAAAGACATTTCTCTAGTTTGGTCTCAATCAATTAAGATATCCATAATATATTAACGGAAGTAATAATGAGCCTTAAATTTTTTTAATGTATGAAGTGGTTAGGTTAGTGGTATGTCAAAGGTTTTATAAAAAAAATTTAAAAATAATTCCAAGGAAATGTAAAATGCCGTTTTTTGAAAAAAGAAATTGTGACCTTTTGAATTGTACAAATATGATTGTTTTAATCACCTTGTTTATAAATTTCATTATTAAATTATAAACATCTAAATTAAAGTAGATGAATATATAAATGCAAAAGTATATGTAAAGTTACAACTGCACAAGATAAATATGTATAGATATATATTTTTATTATTTATGAATCATTATTTCATTGTTTACTTATAAATATCTAAATTAAAATTTTATTTTGGAAAAAAAAAATAAATTAAAATAGATGAATGTGTAAAACATTTTTAGTAGATTGTAATATAAAACATTTTTTTCTCAATATTTTATGTAACTTTTCCCATAAGATCAATATTATTGGCATCCTTTAAAGATGATACATAATATTTTTGAGAAGAAGAAGAAGAAGAAACAGAGACTATGCTAACACATAATATAAAATTATTAAGTTTGCGTGATTTAAATATGTGGGAAAAAAAATATTAATGTATCTATGATAAAAAGTTTTTATCTAAATGATATATAGTAGTTCATATTTTCTTAGACTTAATTCAAAAAGTTCATTCTCAATAGCCTTTTTAAGTCTACAAATTGCTCAATCTATGGGCCTAGTCACATTCAAAGGGTGCTATCTAAATTATAAATTATATGACCCTCTATCACACAAATATATTGATTTCCCCAACGTATGGTAAAGGAAGGCAGGTTTGTGTCTAACCATTTTCTTGATTTGTGCTGCATAATTTAATAATATGGAGGATGTGACTTGATTTAAATGTTGAATAAACTAAGATGAAAGGAAAAAAGAGTAAAAATAAACTATATAGCAATAAACATCAAATTATCCAAATCATTCTATGTAATATAATAATATTATATTATTATATACTATATGCATAATGCAGTAGGATAATATTTAATCAAAGAAAATATAAAAGATAACAACTTAAAACACAAAAATAAATTGCATCAACCCAAAGTGGAATTCTAATTAACATAAAAATTCATCAACCTAAAGAATTGATGTAATGAAAATGAAAAAAATCAAACAAAAAATGAAAAAATTGAGAGAGAGAGAGAGAGAGAGAGAGAGAGAGAGAGAGAGAGAGAGGTAACCTTTTTTGAGTAAGAAAATTATGCATAGAATGAAAAGGAAAATGTCAAATTTATAGTAAGATATTGAGAATAAGAAAAGTCAAAATAAAGGAAGACAAAAAGGTAGAGAAAGGATGATATTGTTAAGGTAGAAAGTAGTGGGGAAATGAAGAGGTAAAAGGGAGGGAGAGTTTTGGAAAATTAATAATAAAAATAATGGTTAAAAGATATTTTAATTTTTAAATAATGGAGTTTTTAAGTCACCTTAAATGAGAAAATGTTTAAAAATATATATATATATATATATATATAAAATTGGAAACAAAAAATGATGACGTGACTGCTGATGTGGTTCAATGTGAGTATTGCAATATTAAATACCCCGCTTCATCTTTTAGTAATACATCAATATAGATACAGATATAGATGAGCTGTTTTAGTCATAGTTAAGGACAAGCATTGACTAAACTTGATTGGCTACATTTTTTTTAGCTAATTTGGCCCATACGGAAGCTGCTTAACGTGGCAGGATTCCTTAGAAATTAGTCGATGAAACATAACGTTTTTTTGGGCTAAAAAGGGTTAACCGCGACTTCAACAACATAGACTGGAGCTACATGACTCCATTTGGGTGAAAGTGGCTTGCACGCTTGTTTCATAGATCCTCAAATTTTACAAGTGGTCCCAACCCACTTAGCAAAATCAGCCACTTGCAAAATTCATATTTGGGGTCCATGAAAAAGCCCATAGAGAGCCAATTATACTTTTCAAACCACACACTCTTAAGTTCTCATTAAGATTATATGGGTTTGGGCTATGTATAAAAGAATAAAATATATTACAAAAAATGTATAATTTGCCCAAAAATAATTGAGCCTTTTTTAGAGAATCCATTTTTTTAAGATAAAATTATATCTTATTAAAATTTTCCATGTATTGCACGTGTTGCTAACTAGTTGACTAATAATTATATCGAGTTGTAAGCTATGATTAGAAGAAGAGTGAACTTTTCATGGACTAAAGTGTTAACTTGTATCTAACTTTTTATTTTTTGAGAACCATTCTGGAAAATATATATATATTTTTTTGGAGCAAATAATTGGGAAAATCTTGTTACCCATATTTCGTATACACTCCGTTTGAGTTTTTTGAGAACATAAGTTCAGTTAAAATTGTGAAATTATATGTTTTTACTCAAATCAACTTGGTTTTTTTCAATCTCTATAGTTGAGCCAAACAAATGCAGACCAGCCAGCCTTGGTTATGTTAATAAAGTCCTTCTCAATGAGGATCACTCTCACAAACAAAATGACAATGCCCCTCATCATCATGAGACTCAAAACTGTACGAGGCTGCCTGCAATTGCATTTTGCAAGTTTGTACCCACAAAATGATTATCATCGTTATCAACTCTCAAAATGACTGTTACATCGAGCAGTGAAAAGCGCCAAAAAAAAAGGTTTCCAACTAAGCTTAGTCACTGAGAAGCTTCAAAAGCACTCCAAGACTAAAGAGCCAAAATAAGACAAACTTGTTCATGTTGTCATATATAACTTTCTTCAAATCCCAGCGGCTAGTTCTATTTCACTTCACTGACAGAGACTCATTCTTAGGTACCAAAATTATCAGGCAAATGTTAACTATCACCGTGCTTGTTAAGAATGTACAAAAGTGGGCCCTATTTAATAAAATATAAAATAAATAAATGAAATATACATAAAACTAGTCCTTTTAGTTATTTTAATATTTTTTTCTTACTACAAAGTTGACTCCCCACGGAAAAATATGACATATAATTGCAGGAAAAGACAAAATTTTACCAAAAAAAAATAAAAAGTTGCTGTTAACAAAACACCTCGTTAACACAACCAAAATTATTATTCTTTTTTTTTTTTTTTGCTAAAACCAAAATTATTATTCTATTCATAAACAAACAACAAGAAATCTTCAAGTCAATATTCGTATCATACAATTCTCGAAAAATAATAATAAAAATTATTCGTATCATACGTGGTCCTACATTGATATTCCCTCTTCACCTACATCATTATCCATATCTTCTTCTATATGTATCCAAAGTCTCGATGTGCTAGCTTGTACTTCAATTCATATCACTCTTGCAAATGCAATAACATATTCATGGCGTTTCGAACCTGGTTATTGGTTTTCTTCCTAGGAGTTGAACTGAGCGCTTTTGTTTTACAATGTGTGGACTCCAAGTATATCAAGTACAATACGACGTCGACTATTGTTCCGGGGAAGCTCAATGTTCACTTAGTACCTCACTCCCACGATGATGTCGGATGGTTGAAGACCATTGATCAGTATTACCTTGGCTCCAACAATACCATTCAAGTACCTTCCTTCCTTATTTCTCTTCTTCCATTGCTCTGTTTCTTCTAATGCTGAAATCACAGTTTTTTACTTTTTTATTATGTTTGTAAATTGATTCTCAAGGTAAAGAGCTTTCTAGCTCAATGGCAATCAAGTTCGAATCTCCTTCCGCTACTTGTTATAACAATTGATAAAAAAAATTGACTCTTTATAAATTTATGTAATAATAACATTCCTCTGTTCCACTCTTAATGTAACAATTTATGCACTATTTTTTTTTTCATTACTGGTTTTCATGATCAATGTTGATTTGTGCAGGGAGCGTGTGTTCAAGATGTGCTGGATTCTATAGTTCCGGCTTTGTTGGCTGACAAGAATCGCAAGTTCATCTTTGTTGAACAGGCAATGATCAATGCATTTCTTAGTTTATTGCTTCTTTTATTTGGTTTCTCACATAACAAAAATTGAAGAAAGAAAAAAAAAAGGATATATGGTAAATAAAATTTTCTTATTAATAGAATTTTTTTATTCTATGGGACCCCAGGAAAACAAAAACCTGCACGTGAAGCTGCCTAATGTAGCCACTTGGCTTAAATGGTCTGAGTTTTTCACGTGTTGGGAAATTAGACCAATATATTATATATGATTATAAGACTTAAGGAATCAAAAGTTGATTTCTTTCTCATTTTTTTTTTATGTTTTTCAACTCAAGTTCATTTTTTTTTTTTTTTTTTTTCCTTGATTGTGAAATTTATCGTTTATGAGACTGCTTCTTTGTGCGGATATTACAGGCATTTTTCCAACGATGGTGGAGTGAACAGAGCGAGGAGATCCAAAGTATAGTCAAGAAGCTTGTCAGCTCTGGTCAGCTGGAGTTAATGTAATGTGATAAATTAGAATTACTACTTGTATGCTATATTAGGAAATGGTGAATTTAATTAATATTCTAACACTCCCCTCATGGGATTTTAACTTTTTACTTATACTAGAGATAGAGTGGAGACGAGATAGAGTGGAGACAAGGTTAAACTCATCAACATATGTTTTGATACCACGACAAACGGTTGCTCTAAAAAGAATGAATATAATCGTTAAACCAATATTCTGTCCTAATGAATTTATACAATTTTATCTTCTAGAATCAAAGTCTGTTATATTGGGAAATAGGAAAAAAAGAAATAGAATTACAGTTGTGTATCTTAGAGATTTTGGAGATTCTTTTCTGTTTTGTGACTAAAAAATTTAGTATAGTTTTTTTTTTTTTCACATGGATAGTCAATCCTTTTGTGTTGCAGAAATGGAGGTATGTGCATGCATGACGAGGCTACTGTACATTATATTGACATGATTGACCAAACGACTCTTGGGCACCGATTTATCAAAGAAGAATTCAATGTAACTCCAAGAATTGGTTGGCAAATTGATCCATTTGGACATTCTGCAGTGCAGGCTTACTTGTTAGGGGCAGAGGTATGGCTTCTCTTGTACTTGCTATGCGTGAAAGTTTTTAACTGATTTGATAGGTTATAATTTGAACCTTAGACTAGAAGTTGATTGAACAACAGAAGTCCCTCACTCTCCCACATTCATTTGCAACCAACTTATTGTGGGGAGGCCTTTTTGTTGATGCAGCTTGGCTTTGACTCTCTTTTCTTTGCGCGTATTGACTACCAAGACAGAGCTAAAAGGAAAAATGAGAGAAGTCTTGAGGTTATCTGGCGGGGCTCTAAGAGTCTTGGTTCATCTGCACAAGTGAGTCTTGTCTGTTTTTGCTTTGTTTTGTTTTGTTTTGTTTTTTTTGCTTCAAAGTTCAAACTATGTTCTGGAGCTGACTAGAAAGGGACCTTAACTCATTGTGTTTTCAACTTTCTGAAGATTTTTACTGGTGCATTTCCGAAGCATTATGATCCTCCCAGTAATTTCTACTTTGAAGTGAATGATGATTCCACTGATTCGCCTATTGTTCAAGTGAGTCCTTGGTCAGGGGTCGCTGACAGGCTGTAGATCATTGTTTGTGTGCTAACTGTATCTATTTTGTGCATTTAACTTGCAGGATGACATCAATTTGTTTGACTATAATGTCCCTCAGCGCATCAACGAGTTTGTAGCTGCTGCAGTATCACAAGTAAGATGGATGGTGTTATATCGTGCCCTGTGCTTTTGGGTGCTGTTTTTACTATACTTGTATTTAAGACAAACCTTTTCTACATAGTCTTTTTTTGATATAAACAAAGGTGCATAACAATGCCATCGGTTTCTAGACATTCTCTAACTTTTTGTTATTATTTGCAATAGATATGCTTATATGCAACCTAAGTTAACATATAAAATTTAAGGTGTTGTCGTGTGTGTGTTGAAATTTGAATTTGAAGGAGGATCACATTTTGTGAGATTTTGAATTATTTTCCTTTGCTTAAGAAATAGTTCAAATCTGTTGTGGCTTATAGAAAATACTTATTTTGAGTTTTTCAGGCTAACGTTACTCGCACAAATCATATCATGTGGACCATGGGAACAGATTTCAAGTACCAATATGCACACACATGGTTCCGGCAAATGGACAAGTTTCTTCATTATGTCAATCAAGTTAGCCCTCTACAGGAATCATTACAAATGCTTTATTAAACTTGTACATAAATTTAATAATTTTGTTCTCGTAGTGCTTATTCTGTTCTTTTAATTTGTCTGTCCTAGTGCAGTTTATATTAAAGTTTTAAATTGCCTAGACAATTGGAAAGGGAAAAAGAAAAACAAATTTTGGTCCCAAGAACTCCTTCACAGTCTATTGTTCCCTAGAGATGTGGCCTCCCATTACAAAATCAGTATGATCCTGTCATTAAATTCCACCACGAAATATGTATGAGCATATGTCCTAGGGACAGATAGAGGATTAAAATGTCACATGTTGCTGGTTTTAACAATCTTGGTAGCTGATGTCCTACTTCATGTCTATGTCATTCAGAGACACAGCCGATTTTCCTCATGCATTTTCTTATTCAGTTTGAAGTCAATTATCCTTGATTTTATGATGAGATATTTTGGTTTTACATATTAACGAAGTAATGGTATCGATGCTTGTAGGATGGGCGTGTTAATGCCCTCTACTCAACCCCATCAATATATACTGATGCAAAATATGCAACAAAAGAGTCCTGGCCGATCAAGACTGATGACTTCTTTCCGTGAGTTCAAACTTTTGAAACTAAAAATTACTTACAGGCAACTATTTCTATCAGCTTACCCATATTTATAAGTTGGTAAATGAAATTTATCAGATACGCAGACCATGTACATGCTTACTGGACTGGATATTTTACTAGTAGGCCTGCCCTCAAAGGCTATGTTAGAATGATGAGTGCCTACTATTTGGTAAACTTTTGTGGCTATATTAGTTTATGCCAGTAAGAATTATTTTGGCTCAAACAAGGGTTTTCCCCTCCTTATGGTCTGCTTTGATCTAAAAACAGGCAGCAAGGCAATTGGAATTTTTTAAGGGGAGGAATAAATTGGGGCCCAATACAGACTCTTTGGCTGATGCTTTAGCAGTTGTTCAACATCATGATGCAGTCAGTGGTACGGAGAAGCAGCATGTGGCGGATGATTATGCAAAACGAATTTCAATAGGTTACAAGGAGGTAAGGCTTGATCTGTCAATGCTTCTTGTAGTTGTGTTGCTTATGCTTTGCATGAAATATCCAAAATATCATGTCTTGCAGGCAGAGGATGTGGTTGCAGCATCACTTGCTGTCGTTGCAAACTTGACATCAAAAACTGGTTGGAGTCCGCAGAATAAGTTTCAACAGGCAAATAATAATAACTCTTTGTTCCATACTAGTTGGTAGAGTTTACTTTGTATCCAGATGATCCTGCTAACATTAAACATTTTGGTTTGTTATCATCACGTAATTATTTGTATTGGCTCAAGTTGTTAAAACATTGGAGTGATGATTCAAATAATTGTGTACTTCAACCCTTTATCCTAAGTATGCTGATTTTATCATTATTTGATTCCCTATTCTTGTCCCCTTTTTATTTCAGTGTCCACTTCTGAATATAAGTTATTGTCCTCCATCAGAAGTTGATCTGTCAAATGGGAAAAACTTGGTGAGAAGAATTCTTTAATGACATTTTATAGTTGAAGTGTTTATGCAATCTTCAGGAAAATAAGAATTCCTTTCCATTTAAGACTAATTACTTCCTGATTTATTAACTTTTCTAGGTGATTGTCGTCTACAATCCTCTTGGATGGAGAAGAGAGGATGTTGTAAGGATTCCTGTGAGTATTTTTCTTTTATCTGTTACATGTTGTGAATTTGTAATCATTATCCATTTTAAATTAATAGAAAAGGGGGTTTATCAAACAAGGGGTCATTTCCTATTGCCTTCGAGGCCTCAAGGATCCCCAGCTTCCTGCTTCCCACCCCCCCCCAAGATGAACAATGTGCAATCTATGAGCCACATAAGTATGTTTTTACGCACTAGTGCATGCACTTAATGTGTATGGTTTTATTTGCCACTTATGTATGTTTCAGTGCTTGCATGAATGTGTTTTAGCATGAGCCTTTAAAATGCATGTATGCATCAATTAATTTAAAATATGTTATCCACTAATCATAGCTATTGAAATTGCCAATGTATTACCGAAAATCAGGATCTATTTACAAAATGTGATGAAACTTTTAGGTACAAAAAAATGGCTATATTGATTTACAAAAAAGGGCAAAAGGGAGTCTGATAATGATAGGTGTGTGCTTAGTTATAACTTATGAATTTATGTACTAACTGACCTTCTTACCTAATAGCCTAAGTTTTTAGATTGGAATGCTTGGTTATAGAGGTGAATGGGGACATTGTCCTAAATAGAATCATTTGGCATAATAGGATACAAGTAAGCAGCCCAAATTAGTTGGCATTAGGGCTTGATATTTAGTCAAATTGTTCTCTTTCCAGTGATGAACCATCATATTTTATTGAAATATGGCACTGTAAAGCATGTCTATTAAAATATTTTTGGGTGAAACATGACCACTCTTTGATTCTTCATGTATCTCCTCACATTATCCAACTTGCAATAGGTTATCAATGAAAATGTGGCTGTTTGGGATTCTAGTGGAAAAGAAATTGAATCACAGCTCCTACCTCTACTTGATGTCTCTGTGGAAGTAAGGAAGTACCATGTTAAGGCATATCTGGGTAAATCTCCAAAAACAACGCCTAGTTATTGGCTCGCATTTTCAGCAACCGTACCACCTCTTGGTTTCAGCACTTACATTGTCTCAAGTTCCAAACGGGCAGGTCAACCATTTGATTCTCCATCTAAAATTAGTCATGCAACATTGAGAAGCCTAGAGTCACATTACCATTGATGCTGATTTATGTTCTTTTCTCCCACTTGACTTTTGCAGATGCTACTTCTGTGAGACAAGATTACAAGTCAGAAAGCAGAAAAGATGGTACAATACAAGTAGGTCCAGGAAAATTGAAACTTATTTATTCTGGAAATCAAGGAAATCTTGCACAATATATTAACAGCAGAAGTTTGGTATGTTATTTGGCACCTCTCTCTTTAATGAAGTGTTAGAATTACTTATCCTTTTGTAAATTTCATCTTCCCAATAGTTACTTTAATTCTACATTTTTTTTCCTAGCTGGTCCTTTCTTTTTTATAAGATTACATTTTATATGTTACATCTAATTTGGTATTATATTTTACGATTAAAAGGTCAAAGAATCTGTACAACAATCATATCTCTATTACCGTGGAGATGAGGGAAATCAAACTGTGAATCCTCAGGTAAAACAAAATTTCTCTAAAAATCTCTACTTTCATGTTTTCCAAACCTTAATTAGTTATTCTCTTATCGGCTTCTTATTAGTTTAAGTTATATATAGTAAATTTTTAAAAGAAACGGTTTAATTTGGTGAAGGCCTCTGGTGCATACATCTTTCGGCCAAATGGTACATATCCCATCAAACCTGATAACAAGGTAACTGATCTTCTTTGGAAATACATAATTTGAGCAAATTTGTTACATGGAATCATAAATTATGGGGTTTTGAAATTTCAGGCTCCTTTTACTGTTTTTCGGGGACCTTTATTGGATGAAGTACATCAAAGGATCAACTCATGGATATATCAGGTGGTTTATCCTAAGACACAAATAATAAAACTTGTTACTGTTTCATTCTTTCCTTCATCTATTGCTGCATCAAAATAATATACTTGGAAAAACTGTTTTAATGAATAAAAAAGGTAGTACAACCTTGAAAGAAAATTAATTCTAAATTTATGTTCTGTCTAAATGTAAACCAGAAGAGGAAGCTAAATTTGTTTAAGAAAACAGAAGATGGTATAAGTATTATTTGATATGCTTAAATCAGTTGTATTTTTTTTTTTTTTTTTTTTGTAAATCAATTGCATTTTTATTTCAGGCCCCAGTATCTCATTAGGTTAATTAGTAGTATTTTTATTTAAAGACTTGGGTATTTTTATAATTCAATAATTTGGTTTTCCCAAAAATTAGAATTAGAGTTTCTATATGTCAGCTAGGATTAGGGTTTAGTATCCTAAATCAGCAAAGTAACGTACTCCTATTGAGGGTATTATTTTGATGAATAAAAATTTGATTGAAATTGTCTCTATTGTCTGGTGCTGACTCCAGCCAACCCTAAGTGATAACTCCTATAGGTTTTCTTCTGCTTAGTGCTGACTCCAAGCAAACCTAGATGTTGACTCCTAAGTTCTCTATCTTGATTCTCTTATTGCATCTAATGCCCCAAGGGTGGGGGATGAAGAGATTCAAACTAGTGATTTTTGTTTCACGAGGCATCGCCTCTGACTAAATGTGCTATCCCTTGGGATTAAAGTCATCAAAAATACTGTTAATAATATTGGTAATCAATCCAAAATTCTCTTTCCATCCCCCTTCCCTCTCAATTTATCAGTTCCAGTTTTTCTATTTTGTTTGCCAAGACTTAATAACATGGTACTTTAAATTTGAAATGATGTACAGGAATAATAAGATCTTATGATTATTTATATTCTCACCCTTGAATATAATTCTTATAATATATACAATACAAATGTTGAATAAAAGATATGTAGAATTTTTCACCATTGATCTCATCAGTAATTAATGGTTGCACAATGTATAGATCACCAGAGTATACAAGGAAAAAGAGCATGTGGAAGTTGAGTTCCTGGTAAGTTATTGCTTTTATCCCTAAGTGAACAAGTTTTTTATATTACCAATGAAAAGTAAAAATTTTCATGCTGAAGCAGCTTAGTAAAAGAGTAATCTTTTACAGGTTGGGTCTATACCTTTTGGTGATAAAATTGGCAAGGAGGTTATAACTCAGATTACAACAACACTGAAAAACAACAAGACGTTCTATACTGATTCTAGCGGGCGTGATTTTATTGAAAGGGTATGTTCATGCTTGCAAAAGTATATTTTTCTTTTATGATGTCAAAATCATCATATTGTGTGTACTTAATGTAGATATTAACCATTGCTAGATGTTTTTTCAATAGCATTATTTAATGTCTTGCTGTTGCAAGAAACATGTAGGTCTAATGCGCAGTTGTATGCTGTTTTTTGAGCTGTTTTGCAGATTCGAGATTATAGAAAAGATTGGGACCTGGAAGTAAATGAACCTATTGCAGGAAATTATTACCCAGTAAGTTTGCTTTGTCAATTGTCATTTTAGAATTGGTGTTGGGATTGAGATTGAAAGAGAGAATATTGAGAAATAGAGAGTGGAAATAGAATTAACAAGGTCCACAATGATCCTATTGGGGTATAGAGAGAGAGAGAGAGAGAGTACCCTCGGCTAGCTACATGGTAATCCTTATGATGTGCAGTACAGAGGTACATTGAATCTAGACTGATATCTCTAATAGTCATAACTGGAGCCAATGGATTTTATTGTCTCAAAGTTTGACCATTCTATTTAATTATAAACTATTACTATATCTCTTTCACGGCTGGTACTTTGATAGCTGGAAAAGAGGGTGTGGAAGATGCTTGAGTGATTTCAGAACAGAAATTACAATAACATATACCAACCTGTGATAATTTGATCAGTATGTTGACAGTGGTTATTTTGTGAATTTGTTACAATTCCATCTGTATATTACCTTCCATCACCTAGAAGACTTTTCTTATCTATTTTGAAGTTACAGACACACTTTGAATGGGGAACCCACGAACTCTCTCAATCATGTTTTTAAGAGGGGAGGAAGTGCCATTGTTCTTTATTATTATTATCATTCGATAAGTAAAATTTGATACCAGTGATTTTCCTGCATTGCATAGACAGGCACTAATTGCAAAAGATAGTGCTGTGTGCAACCTTGTGTTAGTCCAATGCTTTGTTAGGCCCAAGTAAAAGAGCCACTCAAACCAGAGTTAATCATATAGCTTTCTTGTTGCTTTTGCATTTTGCTTAACACTTATTCTTACATTGTACAGCTAACCCAGTTTTGCGACTGCAATCTATAATCATCTAACCATCATTCTGAAATTCAAAATACATAAAAGTTTCAGCCAATTTAGGCATCAAATCACATAGTCCACCTTATTTCCCTTTCAGATTAATCTTGGAATTTACCTTAAAGACAACAGCAATGAGCTCTCAGTCTTAGTGGATCGATCTGTGGGGGGATCCAGCATCAGGGATGGGCAACTAGAACTGATGCTTCACAGGTCTCTTCTTCCCTTTTCCTTCGCTTTTGCTTCTTCTTCATTATCATCAATTTTTTGTCTATTTGTGATGCTTACCATGATAATTATTGCCTTACTTATATAAACAGAATTCCAGAATAACTAATATCAGATTTTTCCTTATGTCTAGGAGGTTGATTCGAGATGATTCAAGAGGTGTTGGAGAGGCACTAAATGAGACAGTTTGCATTTCTAAGAAATGTAGAGGACTAACTGTAAGAGCAAACTAACTGACCCTAAGGTCTTTCAAGTTTCAGAAATACAATGTGTTCACAAGTGGTTTGCTTAATAACATACTTTTTCAGATCATAGGAAAGTATTATCTTAGAATTGATCCTTTAGGAGAAGGCGCAAGATGGCGTCGATCATTTGGTCAGGAGATATACTCTCCACTTCTTGTAGCCTTCACTGAGCAGGTGGGAGAAAAAAAAAATTGAACTTGAAGCATAGTTCGCCATCGGGTAGATCTGTAACTCACAAAAAATGATATATTTTTGCAGGATAGACACGATTGGACAAAGTTACATGTGCCAACCTTTCATGGGATGGACCCCTCCTACAATTTGCCTGAAAATGTTGCAATAATAACCCTCCAGGTTTATATCTTTCATCCTTTTTAATTAACTACTACTTATTTGATCCTTTTGTCCTGAGTTGTTGGAGAAGAGATAGGAATGTGAAGAACACCAACTGTTGAGAAAATGTATCTACTACCTTAATGGAGTCAAACTCAACACTCTAATTGAAATTGTTATCACAAATAGTTTGATCTTTTACTTGTTATGGTTATTCTCTTTCCAAGTTAATTTTTGTTCCTTTTGTTAAACTCTGCAGGAACTGGAAGATGGAAAAGCTCTTCTTCGTTTGGCACACCTATACGAGGTTTCTGGTTTCTTTCTTTTTCTTGCTTGTTTAGTATCATCCACTTGGAGTTTTCCTACTTTAAAATGTTAATCAAGGCCTTGTCTCTTAGGTAAGCTCGCTTAGAAATTCTGATTTTGTTTTATTTGTTACAAATGCAAGGTTGGAGAAGACAAGGATCTTTCAGTTATGGCAAGTGTAGAACTGAAAAAAGTTTTCCCAAATAAGAAGGTAAAAGCAACAGTTGCTTGCATGACATTGTTATTGTTGAGTGTTCAATTATATTTTATTTAGGGTCCTTTTTTTGCATGATTTTTTTCAGATAAAAAAGATAACAGAAACGAGTTTATCTGCTAACCAAGAAAGAACAGAAATGGAAAGGAAGAGACTAGTATGGAAAGTAGAAGGGTCTTCTGAAAAAGAAGAACCCAAGGTGTTGAGGGGAGGACCTATTGATCCAGCAAACTTTGTGGTGAAACTTGCTCCAATGGAAATCCGCACCTTTGTCATTGACTTCAGGTACTAATGAAAGGTGGCGCAGTGAGAGCGAGAAGGTGAGATCGTGAGAGAGTGAAAGCTGACAATGACAAAATAAGAGTTTAGGACCGGACTGAACTGGACTGGACCGGAACCAGTTTTTTATTTTTTATTCTAAAGTCTAAACCCTAAAAATAATTATGGAATGCAATTTTTTTTTCCAGATTTATTGAGTGCACTTACTCTCATTTCTTTCATAATTTTTTTATTTTTTATTTTTGTGTTTGGTTGCCCAGAAATTATAAGAAAACTCTAGTCACTGACTCATGCGATGCGTGATAATATATAATTATTTTAAGATGTGGTGTAATATATAATTGTTGAGGACCAAAATTTCACAAGAAAGCCCATTCCATGAAAAGTAATGCAAGACCATGGGTCTCAACAAAAAAAGGCATAATTCATGAAGTTAAGAAGGATCATGAAGGCCCTGTTAGAATAATGTGGCCCAACATAATATGTATGATGCCTCTATTATTAACAAATAAATATTCAGTCTCTTGTGAAATTATGCAATATTTTTATGATGTAAGATATTGATATATTGAAATAGGTCTACTTGATTTAGTAGACTAAGATTATGAATGCATTCATTGTAGTCCTTGACTTGACCATATCCATCATGATGTAGCCTATTCTGATAGGTACATTGTTGGACCATGATGGAAGGGAGGTGCAAGTTAAAATTGCTCAGACTATGGAAGACAATAAGGGCTAGTCTTTCGATGGTTAGTGCATAATAATCTCGGAAGTCCTTCCATAATGAGATTCATGCACGTTGAGTGTTGGCTTTAATAAATCTATCGTGTCAATACCAGTAACTTGAACTCCTATTAAAGATGTTGTTATTATAGTAGTTCTGGATATAAACGATAGATGAATCCATGTATTAGCATGGAGTTACAAAAGTAATAACACATGAATAAACTTCTTCATTAATGAATCTAATTAATAAAGTTGTTTATTAACAAATGTAACATTTCTGTTACATGAAGTGTTATTACGATAGGAAGGATTTTATGGCTGGTCATGTCCTTTCTGAATATTATAAATATTGTCAAGGCCACACTTGCAAGGGGGTGTGAAAGAGAAAATAAAGCTCTTATTAATCCTGACCAGCTGGGGAGAGCATCCTGATTGCTTGTGAGGTCCTTGAATAACATAATCTAGTATGTAAATTTCTCACATCTTATTGTTGATTTTATTACATATGCACATGATATAATTGTTAATTAATAGATGTATTATATTTGTTTCTCTTGAATTATTACTTTTTAAGTATAATTCCAACAGGCCCAAAGTCCCAAAAAGAAGGGAAAAAAAAAAAGAAATAATAATAATAATAAAGGAAAAAGAAGAGGATCTCGGTTAGGTCAAAGGACATGCAACAATGTTCCCGGTCAGAGGATATGTAGCAAGAAGAGCATCAAGGCCCTAGGACCTTGATGTGTCTTTTTGAAGCTTTGAGAAGAGGACCTTGGCTAACACATGGGAAAACCAAGATGTATGAAAAAAGCTATTAAAAATCTAGCAAAAAACCAGGTATTATCTTTGTAACGCATGGTCCAAGTCCGTGGGATCCCGAGTGGATAGTAAGAGAGAAATGGTTTGATCGGTAGGGGAGTGATTTCTGGTGAAAGGAGGATCCCGAGGGTTTCCCTTGGTTCATATATTTGCTTGGAATGCATGAACTAATGAAAAAACTCAGTTCCCCCATGTGCATGACACCTCCCCACAATTTCCTCTCAATTGTCATTTTCAACTAAAGCTGTCATCAAGTATATTGAGCAGCTCACCCACTCTTTTGACTTTCCAAGAAGGAATCTTTCATTTATAGCTAAAGTCAAATGCCCCTTTTGAGTTATAATTGCCTAAATAAGCTAAATCTTTGCCCAATGCACCTTTTCAAGTTCCAGAGGACATGGTTTTACCCAGCAGACCTGGGACGTCCTCGCCCAGGGTACCAGACCATGTCCACTATAAAAGAAACACTAAGGCGTAGCAGAAAAGGGGAGGGGAGAAAAATGGGGATTCAAGGGAAGAGTTTAGAGATTCAAAACATATATTCTTAAAGCTTTAAAAGCCTAGCAAAGGAAGGGAAAGAAAAAAAGGGACAAAACAAGAGAGAGCCAAGGAGTGGGAATTCATCCCATATCCTTGAGATTATTCAAAATATCACTTAACCTCCAAATAAACATATGCCAAAATATGCACACATCAGATATCACTCTCTTCCACAAAATCCTTATCACCTAACTATCTTGGAAGGTAATGCCCAAGCAAAGCCACTTGGACTTGAGTTCCAAATCCCACAAGTCTTGTGCAAAAGCACTAAGTCTGTGAGAATTGAGGCCAGGATCCTCGTGGTTGATTCATTCTCATGGAGTTTATTTACATATATGTATATGTATTAAAATGTATATCCCAATCTAAGAAACTAACAATTATTTGAAGATATGTGTATTGTATAGTGTGTTCTCATGCAGGACCTATAGAGGTAAAGGGAAATGACAAAACTCCATTGCATAATAAGCATGGAGAAAGATCGTATAGTTCAGAGAATCAGCATTTTGGGATTACAGGCCTAGTACGTCCATGGTACCACAACAGTACGTCTGGGATACCATGACAGTACGCCCGGGGTACCAAGTGAAGGAACTTTTTTAAATGTTTACACAATAAAAGATAAGTCTTAAATATTCTATTTCAATCTCTTTCTCATTGTGAATATTATGAGTAATTATTTTACTTGTTTCGTAGGAGTAAAGGGTCATTTTATGACACTAAAACACTTATAATGATATTTTATTACTTAGGAGGAATCACATTTTTGCCTTGAGGAGTTTTATGTGACTTGCGCACAACTTGGTTTGTAATCAGCCCCATTTAGTTGCGGTGAACCAAACCCAGTCTACCAAACAACAAGTAAAGGGCCCAGGATCCTTGTTTCTACTTGGGCCTGGGTACTGTCCAAAAAAGGACCCTCACAATAATTTATTTTGTAACTTTTATTGTAGATTATTTGTTCTCTCTATGGTCAATATTCTTCTATATATATATATATATGTATATATATATATATTTATACAAGATAGAATTCTACTCTATCCTAATTTAAGTGTATATGTGTGTGAAACTTCATTCTAGAGACTTGAACCCCAGCCCTTACCCCCCACCCCCCACACCCCACACCCCACACCCCACACCCCACATCCCACAAGCATTTATACTTGTGGAGTGACCATCGCACCAAGGATGTGCGGTGGTAATATTCTTCTCATTAACTATTGTTATTATGCATTATATTTTTCTAATATTTTTTGGTAGAGCTAAAATTTTTAATTTTTAGATTTATTATGAAAATTTCTCATTTTCTTAAAGAGATTATCATGATAATCAAAGTTTATTACATAATTATAATTAATATTACTCAAATAATTGATATGCACATTCAAATACATAGTCATGTAGATTGTGTTTTGATATGAACTCAAATTCCCACTTTCAAACTAATGAAGGATTAACTCAAAAAAAATCAAACCAAAACTATAAGAGGAAGAGAGAGAGGACTTGTGATGGGAAACTCAAAAAAGACAACACCAAAACTAATCACTCTAAAGTATAGATATTAAAAATATAAATATTCATCAACTTAAAGTAGAGTTGCAAAAAAGAATTAAAAATCTAGAGAAAGAGATAGAAGAATCACATTTTTTTAAAGAGAGAATAGCAAATTTATAGAATAAAATATAATAAGAAGAATATTCAAGATAAAAAGTATAGTTGTAAACATTGAGAATTTTCTAAATCATACTATGTGTGAGAGTGCTTTTTTCTTTAGCACACAGGCCCAAGGATCCTGGGCCATATAGTTGTGTTTTGGTGGACTGGGCTTGGTTCACCGCAGCTAAATGGGGGCTGATTACAAACCAAGTTGTGCGTAAGTTACATAAATCTCCTCAAGGCAAAAATGCGATTCCTCCCCGGGCGTACTGTCGTGGGATCCCGGGACGTGCTGTCGTGGGATCCCGGGGCGTATTAGGCCTGTAAGAACCCAGAATCTCTGGTTCTGTACGCTATACAATCTTTTTCCATGCTTGTTATGCAATGAAGTTTTGTCCTTTCCTTTTACCTCTATAGGTCCTACACAAGAATAACTATACAATGCACATATCTTCAAATAATTGTTAGTTTCTTAGATTAGGATATATATATATATATATATTAATATATATACATATATGTAAATGAATTTCATAAGAATGATTCAGCCACGAGGATCCTGGCCCCAATTCTCACAGACTTATGCTTTTGCACAAAACTTGTGGGATTTGGAACTCAAGTCTGAGTGGCTTTGCTTGGGCAGGGACTCAGCTTTACAAGCAAGAATATATATGTATTGAGCAGCAAGAAGCAGTAAAGAAATATGCAAAGTAATTGTTAGAAATTCTCAAATCAATATGAGATATTTCATTATTTTTCTTGATTGTGGATTACAAATGTGCTCACTAAGACGTGATACAAGGTTCAAATAAGCTCAAAAATTACAGACTTTGATGGCTATTCAAGCCTCTAAGACTTGCAAAGTTTGAATCATTTTGAATCCAAGTATGTGCTATAGCGGCTGTTTCTGGGATACCGGGAGACATTCCTCTGTTTTTCTTAAATTTTACAGAGTTCTAATGACTCCGTTATGATATTCTTCTTACTGAAAATCCTCCCCTTTTATAATGGAGTTTTTGGTCCTCCCGGGGAACCGTTGGTTCCCTTGTTTTACCCTTTTGCAAATAGAGCACGTCCTGTATCCATCATCTTGGTAAGTCTCATTTCCGTTTTTTCTCATTCTTTCCTTCTTTCAGCTCTGATTCTTTTGAAAGTTCCTGGTTGGCCATCTTCTTTAGGATGTGCTGAGGTATGCCCTTCTTGGCATCCCCGTTTCTGGCGTTTTCCACTTTTCCCTTTTCTTTCCCATCCGGGCGGAATCCTGCTTTGCCATTTTGAAAGCCACTTGTTATCATTCTTTCTTCTATGCTTCTCCGTTTTGGTTCCTCGAGGCTTTTTCTGTTTGTGCCATGAGAGGTCACTGGGTTCTACTGGCGTTTGTGTTCTTTTTCTGCTTTTGTTTCTTGTTTCCTTCTTCTGTCTTTTTCTATCGAGTTGTCCTAGTCTTCCTTTGTCTTTGTGCCTGAAGGGATCTGTGCCTCTTGAAGGTTCCTGAGGATCCTTGCTTCTTATCCCTTGCCGTGATCCTCTTTTTTGGATGCTTCTTTGTCTGGGCTTCAGGATCCCCTGGGCTTTTTTATTCCTTCATGGGTTTCCTGCATCTGTTACTTTGGACTTAGCTTGATTTTTCCTTTTGGGCTTGACTTATCCTTTTGGGCTTGACTTATTCTTTTGGGCTTCCTTCACTATGATCCTTTTTAGACCTCAACATTTAGCCCCCCGAGCTCGTGGGTTGCCTGAAGCCCACGCGTGAGTGATTTAGATTTTCTAAGATTTTCGTAGGATCCCCTTCTCCAACTTCTACTGGGTTCCCTTCCTTTTTACTTGGGATCCCGGCCATTTTCTGCTGCTTTTGGTCACCTCCTTTTTGCGTGTCGTGTTCCCTTATAATCATTATTTTTTTGCAGTTTCCTCGTGGCAATTGAGTATTTGAGGTAAAACTCCTCTACCCACTTTTCTCGTTTCCCGTTACTTCTCATTAATAACCGCTGATTAATCCCTTCTTCAAATTAAATTTTTTGGCAACTGGCGCGTCTTTCCATAATCTGTCTTCCCCAACTGCTATTTGTGCCTTTATTGTAGCCGTTTCATCTTATCACTTTGCTTCTCTGAGTTTTTCATTCTTTGAGTTTCTCTTTCTTTTTCTCTGTTACTCCGGTCTTCCCCTTTTTCGCACTTTCAATCTCCTTTCTTCTCATTGTACGTGTTGTTCCAATGGCTTCTTCTTCTTCCCGAAAGAGGAGAGAGCGTACCCCCAGTTCTTCTGAGGGTGAAGGTTCTTCTGGTTCTGCTCCGAGCGATTCTCGCGAGATTACCGAACGTCCGGCCTTCCCTTTACGGGATCCTTGGTATTCTCTCAGTTCATTTTTCCCTCATGTATCTCATGGTGAGGCTCCTCCATCTCCTCACGCTTGGATGTTTTCTGGCCAAGCGGGTTTCGCTGGTTCCGCCCAGGTTCCTAACCCTAGAGAGATTTTTGATCTTCAGATTAGACAAGGAATTCGAGAGGCGGTTCCTATCTTCTTTGATTTTGTTTCGGGAAAGATTCAGAGCTGGCCTATATGGGTAGACAAGGAACTGTCTGATGCTGAGTTTGTGGGTCGCTTGGAGCGCGCCGGTATCCTAAAGGCAGTGGCTATTTCCAGAAACCTTGAGGGCTTCAGAGACGCCAAAGGGCTCAGGCATCTGGTACATCGTTGGTGCCCTTCCCTTTATACTTTTTTCTTTTCTGCTGGTGAATTGACGATCACCTTGGAAGATGTGGTTAATAACTTCCTCCTCCCAGTGTTTGGTGACGAGAGCCCCTTTGATATCAACCTTTCTAGGGAGGATCTCGTGGTGGAAGATAAATTGTTTGGTCATTTTGGTGGTCGTGCTGCCTCTTCTGGTGGTAAGCCGGCTAGAATGGGGAGATGGGTGATGACCCTCTCTCGTGAGAAAGATAAGGAAGTGAGGTGGGCCGGTTTTCTGGCTTTTTGGCTTAGCAAATTTTTGTTTAGTGAGTTTCTTGGGTATGGAGTTAAGTCTTCCTTTTTTCCGTTGGCAATCAAGTTGGCTCGAGGTACCCAGTATCCTTTGGCCCCTCTGTTTTTGGGTCATGTTTACTCTCAATTGGACCGGCTTCATGGAGATGAGACTGAGGGTGATTCTTGTTATGTGATTACTTCATCTCTTCATTGTGCTATCCTTCAGATTTTCATGTAGACCGTTCTGCAGCTACTTTGGCCAAGTGCAGAAATTTGAAATTTGTGAAGGACAAATTCCAAGGATCCCCCGACATAGTGAAGGGTCTTTGTGGCAATTCTACTGATGCCTTTCCCATTATCTTTCGTTGGATTAGCTTGAAAGGTGGTGGCCTCAATCTTGTGGAATTATTCAACCAAGCAGGGAACTTACATTGGAGATCCCCTTGTGAGTTTGGCCCTGGCTTTACGTGTGATTCTGTATTGTCTTCTTTTTTATCTTCTACAGGTAATACCTTTGACTTGCGCCGTGGTGATGAGGGCAGTCTGGCTTATCTTGCCTGCATTAGCCCCTCCTGACTTCCTGTGCCTTCTTCAAGTGGCCCAAAATATACTCATTATTCAGCACACCAGGTGCTCCGACAATTTGGTTTTGACCAGGACATTTCTCCAGTCTTTAAGGACGTGGTGCCATTCCTTCCTTCTTTGGATCCTTTCTTGAGGCTGCAGGCCTTTTCTTATTGGTCACGGAGGAGCCCCCAATTTGCAGTGCCTAACTCCCAGAGAGGAGTCTTTGCTTCTAGTGGCTATACCAGTTTTTGGAGAAGAGTACAAAAGTCTTTTATTGACTATGTTGGCTCTGGTACAGTTCGGGAAGCCCCGAATCTTAGCATTGTTTCTGCTCCGACATCCAATAGGCATTTATCCCTTCCTACTGCTGGGATTGTTTCTGCTGCTGCAAGCAGCAAGACTGGGTTTACAGAGTGGCATGCCTTTAAGGGAGGTTGGGTGACTTATGGACAGGATTTTCCTGAGACTTGGCTGGGTTATAGTCTCATCATTGGCGCTTCCTCTGGAGTGCCCATCAAGAAAGGTGCAGTGGAGACGATAAGTGCTGCCACTCCTCCGAGTAAAGGTAAGGATGTCAGGCCGAAGAAAATGAAAGTTGTTGATGTTGATGAAAGTACAAGGGGTGTGGAGATAGGTTCTGAGACAAAAAGAAGAAAAACCGGGAAATCTCAAACACACTTGGCATCTCAGGAAGGCAAGGATGTCAGGGAACCTTTGGCTTCAAGGACCCGGAAGAAGACCAAGGTAGAGTCTTCTTTTTCCCAGGTTCCTGTGACTACTTCAGTCCATGGTTCTTTAGGATCCTCTGGTTTTGTATCCCAGCCTCCTTTAGGACCCTCTGGGCGTACTCGTAGTAAGCAAAAGACTTCCAGAGAATCTGTAGAGAGAGAGAGAAGGGCAAGACTTCTTTCCTTCTTCTCTCTTTTTCATTTGTTCACGTTGTTGCACTTATTTCTATTTTGCTGACGAGTGGTGGTTTCCTTTGCAGTCCAAGCGCAAGTCTGATCATAAGAAGGGTAAAAGTCAATCTTCTGGTGACGACGTGGTACGTGTGTTCCCCCCCCCCTTTTTTTTTTGTTCTGACATTGTGTTGTTAGCATTTCCCCATTTTTTACTTGGCACTGCCTTTTCTTCTTCTTCCTTTAGGTGGAGGTATCCCCTCCTATGACTGGCAAGGCTCTGGGAGAGGAAATTGTCACAGCTCTTTCTGTTGTTTTTCCTTCTGTGGGGGAGGAGCCCCCTACTGGTGGTCTGGCTGGGGAAACCGGGCAACCGATGCAAGGTTCCTAGGATTCTCAGGATCCCAAAGCCTCTAGGATCCCTTCATCTCAAAGTTCCCGTCTTGAACGCACTCCTAGTCCTATCAGGACTGTGTTTCTTTAAACCTTGTCAGATAAAGGCGCTTTGGGAGACACTCTTTTATCTAAACAAACAGGTAAGCCTTGTTTCCTTGAAATAGCGTTAGATCTCTATTTTCTTTTCCAGTTTTTTTTTTTTTTTTTTTTTTTTTTTTTTTTTTTTTTTTGAGTTCCTCCTTTTCCTTCTCCTTTTAGGTCAAACCAGTGAGAAATCCGCTCCCAGTGTTGCCTCTTCTTTAGAATCAGAAAGCTCAGAAGGTGAGTGCGAGCTGCCCCCATTGTGTTTCCTTTTCCTTTATTTCCTTCCCTTCGCCCTTCTTTTTTTTTTTTATTTTTTATTTTTTTATTTATTTTTATTTTTATTTTTATGGCGAAGCCCCCTGCATCTATTCCTTCCTTTAGCCACTTTGCCATTGGTTCTTCACCATTTCTTCAACTTGCCTTATGTTCTTTCCCAGAATCCTCGAGGAAGTCAGGGGATCAAGAAGAGGAGGCTTTACCCCAAGAAGCCGGCACTGGTTTGTCCTTCTTTCTCCCCTTTTCTCTTTTTTTTTTTTTTAGAATAAATCTGTTCTTCCTTTTTCTTTTTTCTTTTTTGAATATCGATACAGGCTTTGCAGATTCTGAGCCTGTTATCCCTGAAGGAATTGTGAGACCCGTTCAAGTTGCTGACCTTCATCCAGAGCGAAAGGCTGCAAGTCCTCCTGTCTCTACAAGTGGTGACACAGTGATGGGGGACGCCTCGAAAGTGGCTGCCTCAGATCTTGATTCAAGGCTTTCCTCCTTCCTGGCTCGCTTTGATCTCTTGGAATTTAACAGTCTTCCTGCCAGTCATTTCCATGTTTTTGGGTCTTCTTATGGCAATTTCCTGCGCTTCTCTGTTCCTGTTGAAGGCCTGCCGCTGTTAGAGAGTCTGCTCAAGAGTCATGGGGATTTCACCAGTGGCTTCAGGGGAGGCGTTTTTCTGGGCAATATTTTGATAGAGTTGCTATGTGCTGTGCTGGTTTCCCTGAGGAATTCTTCTGTAGATTTTTTGTCTGAAGAAAAACTTCTGGAGTGGAGAGGGGTGGTCCAAGACCTTCTGGAGGCCAAGTTCAATTTGTCTTTTTTGTTGGATCACTTGCGTCTATTGGCCCATATGCTGTTTCAGAGGCAATCATCCAAGAGTATAGACATCGAGATAGCTGCTGCTGAGGAAGCTTTGGCTCATGCTCACAAGGTTCTACAAGACTTGAAGGTCAAGCGGCAGAGGATCCTTTCTGCTTTGACTGTGCCTGTTATTCCTCCGGATGCCTCCCTGTTGGCTGGCCTCATTCCTTAGCTTATTTTAGATTTACATAAACAATTTGGGGTTGTATAAGTTTTTTTTTTGAACATTGCTCTACTCTTTGTTTCTTTTTTTTCTGTGTTTCAAAAAACTGCTTCTCATTTCTTAGTATGTGAATCTGCCTTTCTTTTCGATATATTGCCTTTTCTTTCCTATGACTTTTTTCTTTTCTTTCCTGAGTCCTGGACTATGGTTTCCACAGGCTTCACTGTAAGTTCTGGTCCAGGTACCCGGTAATCTATTATGCAAGTACTGAACTGGGTACACTAGTATCCTTTCTTATATATATATTTTTTAGATACGGTCCCAGTTCATGAACTTTGACAGGTTTTTCCCTTTCCCAAGTCCTAGGCCACGCCACTTGGAAATTTTTTTTTTTTTTTGATCAAGTCCTGGGATAGGTATATGGAAAATTTGCCCTTTCCCAAGTCCTAGGCCATGCCACTTGGAAAAATTTGTTTTGGTCAAGTCCTGGGCTAGGTACACGGAAAATTTTTCCTTTCCCAAGTCCTAGGCCATGTCACTTGGACAATTTCTTTTTTTTTTATCAAGTCCTGAGCTAGGTACATGGAAAATTTGCACTTTCCCAAATCCTAGGCCATGCTACTTGGAAAATTTCTGTTTTGATCAAGTCCTGGGCTAGGTACATGGAAAATTTGCCTTTTCCCAAGTCCTAGGCCATGTTACTTGGAAAAAATTCTGTTCTGCTCAAGTTCTGGGCTAGGTACATGGAAAATTTGCCTTTTCCCAAGTCCTAGGCCATGCCACTTGGAAAATTTCTGTTTTGCTCAAGTCTTGGGCTAGGTACATGTAAAATTTGCCTTTTCCCAAGTCCTAGGCCATGTCACTTGGAAAATTTGTGTTTTGCTCAAGTCCTGGGCTAGGTACATGGAAAATTTGCCTTTTCCCAAGTCCTAGGCCATGCCACTTGGAAAATTTGTGTTTTGCTCATTGAATTTTTCGTTCTTCAGAAAAAGTTCCTTCATAGCCCCTCGTTTTCAAGTGGGCTCACTGAACTGATTTCTTTTCTTTTCTTTAAAGGGTTGAGGATTTGTTTTCTTCTCCGAAAATCTTCTAAAATATCCTCTCTTAGTTGTGAACAAATCTTTTATGGAAATAATCTTCTTTTATGAGTCATCTAAGGTTGTTCTCACTGGTGGACTGATGGCCAGGAGCTCCACCAAGATGATTCTGTCATGGTGTTTTCTTCAAGTGGGGGATCGTCTTACGGGGATCCTGGAAGAGGATGGCTTCCTTTAGGCATGTTCGTTGAAGGCTGTCTTCACAAACCTCATAGTCTGTTTCTTTACAAGGATCTCTGCCGCTACTACTTTTTCAGAGATCTTCTCCTTTAATAGGTATTTCTCATCTTCGGGGAACTGGGTCAGTGAGTTTGTTACAGCTTAGCTCTTGATAGCTCTGGGGATCCTTCAGACCTATGTTGTATTGAGAAATTAATATTAACCACCGGGCTACTCTTCAAGATTGCAGGAGTTGATTGAGGAGGGCTTTTATTGGATGAGAGCTTGTCACCAATAGGATTTGGTGGGATGAAAAGTAATGATTCAGTTGTTGAGATGCATGACTGCCATACACGCCCTTTCTATGTTGGGATACCTCATTTCAGTGTCCTTCAATGCTTTGTATGCTTGGGATCAAGATCCCAGGTACAACAATAGTGATTTTGCCATGGACTAGTACCCATATAGTAGGCAAATGACTCATGATCTGTTGAAATTTTATGAAAGACATTTGATTGCTCAACTCCCCATATAAAAACATTCTCCTTTTTCAATAATTTGGATAGTCCACTAATGACCAAGGTTGGTCTTGGTGTGAACTTCCTAATGTAAGAAACTCTTTCTAAGAAGCTCTTGAGTTTCCTGATCGTGGTATGCCTCTTCATGGTTGATATTGTTGTTGCCTTAGTTGGATCTATGAGGAGATCGATGTTAGGCAAAGGAAATTTATCCTTTGGACGTGCCTTATTTTATTTGAAGGAGTTCACGCCAATAAATCTTCATATTTTTTCAATAGCTCCACCAGTTGCTCTTTTTTCTGTACTGACTGCTGATTAGGATGGGCCCTGGGTTCCTTGCGTCAGCCCCCAAGTTCACCTCTTCTAGTTTTTCCTTTGGTAGGATTTATGTCTTCCTTTTCATATCTGTACGTTTCTCCAGGATCTTCATAAACAGTATATTAGCCTTCCTCCTTCTTTCTTTTTCTGTCCAAGGGATCCCTCAAACTATGGGCATTGCTTCATTCTTCTAGGATGGGAACCCCTTGGGATCCTGGAAATGGGAAATTTTGACTCATCGTATCCCCAGGTTCCTCCAGGATCTCTTCCTGGGCTATCATGTAAGATGGTGGTCCGAGATCCTCTTGTAGGCTACATTCAGGTCCCGCGTGCCTTCATAAGCAATATTCTGTTTTCCCTACAGGTTTCTTCTTCTTCTGCGATAGGAGCCTCCGGGATCCCAGATATGGGAGCCCCCCGGGATCCTAACAATGAGATATTCTTCAGTTGAAGCCAATTCATCATAAAGTATATTTTCCACAAAATTTACTATGTGCTGGATGAAAGGACTAAGATTGGCAGCGACTTTTATGGGCTTCCCATTCAATCACTCTTTCACGTGCTAATGGTATATTGAGAGAATCAGACAATACTTGTGATGTTGTGGTTGGCCTTTAGAGCTAGTTGTAGGTGTTCTTCAGTGGTCTCTATATCTCCTCCAAATCTTGTTATTTCCATGGGTGAGCCCAATCATTAAGCTGCAAGAGATGATAGATGTACTGTATAGTTGTTGAGTTTTCAATAATGTTGATTTTGCTGCTGACTTGCAATATAGTGTTTCTATTGATTTTCTTCAAAATATATTTAGGTCCACTGCATAATAGGCTTTAGCCCCCAAGACATGAGGCGGTTGTTGAATCATGCTTGATCCACCTTCTCTTGATGCTATTATGGAACTTCTATCCATTTTCCGGATGTCTCCATTTTTTTTTTTACAACCATTTTACTTTGCTGGATTCGTGGAAATACTTCGCCTTTGCTGGAACTAACGATCTTTTAGGCTTTGCTGAAATTGAGGGTGTACTTAGCCTTGTTGGAATTAAGGATCTCCTCAACTTTTTTGGGATCAAGGATCTCCCAGGCTTTACTTTCCTGGAGTTAAGGATCTCTTAGACTTTGTTGGAATTAAGGATGTACTCAACCTTGCTGGAATAAAGGATCTCCTCAGCTTTGTTGGGATCAAGGATCTTCCAGGCTTTACTTTCCTGGAGTTAAGAATTTCTTAGACTTTGCTGGAATTAAGGATGTACTCAGCCTTGCTGGAATAAAGGATCTCCTCAGTTTTGTTGGGATCAAGGATCTCCTCAGCTTTGTTGGGATCAAGGATCTCCTCAGTTTTGTTGCGATCAAGGATCTCCTCAGCTTTGTTGGAACCAAGGATTTCTTAGGTTTTGCTGGGATCAAGGATCTCTCAAGCTTTGCTTTCCTGGAGTCAAGGATCTCTTAGACTTTGCTGGAATTAAGAATGTACTCAGCCTTGCTGGAATAAAGGATCTCCTCAGCTTTGTTGGGATCAAGGATCTCCCAGGCTTTGCTTTCCTAGAGTCAAGGATCTCCTAGACTTTGCTGGAATTAAGGATGTACTCAGCCTTGCTGGAATAAAGGATCTCCTCAGCTTTGTTGGGATCAAGGATCTCCCAGGCTTTGCTTTCCTAGAGTCAAGGATCTCCTAGACTTTGCTAGAATTAAGGATGTACTCAGCCTTGCTGGAATAAAGGATCTCCTCAGCTTTGTTGGGATCAAGGATCTCCCAGGCTTTGCTTTCCTGGAGTCAAGGATCTCCTAGACTTTGCTGGAATTAAGGATGTACTCAGCCTTGCTGGAATAAAGGATCTCCTCAGCTTTGTTGGGATCAAGGATCTCCCAGGCTTTGCTTTCCTAGAGTTAAGGATCTCCTAGACTTTGCTGGAATTAAGGATGTACTCAGCCTTGCTGGAATAAAGGATCTCCTCAGCTTTGTTGGGATCAAGGATCTCCCAGGCTTTGCTTTCCTGGAGTTAAGGATCTCCTAGACTTTGCTGGAATTAAGGATGTACTCAGCCTTGCTGGAATAAAAGATCTCCTCAGATTTGTTGGGACCAAGGATTTCTTAGGCTTTGCTGGGATCAAGGATCTCCAAGGCTTTGCTGGGATCATGGAACTACTCCATTTTGCTAAACCCGTGGGTAGAGCCAAGGAACTTGTCCATTTTGTTAACCTGCGCCATATGATATTATTATCAAGTTGCTGCAAAATTATTTAGCCCCACAACGTGAGGAAATTGCTTTGCTATGTAATTTACATTTCATCAAATCTCTTTGATTCACTTATTTCTCTTTCTTATTTTTCTTTTTAAACAAATGAAACAATATCATGAATTTTTTTAAAAAAGAAAGAATACATTAGCCCCCAAATTTGGGGCCATTTCTCTATTATGTAGCTCATACAATCTTCATTTCATCAATATATTTTATTTGTTCACTTCTCCATTTTTCTTTAAAGCAATGAGACAATATTATGATTGTTTAAATATTACTACATGACCCCCTGTTTTTCTTTTAAAAAGCAGGGCAATGATCTATTATGTTCAAATTGTAAAGTAGAGAAAATAATAACGCATAAAACTTATCTTGTGTTGGGAAATTCCCCAAAATTCCATATAAAGTATCTCGATAGAACGTTCGTTGGAGGAACCCACACTTTTGGGATCTTGATGTTGAATGCACTAAGAGGAACTTTCCTTCCTCTAGGTGTTTCCTAGCTTTGGAGCCATGCTTGCGAAGGGACTACTTTTTCCCTCACCTTTTTCCCCAGTCCCCAGCGGAGTCGCCAAAATGTGAGAGTGCTTTTTTCTTTAGCACACAGGCCCAAGGATCTTGGGCCAAATAGTTGTGTTTTGGTGGACTGGGCTTGGTTCACCGCAGCTAAATGGGGGCTGATTACGAACCAAGTTGTGCGCAAGTCACATAAATCTCCTCAAGGCAAAAATGCGATTCCTCCCCGGGCGTATTGTCGTGGGATCCCGGGACGTACTGTCGTGGGATCCCAGGGCGTATTAGGCCTGTAAGAACCCAGAATCTCTGGTTCTGTGCACTATACAATCTTTCTCCATGCTTGTTATGCAATGAAGTTTTGTCCTTTCCTTTTACCTCTATAGGTCCTACACAAGAACAACTATACAATGCACATATCTTCAAATAATTGTTAGTTTCTTAGATTAGGATATATATATATATATATATATATATTAATACATATACATATATGTAAATGAATTTCATAAGAATGATTCAGCCACGAGGATCCTGGCCCCAATTCTCACAGACTTATGCTTTTGCACAAGACTTGTGGGATTTGGAACTCAAGTTTGAGTGGCTTTTCTTGGGCAGGGACTCAGCTTTACAAGCAAGAATATATATGTATTGAGCAGCAAGAAGCAGTAAAGAAATATGCAAAGTAATTGTTAGAAATTCTCAAATCAATATGAGATATTTCATTATTTTTCTTGATTGTGGATTACAAATGTGCTCACTAAGACGTGATACAAGGTTCAAATAAGCTCAAAAATTACAGACTTTGATGGCTATTCAAGCCTCTAAAACTTGCAAAGTTTGAATCTTTTTGAATCCAAGTATGTGCTATAGTGGCTGTTTCTGGGATACCGGGAGACATTCCTCTGTTTTTCTTAAATTTTACAGAGTTCTAATGACTCCGTTATGATATTCTTCTTACTGAAAATCCTCCCCTTTTATAATGAAGTTTTGGTCCTCCCGGGGAACCGTTGGTTCCCCTGTTTTACCCTTTTGCAAACAGAGCACGTCCTGTATCCATCATCTTGGTAAGTCCCATTTCCGTTTTTTCTCATTCTTTCCTTCTTTTAGCTCTGATTCTTTTGAAAGTTCCTAGTTGGCCATCTTCTTTGGGATGTGCTGAGTTATGCCTTTCTCGGCATCCCCGTTTCTGGCGTTTTCCAATTTTCCCTTTTCATTCCCATCCGGGCGGAATCCTGCTTTGCCATTTTGAAAGCCACTTGTTATCATTCTTTCTTCTATGCTTCTCCGTTTTGGTTCCTTGAGGCTTTTTCTGTCTGTGCCATGAGAGGTCGGTGGGTTCTACTGGCGTTTGTGTTCTTTTTCTGCTTTTGTTTCTTGTTTCCTTTTTCTGTCTTTTTCTATCGAGCTATCCTAGTCTTCCTTTGTCTTTGTACTTGAAGGGATCTGCGCCTTTTGAAGGTTCCTGAGGATCCTTGCTTCTTATCCCTTGCCGTGATCCTCTTTTTTGGATGCTTCTTTGTCTGGGCTTTAGGATCCCCTGGGCTTTTTTATTCCTTCATGGGTTTCCTGCATCTGTTACTTTGGGCTTAGCTTGATTTTTCCTTTGGGCTTGACTTATCCTTTTGGGCTTGACTTATTCTTTTGGGCTTCCTTCACTATGATCCTTTTTAGACCTCAACACTATGTAATAGAATAACATTATATTATTATCTACTATATTTATAATAGAATGGGATCACATTTAACGATCAAAGAAAAAAACGATAATAGGTTTATTGATTTTTAGTTTATACTCACCAAAAAACCATATTCCTCCATTGTATTCATATCTTTATATTAATGTAGTATTCAAGGCCAGGTTGAAGGGCTTAGTTTTGCTCTCGCTTAAAGAACCATACACTGTTTCAAAAACCAGACCGGTTGGTTAACTAGTTGAACTAGGAACCGAGCATGGAACTGGTTTGGTAAAAACTGGAAAAATCGGCAAAAATTGGTAAAAACTGATCAAGAACCAGGAAAAACCAAGAACCGGTCCCTTTTTCGATACTTTGATTGGTTCAGTTTTAAAATCATGGAACCATATGTCATTTTCATCAACTTTAAGAGATAGAGATAATAAAGATAACAATCTATATCTATCTAAAAGTTAAAGCGTAGTATTTAGCTGTGAGGCGCCACTGTCTCTCGGGGTTTGTAAGGGAGAGTATGGTTGTGAGGGCGGCAACAGAGCTGCCTCTAATGACGGTGAGAGTTGTGCCATCGAAGGTGGGGGCGGTGGCAGAGGAAAGAGGAGGGATGGCGAATGTGGTGATGGGTCTAATTGTAGTAGTTGTAGTGAGATTTGGAGGGGCTTTTGGAGAGAATGTTGGTGGGTTTGGGTGGTGGGTGTGGAAGCCAAGTAGGGAGGAGAGTGAAGCTGAAAAGGCCATTGTTTATGGGGTTCTCGAAGTTGGAGACAGAGACACAATAAGAGTCTGAAATTTTAGTAGTTGATAACTTTATCCTAGATAAGATTGAACTACGGCCTACATGGCTACTTTCAACGATTCTCGTGGGTACCACTCTTGTTCTCTCATATTTTTGTCTTTTGCCGTTCTTTTTCTTATAATTAAAAAAAAAAAAAAAAGAGTTTCAACTTATTGCGTCATCTCCTGATGATAATTCTTTATCATTAGACTAAGTCACCAATCGGTTTTTGGTTTAGATGGGAATTGAACATCAAATTTCTTATTCAACTATCAGAGATTTTACGAATTGAGCTAATTGAAACCTATTTTGTCATGTTCTAATTGTTCAAAGAGCCGTGCTATTTGCAAAAAAAAAAAAAAAAAAAAAGGTAAATTTTTACTTGTTTCATTTGTGTGTCTCTAAATTTTCTCATTTTGAAAACATGGCTTCAATGGATTTAAAGGACGCGTCATCACGGTAATAAATGAAAAATAGTCTGGCCAAAATATGGGACACAACTTCTCTATATAAAAAGATGTTTGGTTGTTTAAATTCAATCTTCTTATAGTATTAAAGTATGAAAGTGAAATTAACTGTGAAGGAAATTAGTAGACTCTATATATGGATGCATAGATATGAGTTAGGTACACTTTAATCTCAAATAAGAAAGTGTAATCAATTGTTAGGAAATTGGTAGATAACTATATGGATCATGGATGCATATATAGGACTTAGGTACAGTTTCTCACTACGATATTAATTATGTAACAAAAACAATGTTGTAATTTTTAAATAGAATTAAATTTAATGGCAATCTTATAATTGAATTTAATTATTGTCGTGGATGATCTGTGGAAGGGTTAAAAAAAAAAAAAAAAAGTTAGCCCAAACGCGCCTAAGGTTCTTTAAAATGTGATGAGATGAGGAGAGTCAAGCCCAAAATTCTATTACTTGGTGAGTAGAGGCTAGCTAATGGTGTAACACAAGGACAAATCCAAAGGAGCTAGACAACAAAAGGTATGAGAATATGCATAGTACATTAAACCTGAATCGTTTTGCAGAGTAGAAATGAAATCTATCATGCTGCCACGTTCACCCTAAGACCTCAGTATGCTACTACTCTTAAGTTGCTAAGAGAACTTTTCTGAAGTAATGTTTTTCAAGGAGCAATGAATGGTTTTGTTAGATATGATGAAGGCCTTTATAGCAGGTTTAGGGTGTTCCTAAGGATTGGTTTTTGAATAAGAAGTTAAACTTTTGACCTCCATGTTGTTAAACAAGTGGTAAGCTTTAAATTTGTTTTAGCTCTGGTAAATAAATGAGCTGTTTTAGTCATGGCTAAGGACATACATTTACTAAACTTGATTGGCTACATTTTTTTAGCTAATTTGGCCCATATGGAAGCTGCTTAATGTGGAAGGATTCGTTAAAAAGTAGTCAATGAAACTGACATAATGTTTTTTTTTTGGGCTAAAAAGGGTTAACTGCAACTTCAACAACATAGACAGTAACTACATGACTCCTGTTAGAGATATATTAGCCCATTAGCATAAGCCTAAACCTAATTCTACTTTGTGTGCAAGCCAAGTCTCCTACTTGTACTAGAAGTCTATTAGTCAAGGGTTTAGTCTACTATATATACACATATTATGATTTATTGTAACACAGGATTTATGCTACACTATAATATATTATTGATGTAGCCCTTTAGGGTTTCCTCCATGGATGTAAGCCGTTAGGCTGAACCACGTAACCCTCGTGTGTTACTGTGTTTTATACTTTAATGCTTTCACTTCCGCATCTATACTAGCATATTCAACATGGTGTATCAATGCTAATATTTAACAACTCCATTTGGGTGAAAGTGGCTCGCATGCTTGTTTCATGGATCCTCAGATTTTGCAAGTGGTCCTTGCCCACTTAGCACCATTGGCCACTTGCAAAATTCATATTCAGGGTCCATGAAAAAGCCTAAACAGAGCCAATTGTACCTCTCAAACCATACTCTCTTAAATTCCCATTAAGGTTGTATGGGCTTGGGCCATGCATAAAAGAATAAAATTTATTGCAAAATGTGTATAATGTGCCCAAAAATAATTGAGCCATTCTTTGAGTCTGAGAATCCTTTTTTTTTTTTTTTTTGGAGAAAAAATGATATCTTATTAAACTTTTCCGTGTATTGCACTTTTTGCTAACTAGTTGTGTCAAAGTTTAGATAAAAGCACTGATAAGAACAAGAAGAAGAAGACAGATGCAAGCATTGACGAGAAGGGTGTTTGAAGGATCAGCTCAGGCAGAGAGGCAGAGCAATGAAACAGGGCATTGGAAGAATTTACATGAGACTTGCTAAATGACTGAGATGACTGAGTTCTGGTATACGACTTGTAGTTTAGCTTAAGTTAATGAGCAGATGTATATATGGACATGTGTACTACTAGAATTGGTTGGATAGGTAGTTTAGAATGGACCGTATAATGTGGAGTTGGTTAGTTTTAGCAGTTGAGCTCTCCTATGTGAATTGCAGTATATATATACATTGTACAGTTAGTTTTTGGATCGGTTAATACAATTATAGAGTTTTCACTCTTCAATCTTTTCTCTCTAGCTTTTACTCTCTCTTCCCTAGCTCTTTGTTTTTCTTATAAGTTGGCTAATAATAATATGGAGCTGTAAGTTGTGATTTAGAAGAAGAGCAAACTTTTCATGGACTACACTGTCAACTAATTGTATATAACTTTTCATGGACTACAATGACAATGCCCCTCATCATCATGAGACTCAAAACTGTACGAGTGTGAGAGATTGCGCCCCCGGCCCGTTTTTATAGGAGATAGGGCCAAACCCACGTGAATGGGTGGAGTCGTGTTATTGTCTCTCAAAATGGAGGTTCGACTAGATATATTTTTCTTTTTAGATTAAGGGTTTTACAATGGAGTCGTCACTTATTTAATTATTGGAATAAATAAGAAAACCAAAAATTGAAAAATTCCTCATTTTATTAATCTGTAATTGAATTTACATTGATCATAGGAAAATTACATGGCTTTGGTCTTAGATACAATCTAAGATAAAATACATGGCTTTGTTTCCTAGTTACACTCTAAAAATTGAAAGTTACATGGATAAGCATTTGATCTACTAACCCTTGATCTAAGCTCGGAGGCTATGTTACAAGGTAGGAAGGTGTTAGGCACCCACCTTGCCCGGTGAAACCAGTCTTCTAGACTATGGTGACCAACATTTATATCATATCATTCAATATGTTATTAATCAATTTGCATGTTGAATTTAAAGTGTGTGCATGTGATAAACCCTAATTCAATTTATTAAGCATTTCATTTGGATTGACAAATAAATTCTAATGAATGTATGTGTATGGTGATATCCTAGATTCAAAGATTTGAAAGAATTATGAAACAAACATCTTTTACATATTTTTCATGTGGATTTAGGATTAAATCTAGTGATATGCATGAAGATGTGATGAACAACCAAGAACATGTGAAGAACACATAAGAACAATTAAGAACATTCAAACATATTCAAGGGAATTATCATGCTTTAATCTTAAATTCTCATCATGGCAACATAAACAAATAGTTAGGGAAGGAGATTATACTTTCATGCAAGATTCATATGGTGGAGGAGGGGACTCTTGATGGAGGTCCTAAGGGTGGAGGAAAATAAGAGTTAGGAGAGGAAGAGTAAGTCTTACTCAATACCTTGAGTCTTAGGAAGACCAAGATATGATAAGACTACTCAACTTCACTAGAACTCAAGAGAAGAGAAGATAGGGGTTTTTTTTGTGTGTCTTGGAATGAAGGAGAGGGGAGTTTATATAGTAGTGGTGGAGGAAATATGAATGAAAGGCCATTTAATGAAGGCTGACAAGGAATCATGAACCTAGACCTCATTTTAGCCTTTGGGGAAATTTGGTGCATTAAATGTGGAGATTGATGAGAGTGAAGAACAAGTAAAGTTCGGTTTTCCCGTAGCTGCTGTCACAGCTTGTAGAGCCAACTTTGAAAAATCATATCTGCCTCAATTCTGATCGGAATTGTCTCATTCTTGTGCTCAAATTGAAGCCCCGGATGTCTAGTTTTTGGGAAAATTAACCTTATTCATAGATTCAAAATATTCTGAAAGATATCGATGAAATGGTGAGCAGAGGTTATTTGTTAGAAAATGGTTTTAGCACAATTAACATTAATAGGTCCCAAATTAGCTCCCAATTAACATTAAATGGCTCCAATCACTCCCATTTCAGACTTAATTGGTTTCAAATTTACTCTAATTAAAAGATAATTGCACAAATTACTCATTGAATAATTAATATTTAATAGTTAATTAGGTGTGTGCAACCCTATCATAAAATGTAGTCTTAACCAATCAAATTATGACACATTATCGATCTCAAATTGATTATATTTATAACCAATTGAAATCAATTGTTCATAATCACATATAGTCGGACTCAATTTGTGATAGTGCATCTCAGCCATTAAAACTTGATTTGATGATAACTTTCAATCTGATGGTCCGATTAGGGCTCATGACCAGCCGATTTGATCGTTACAACATCAAGAGCATTTTGGTGAAATGAGATTAAGGATCTAATGACTAGAATCAAGATACATATTTCCAATGTGAAATTACCCTTTTATCCTCCATGTGAGGTTAAATGCGGGTTGCAAAATGGGGTGTCAATAACGAGGCTGCCTGCAATTGCATTTTGCAAGTTTGTTGCCACAAATGATTATCATCGTTATCAACTCTCAAAATGACTGTTACATCGAGTAGTGAAAAATGCCAAAAAAAAAGGGCTTCCAACTAAGCTTAGTCACTGAGAAACTTCAAAAGTCGACGCCACGTCTCCACTCAAAGACTAAAGAGACAATAAGACTATTAAATATATGTATTATTAGTAACGCGATGTGTTATACCATGTTGTGTATGCTAGAGTGGATGCGGAAGAGGAAGCATAGAATAGGAACACTGAGAACACGAGGGTTACGTGGTTCAGCCTAATGGCCTAAATCCACGGAGGAATCCCTTAAGGGCTACATCTTTATTATGTATAAGAGTGTAGTACAATAACCTATGTTACAGTGAACCCTAACATGAGTATATATAGGCGACTAAACCTTAGACTAATAGATTTCTAATACAAGTAGGAGACTTGACTTGTACACAAAGTAGAATTAGGTTTGGACCTATGTTAATGGGCTAAAATATCTCTAACACCCCCTCTCAAACTCAAGATGGAAGTTTGATGAAATCTTGAGATTTGATAAGGTTGAGAAGATCCGTTAAATGAAGTTTGGCTCTGTGATGGTAGTTTGAGGAAGACAATGGTCTTGTAGTGTTGATGCGACTTCAAAAGGTGGTTTGACTATACTGGAGAGTTTTGACGATAGTAGTAGGAAGCCAAAGAAGATGAACGCAGCGAAGAAACACCGAGGAAGACAAAGATTGCTCTTAATACACCATAAAGATAGAAAACCATGGCCACAGGAAGGTGGCTCTGATACCATGTTAAATATTAGCATTGATATATCATGTTGAATATGCTAGTATAGATGCAGAAGCGAAAGCATAAAGTATAGAACACAGTAACACACGGGAGTTACGTGGTTCAGCCTAATAGAGGAAACCCTAAAGGGTTACATTAATAATATATTAGAGTGTAGTACAAATCCTGTGTTATAATAAACCCTAACATGAGTATATATAGGCGACTAAACCCTAGATTAATAGACTTCTAATACAAGTAGGAGACTTGGCTTGCACACAAAGTAGAATTAGGCTTGGACCTATACTAATGGGCTAAAATATCTCTAACACCCCCTCTCAAACTCAAGATGGAAGTTTGATGAAATCTTGAGATTTGATAAGGTTGAGAAGATCCCTCAAATGAAGTTTGGCTCTGTGACGGTAGTTTGAGGAAGGCAATGGTCTTGCAGTGTTGATGCGACTTCAAAAGGTGGCTTGACTATACCGGAGAGTTTTGACGGTAGTAGTAGGAAGCTAAAGAAGATGAATGTAGCGAAGAAATACCGAGGAAGACAAAGATTGCTCTTAATACATCGTAAAGATTGTTCTTGGACCTATTACATTGGGCTAATACATGTCTAATATATATTTCTAACAAAGGCAAACTTGTTCTTATTGTCATATATAACTTTCTTCAAATCCCAGCGGCCAGTTCTCTTTAACTTCACCAACAGAGACTCATTGTTAGGTACCGAAATTATTATTCTATTCATAAACAAACAAGAAGTAATCGACAAATCAATATTAGTATCATACAATTCTCGAAAAATAATAATAAAAATTATTCGTATCATACGTGGTCCTACATTGATATTCCCTCTTCACCTACATCATTATCCATATCTTCTTCTCTATGTATCCAAAGTCTCGATGAGCTAGCTTTGAACTTCATATCACTCCTTCAAATGCAATAACATATTCATGGCGTTTCGAACGTGGTTATTGGTTTTCTTCCTAGGAGTTGAACTGAGCGCTTTTGTTTTACAATGTGTGGACTCCAAGTATATCAAGTACAATACGACGTCGACTATTGTTCCGGGGAAGCTCAATGTTCACTTAGTACCTCACTCCCACGATGATGTCGGATGGTTGAAGACCATTGATCAATATTACGTTGGCTCCAACAATACCATTCAAGTACCTTCCTTATTTCTCTTCTTCCATTGCTCTGCTTCTTTTAATGCTAAAACCACAGTTTTTTTTTTATTTTTTTATTTTTATACTTTTATGTTATGTTTGGAAATTGATACTTTAATGTCAAGAGCTTTCTAGCTCAATGGCAATCAAGTTCGAATCTCCTTCCGCTACTTGTTATAACAATTGATAAAAAAAAATTGATTCTTTTTAAATATATGTAGTAATAACATTCCTCTGTTCCACTCTTAATGTTACAATTTATGCACTAATTATTATTATTTTTTTCATTCCTGGTTTACATGATCAATGTTGATTTGTGCAGGGAGCGTGTGTTCAAGATGTTCTAGATTCTATAGTTCCGGCTTTGTTGGCTGACAAGAATCGCAAGTTCATCTTTGCTGAACAGGCAATCAATGCATTACTTAGTTTAATGCTTCTTTTAATTGGTTTCTCATACAACAAAAATTGAAGAAAGAAAAAAAAAAGGATATATGGTAATTAAAATTTTCTTCTTAATAGAATTTTTTTGTTCTATGGGACCCCAGGAAAACAAAAACCTGCACGTGAAGCTGCCTAATGTAGCCACTTGGCTTAAATGGTCTGAGTTTTTCACGTGTTGGGAAATCAGACCAGTATATTATATATGATTATATGACTTAAGGAATCAAAAGTTGATTTCTTTCTCTCTTTTATTTTTTAATGTTTTTCAACTCAAGTTCATTTTATTTTATTTTATATTTTCCTTGATTGTGAAATTTATGAGACTGCTTCTTTGTGCGAATATTACAGGCATTTTTCCAACGATGGTGGAGTGAACGGAGCGAGGAGATCCAAAGTATAGTCAAGAAGCTTGTCAGCTCTGGTCAGCTGGAGTTAATGTAATGTGATAAATTAGAATTACCCCTTGTATGCTATATTAGGAAATGGTGAATTTAATTAATATTCTAACACTTCCCTCATGGGATTTTAACTTTTTACTTATACCAGAGGTAGGGTGGACACAAGATTAAACTCATGAACATATGTTTTGATACCACGATAAATTAACGGTTGTTCTAAAAAGAATGAATATAATTGTTAAACCAATATTCTGTACTAATGAATTTATACAATTTTATCTTCTAGAATCAAAGTCTGTTATATAGGGAAATAGGAAAAAAGAAATAGAATTACAGCTGTGTATCCTAGAGATTTTGGAGATTCTTTTTTGTTTTGTGACTACAAAATTTACTTTAGTGTGTGTGTGTTTTTTTTTTCTCACATGGATAGTCAATCCTTCTTTTTTGTGTTGCAGAAATGGAGGTATATCAATGCATGACGAGGCTACTGTACATTACATTGACATGATTGACCAAACAACTCTTGGGCACCAATTTATCAAAGAAGAATTCAATGTAACTCCAAGAATTGGTTGGCAAATTTATCCATTTGGACATTCTGCAGTGCAGGCTTACTTGTTAGGGGTAGAAGTATGGCTTCTCTTGTACTTGCTATACGTGAATGTTTTTAACTGATTTGATAGGTTATAATTTGAACCTTAGACTAGAAGTTGATTGAAAAACAAAAGTCCCTCACTCTCCCACATTCATTTGCAACCAACTTATTGTGGGGAGGCCTTTTTGTTGATACAGCTTGGCTTTGACTCTCTTTTCTTTGCGCGTATTGACTATCAAGACAGAGCTAAAAGGGAAAAATGAGAAAAGTCCTGAGGTTATCTGGCGGGGCTCTAAGAGTCTTGGTTCATCTGCACGCACAAGTGAGTCTTGTCTGTTTTTGTTTTTTTTTTTTTTTGCTTCAAAGTTCAAACTATGTTCTGGAGCTGAATAGAAAGGGACCTTAACTCATTGCGTTTTCAACTTTCTGTAGATTTTTACTGGTGCATTTTCGGAGCCTCCCAGTAATTTCTACTTTGAAGTGAATGATGATTCCCATGATTCACCTATTGTTCAAGTGAGTCCTTAGTCAGGAGTTGCTGACAGGCTGTAGATCATTGTTTCTGTGCTAACTGTATTTATTTTGTGCATTTGACTTGCAGGATGACATCAATTTGTTTGACTATAATGTCCCTCAGCGCATCACCGAGTTTGTTGCTGCAGCAGTATTACAAGTAAGATGGATGGTGCTATATTGTGCCTTGTGCTTTTGGGGGCTGTTTTTACTATACTTGTATTTAATACAAACCTCTTCTACATATTGTCTTTTTATGATATAAAAGAAGTTGCATAACGATGCCATCGGTTTCTAGACATTCTCTAACTTTTTATTATTATTTGCAATAGATACTCATATATGCAACCTAAGTTAACATATCAAATTTAAGGTGTTGGTGTGAGTGTGTTGAAATTTGAATTTGAAGGAAGATCACATTTTGTGAGATTTTGAATTATTTTCCTTTGTGCAAGAAAGAGTTCAAAGCTGTTGTGACTTATAGAAAATACTTCTTTTGAGTTTTTCAGGCTAATATTACTCGCACAAATCATATCATGTGTACCATGGGAACAGATTTCAAGTACCAAAATGCACATGCATGGTTCCGGCAAATGGACAAGTTTCTTCATTATGTCAATCAAGTTAGTCCTCTTCAGGTCTGAGCTTTAACATCCTCATTTGATGTAAAGGCATAAGGAATCATTTTTCCGTCAAGAACCCCATCATATAATAGGCTGACCCCTATCTTCTTAACAATGAATCCAGCCCCAAAATCTATGATAATGTCTACTTTATCACCGCCCTCCAAATTTAACTCACCTTTAGAAACATTGCCCAGCCACAAGTGATCTTCGGGGGAGATTACAACATTAGCTGTTATTTGCCTAGAGGTCTGACTAATATTCTTGGTATGATTGACAACTGAAATGCTAAGAAGATTTTGACATTCTATATTGTCATTGCTTGCACATGGTGAATAAATAGTGCATACCACAAACCCTGCCACATTAAGACCAATAATAGGCACTTCAAAACACACTGAGGACCTTTCATTCTTATACATGAAGCAATCAGGAATATCATCACCAGGGAGGAATATGCTAAACATGTTACCAACTCCACTCATAATGCATTCCTGTTCCATGAAGAGCATGACTTATAAAAAACTATACTTTAAAAAAGAAAAAGAAAAAGAAAGATATTCATTCATAAAAGTGAAGGGGGATTTTTTTTTTGGGGGGGGGGGGGGTATTGAGAGAGAGAGGAAACCTGTAGGATGCTTTGCTTGAAAGAACTTATCATATTGTTGCACCCTTCCATGTGAAGGATTCCAAAGTACTTCAACATTTTATCCAAACCTGGAATCTCAACTAATTTGTAGCAATTAGTAAGGAACAAAGTTTCCATGCTTGAAATCTTCGATACATTTGGCATTCTTTCCAAAGCTGTGCAGTTTCTTGCATGCAGACTATTCAAACTTGTAGGTAAATCTGGTATTGAATGAAGTTCTCTACAATAATCCAAATTGAGCCTACGAAGCTTTGAAAGACCACTGAGGCTTGATGGTAGGGCATGGAACCTATTGCTTTGTAGATCTAAAGATTGAAGAGCACATAAACTCCCAAGACCTTTCGGAATTGTGTCATCTGATAGATTGCAGTCACTGAGACATAATTCTTTTAGCGAGGACAAGCCTTGTACTGAATCCAGCAATATATTAACAGACTTGGGAATTTTACTTGGTGATATCCAAGACCTAAAGTATGAAGACGATTTAGGTTGTGATCTTTTGCACCCACTTAGATAGAAATATTTGAGGTTCTTCAGTCGGTTTATGGTAGATGGAACTGTTCTTATGGCAGTGTTGTCTATCCGAAGAGTAGTCAAGCATTCCATCTCCCCTAAGTCGTCAGCCAAATTGTCAATTTTAGAACAACCAGAAAGAATGAGAGTTTCAAGAGATTTCAACTTATAGAAACTCATTGACAGACTTCTAAGGTTTTTGCAACCTTTCAAATTTACCAAAACAAGATAATGAAGATCTCCAATAGATTGGTGAAGCTCAAACAAACTGGTACAATCTTTGAGTATTAATTTTTCAAGATTGGGGAGTCTTGAAAAGTCAGGGGTTCGGGTTAGACGGTGTGAATGACTGAGATTTAGGACTTCTAACTTTTTGAGCAACTGGTAAAGAGAGAAAATAAGTAAAGCACAATATTAGCACATAGAAGATCAACAATATGGCTTGATGGTTAAGGTTAAATTATACCTTGGGATCTTTCCAAACTTCTCTGAGATTGCTATATCGCAAGTCAATTGCAACTATCTCTCTTGGATAAAAGTTGTTTGGGATAAACTTTAGAGGGAATCCATGCCAACGGAGCCACCGTAACTCTTTGGAAAGATATTCATAATTCCCAATGAGTTGTGTGTAATCAAGTTGGAGTAATCTCAGCCTCTTCATCTTTATAAATGTTTTTGTATTGAAATTCACTTCACTTCTTTTTGTATTGAAATTCACCTCACTTCTTGACAATTTTAAAGCGAGTCCTTCAACTTGTTTCATTCCCTGATTAAAACAAGAACTGTGTAAGAAAGTTGGTTATGTGGAAGTTGAGAGATTTAGAAAAAGAAAAAAAGATATACAAACTTAGCAAAACATGCATGTACCACGAAACCTCGTACTATAGCAAGAAAAATGTCCCATTTTTCTAATCCCTTCATCAACATTTGCACCAAACCAATGTATTCTTATTGGCATCTATCAGACACTTTCTTAATAGAATAATGTAAACCATGCCAATTAGCTCAAAAACAATAGAACGATGTTAGAAAAGTAAACAAGTTTCTATTGATTAGAAATGAAAGGACTCTTGTGGCATATCATTGGTATGAGGTCATGCATTTGTTTCCCTTGTTAACACATGTACATAAACAAAATTCTATTTTACTATTAATCTTTTCCCTAGAGGAAGTTCTTACCTCATGCTTTGTCAGTATGCCAATTACCTCCTCTTGTAGCCATAACCTACTACGTTCACCAGGTTCCTTGGGGCAATTTTCACGAACAATTTCTCTTCCCATGTCTCAAAGCAAATCATGCATCATAAGCTTGTTTCTCTCATCAACTGTAAGAAGACACCGTCGAATGAGGACACTGATTCCAATTTTGGCAAAAAAACCACAGCCATCCAATATTTGTACAACATAGTTTTTGTCCATTCCGATAAAGAAACAGGATATATCAAGGAATGTATCCTTCTCTGTATCATCGCTTAGTGCATCAAAGCTTATTCTAAGTTTTTTTTGAACTTGATCATTGGGAATCCTTTTTAATTTCTCCAATGCAGAGTTCCATTCTTCCCTACTTCTATCGAACAAAAAAGAACCCAAAACTTCAAGAGCCAGTGGCAATCCTCCTGAATAAGCAACTACACTTTTTGATATGTCTATATAATCTTCAGCTGGATATATGTTTCTGAAGGCATGCCAACTTAAGAGCTCAAGAGATTCATTGTCACTCATTTGTTTAGCTGTATACACTCCATCCACTTTAAGATTCTTTAGCAATTGCTCATCTCTAGTTGTTATAATAATTCTACTTCCCAAACCAAACCAATCACAACTTCCAGCTATGGCATTCAGTTGCTCCAACTGGTCTACATCATCGACTATAACAAGTACCCTTTTATAATGAAGTCTTTCTTGTATCATAATGATTCCGCTATCAACACTACTAACCTCTATCTTGCTTGTCCTCAAGGTTTTAGAAAGAAGTTGCTTTTGTAGATGAACCAGACCATGTTGCTTGGAAGTTTCCCTAACATTTTGAAGAAAGCTTCTACCTTCAAAATGATGATAAAATTGGTTATAAATGGCTTTAGCAATGGTTGTTTTTCCCGTTCCGCCCATTCCCAAAATTCCTACCATGCGAACATCATTATCTCCAACACATAATAGTGAATTCATGTCTTTCATGCGAGCCTCTACTCCAACTGGGTAGAGTACTACAAATAAGTAGTTGTTGTCCAGTCGTGATGAAATTTCTTGAATGATAGACCGAATAATCTTGGCTTCATGCCTGGAAATTATTTTGAGCAATTAGGAATAATAGTGAGTAATTAGGATTAATAGTGATAATTAATTAATCCCCAACCTAGCACAAGTGCCTATTCTTAACGTTGTTGAGTTGCAGATTTTCTTCTAAAAAACAAAAAGAGTCATGGATTTTCTTTATCATAGCTTATTCTTCTCTGGTAATACTTGAAGGTGCACTGACTATGTGGTTGCTAAACCGTACGTGAGTTGCAGAATATCTATCAAAATCTTTAATGATTTGTTTCCTCAAAGAAAAATTAAAAATAAAAATCTTTAGTGATTTACTGACAATTCCTAAGTTTGGAACTTGTAGGCATTGGTTTTTCGTATCTCCTTAGAAGTTTAGAGAGAGTCAGAGAGAGATATTTAACATTGTAAGAACTTCAAGCCTTATTATTGTCTTGTCATACAATAGGGATTGGAATTTGAATTACAAAAAATTCTATTCACTAAACAAATTTTGGATAGTTTAATCTTATCATAATCTTTACAATTTGATAATCTTTATTGAATAACCAATACTTAAATAAGAATAAGTTCATGACCATGCTAAAGAAAATCTCCAACTCAACAACATTAGGAATAGGCACTTATGCAAGGTCAGGGATAAATTAATTAAGAAAGAGAAAGAGAGTATCAAAGGAAATAATATAAGGTTTGTGGCTGTACATTAATCATAATATATATTTTATCAAATTAATTAGGTTAGAGTAATAAGTTTTAATGATGATTTGTGTTTTTCTATCCATTAGATCTTTGGGGGCATTGCCCCTGACCCTTCAATATTTAATTGATTTTACAAAATATCTATAAACAAATTAAAAGAAAAATGAAGATAAATAGGACAAAAGAGTAATTAACCTTAGTACTTATAAATTATAATAACTAGTCGCATACCCGCACATTGTGCGTGATAATTTTTTTTGGATGATCTCATTAAATATTTTATTAATACTATAATTTTAGTTATTAACTATTGGTTTTTCATTAGTTTTTAAGTTAATATAAACCTTAAATATTCCTTTTTCTTTTAACCTGTATGCACACACACACACACACACACACACATACACATATAGAATCTTTACACATATCTTTAAGAAAACTCTATATATTTCATTTCTTTGGATGCGTAAAATTATAGACCATTACTCCATAATGATAGTGGCTAATTAATTTTATATATTTTTTTTAGTGATCACATTTGCAACGCTTCTTACCATTATCGTATATTTACTAACTGATGATTTGCATAACAAAGATATTAAATCAGAGTTAGCATTGTTCATTAGATTTTCAAAAGTAATAGTGTATAAAAATTATATATATATATATATATATATATTATAAATAAGGTTAAATGAAAGGTCAAAAAAGAAATTTTAAAATTTTCTAACTTTATTTCTTATGTAATTTCTACTACTACAAAAGAACTTTTTTTTTTTTTTTTTTGTTTTGTTTTGATTAATATGGTTCCCATAGTTAAAGTTTGATTAGTTTTAAATTTAAATTTAGCACCATGATTTTATTTAATTATTGATTTAATTTTTTAAGTGAATTTAACGGTTTATTTTACTAAACTGTAAAGTTTTTAATGTTCTCCACACGATAATCTCTATTTTATTTTTTACTTATCCTTACAACCTCTTTGTTTTTCAATCAACGATTACTAATTGACGCTTGATTTTTTTTTTCTTTATCAACTCTTTATTACTTTGTATTGTTTTTTTTTTTTTTTTTACCATCTCTCTCGCTCTCTCTCTCTCTCTCTCCCCATTGGCAACCTATCGTTATCCAAAATTTGATGATGATTCTGTGACATTAAGGGTCCGTTTGGATACTACTTATTTTGCTGAAAATTGAAAACACTGTAGCAAAATAATTTTTAAATGTGTGAATAATGTCGTGGGACCCATTTTTAATGAAAAAATTGCTGAAAAGTGAAGTTTGTGGGTCCCGTGAACAGTGCACGAGTGCACTGTACACGGGAGAAAGGTCAACATATGCGGCTAAAAAAGAAAGAAAGAGGAAAATGCTGAAAGTTGCAAACGCAGACGCGCAAATGCGCTATCCAAACCAGGCTTAAATATGCATTATTAGTTTTTTATTTTTTAATTTAGTGTTTCTAACTTGATTTGTTTTGTATTTCATTTTTCCTTTGATGTATTGGGTGTGAGAATGAGTGTTTCCCTAGCATTACTTCATTTAAGAAGAACAATTTTATTTATTTAATTTAGGCAAAATATTATATTTAAAATTTAAAAGGAGAGGAAATATAAATAATTTAATGATATATATGAGAGATGTGGCTGAATTTGAATGTTGAATAAAATTATATGAGAAAAAAAAGTAAAAATAAAATATATAATAGTAAACACTAACTTATCCAAATCATTCTATGTAATATAATAATAGTATATTCTTATATACTATCTTTAATTCTTTATAATGCAATATGATAACATTTAACAATCAAATTGATAAAAAAAAAAAAAAAAAAAAAAAACCTTAAAACACAAAACTAAATTTCATCAACCAAAATAGAATTCTAAAGACCGCAACACTTTATCAAGCTAAAATAGAGATGCAAGAAAAATAAAAATAAAATCCACTAAAAAATTGAGGGAGAAAGAGTGGGAAATAACCCATTTTTTGTGAGATAAAATTATGTAAAGAATAGAAGAGTGAATGATAAATTTATACTAAGAGAATGTTAATAAAAGGAAACAAAATAAAGAAAGATAAAAGGAAAGAGGAAGAGTGATATCAAGAGGTAAAATGTTTAGAGAGATGAAAAGGTAAAAGGAATGAGAAAGGTTGAAGAAAATGTAAATGTTAAAAAAATGAGTACAATTTAATGAGCACAATTTTCTTTTATTTGAATTCAAGTAAAATATTACATTTTTTTTATTTTTTAAAACAAAAAGAGAGAAAATATCAATAATTTAATGATAAGGAGGATGTGTTTGAATTTGAATATTGAATAAAATAAGATAAGAAGAAAAAAAATAAGAAAAATTAAAAGATATAACAATAAACACTAAATTATCCAAATTATGCTATGTAATGAAATACTATTATATTTTTATCTACTATCTTTAATTTTTTATAACGCAATTGGATAAAATTTAACGATCAAAATGAAAAAATAATAATAATAATACCTTAAAACGCAAAACTAAATCATATCAACTTAAATTAGAGTTTTAAAAAATACAAAAAATTATCAAACTAAAGTGGAGATGCAATAAAAATAAAAATCCACCAAAACATTGAGAGAGAGAGAGAGAACCTTTTTTATGAGAGATAACTATGTAAAGAATGGAAGAAAGAATGACAAATTTATAGTAAGAGGGAGTGAATAAGAAGAGACAAATAAAAGAAGATGAAGGGGGAAATGAATAGTTATATTAAAATAGAGAGTAGTGGGAAGATAAAATTGTAAGGGAATAAGAAAGATTGAAGAAAGTATAAATATTAAAAAAAAAGTAAATGTAAAAAAAAATTATAAAAAAATTAGAAATAAAAAGGGAATATATATATATATATATATGTTAAAACCAACAATGATGAAAATGTAAAGTTAATAATTTATATATATATATATATATATATATTTTTTTTTTTGTTGTAAAAAAAAGAATAATAATTATGTGACAAATGATGTAGCAATGAAGTGACGTAACAGAAGTTCAGTAACAATAAATACTACGTTTCAACTTTGAATAATATAGAGATATAGATTATTATTATGTTTACCATCACCTATTTAAATTAACTTTTGTTTTGTATGTTCATGAGAACACGCATTTTGATGAATCGTTACTAAATTAGGGAGTTCCTCTCAAAAAAAGAAAAGAAAAAAAAGGTAGGGAGTTGGGTTAATAATATTAGACATTTACCCGTCTGCAGTGTTTTCCAGAGAGAACCCGGACAAATTAGCAGCTTCAGTGAGAGCTGCCCTCCACCTATTTACCTTGTTTTTATCCAAGTAGCGCTTTTCATGTTCCATAAACGCTTGTTCAAAAGTACCACTCTGCCTGCGCACATTGTTGGGATAAACATCATAGAATACAGGCAGAACCAACTGATTCGACGTTGCACGGCACTCCAAGATCTCCACGAGCTCATTCAAACACCACCTGGAAGACGCGTAGTTTTTGGAAAAGACGATGACGGATATTCTGGACCCTCGTATTGCTTGTAAAAGCTCGGAAGAAAGTTTTCCTCCTTTTCGGATCTCTTCGTCGTCTCTGAAGGTGTGGATTCCAGCCTCTGTCAAAGCGTAGTAGAGGTGATCGGTGAAGTTCTTGCGAGTGTCGTCGCCTCTGAAACTCAGGAAGACATCGTACTCATAGTCGTCGGGGGGTTGGTCGGAAGAAGAAGATGAAAATGAGAATGAAGAGAAAGGTTTGGAGATCTTCATAGGTGAAATATAAAGAATGATATTCCGAATAAGCTCAGCTTTATGCCTGGAAAATATTTTGAGCAGTTAGGAATAATAGTAAGTAATCTATATATATATATATATATAAAACCGAAGCCTTTGCTAGCACCACAATTTTCCACGTCAGCACAATATTTAAAAAATAATAAATAAATAAAAATTATAACTCCTCAAAACCCTAGCAACCTTACCCCTCTCTCAAGTTAAGAAATATAAAATCACGGTTTCTGCAAACTCTCTCTTTCTCCAAACGTAGGAAGCCCTAAAGCATTCAAGATCTACAAAACCCTAGCAACCTTACCCCTCTCTCAAGTTAAGAAATATAAAGCCACGGTTTCTGCAAACTCTCTCTCTCCAGACAAATTCTTTTAAATTATCTATAATATTTTGTTTTCTGAAAATTTTATCTCTTTGATTTTAGTATATTGTGTTTCTTAAACTATAGAGAGATTTTCTTTGGTTTCTGCAAACTCTCTCTCTCTCCAGATGTAGGAAGCTCTAAACGTACGGTATAGCATTCAAGATCTACAACTCACGGTATAGATTTTAGCTTATAAAGTTCAGCTTTTGTAAGGTTAGTTTGTTTATATATTTAGTCCTTATGATTAGGTTTAGGTTTAGGTTTTAAGAGATTTATATATTACTACTATGTGGCTGAATTTTCCGTGACATCAGTTTTATGTTTTTTTTTTTTTTTTTAATTTGTTTTATGTAAGGTTAGTTTGTTTACATCAGTTCTTTATCTCAAAGATAAGACTTTTATTTCTACCGCAAGAACTATTTAGGTATGTATCCCTTGCAAGCATACATGAACTTAAATTGTCTTTTAATATATGCATGCTTTATTATTTTCTAATAGTTTTCCCGTGCATCGCACGGGTTAGCGACTAGTTAGGATTAATAGTGATAATTAATTTATCCCCAACCTAGCACAAGTGCCTATTCCTATATATTTTCTCAAATTAATTGGGTTAATAATATTAGACATTTACCCGTCTGCAGTGCTTTCCAGATTCAACCCGGAAATATTAGCAATTTCAGTGAGAGCTCTCCTCCACCAGAATACCCTTTCTTCATTCAACCAGTGACGGTCTTCATGTTCCACAAACGCTTGTTCAAGAATACCACTCTGGTTGCGCACATCGGAGGGACTAACATCATAGAATATAGGGACAACCGTCTGATTTGACCTTCTACGGCACTCCAAGATCTTCACGAGCTCATCCAAACAAATCAATGAAGACGCGTAGTTTTTGGACAAGACGATGAGGGATATTCTGGACCCTTCTATTGCTTTTAAAAACTCGGAAGAACGATATTCCCCTTTTCGGATCTCTTCGTCTCTGAAGGTGTGGATTCCAGCGTCTTTCAAAGCGCGGTACAGGTGATCGGTGAAGTTCTTGCCAGTGTCTTTGCCTCTGAAACTCAGGAAGACATCGTACTCATAGTCGTCGGGGGTTTGGTAGGAAGAAGAAGAAGAAGAAGAAGAAGAAGAGAAGGGTTTGGAAAGAGTTGTAGTGGCAGCCATGGCGATTTGGCAATTGGGGAAGGAAGAAGATTCGCTAAAACCTAGCAGTAGGAGAAGCACAGATCCAAGGAGACTTTTTATTATGGGGGTTGCCAGTCAAGTCAACTACCAAGAATTTAAAATTTAAACCCACTTTTACTCCGTCCAATAAAAAAATTTAGCCACGTTAAAATATTCTTCACCCATGAAACTTTGTTCTCTCATTTGATGGGTTCTCTAGTTATATGTTAATCTTATACTATATGATAAAGAAAATGAATAATTGCAGATAAGTCACCTGTGGTTTGGCCGGTTTTAATTAAGCCTACTCGTAGTTTAAAAAGTGTCGCTTAATCCATCTGAGGAGGTGTCCTACGTTAGACATTCGTAATCCGCCTCACCATTTTCCGTAAGAAAAATAAAGGTAAAAATGTCTTTTCAATAATATTTTATGTCTCTCTTATCCATCTACTCTTTTGAATCCAAAGCTTCAAGAAAAAAAAAGAAAAAAAAAACCATTTATACAAAAAATCTCAAGATCAAAATTTCACAAATTCATCCATTAATATGAATAATCCCCTAGCACAAGTTAGTTTTGACTTTTTGTACTTCTGGGTTTCCATTTTTGAATTCAAATGTATGTAAAAAGGGCAAAGATAAAGAAACTTCTACAAATGATGCTGCTGAAACTGTGAAAAACTTTTGCAAATGTATGAATAATTTTCAATTACTTATTCTTTTTGCTTAATAAATTTATGAAAATATGTTCTATAAGTTGAGATGCATGAGTTTTAGAATGTAAAGCATGCTCTTATAAATATTCTTCATGTAATTGGCACTTCTAATTGTAAAGATTTATTTGTTTTCATTTCATTTATTTGTTGCAAATGGATGCTGCTGCTATTGAAGGATGAGCTTGCAAGGAGGGTTGAGCTTTTTCCAGGATATATCTTTTAAACACTGGCTTGAAGGAGATAGTAGAAGTACCTCACCAAAGGTATTTTCAACCTGTATAATTTCCAAATTATAGGAAAAAGTTAAATTTCCTCAATTCCTGCAGAGTTTAAGATACATTCAGTCCCCTTCTATTTGACTCAAGTTTGTGTGTAGTGCTCCAGTTATGATGTAGGAAGAGGCTCCTCAAGTTCTGCCTAGTTTGAGCTAAATAATTGAAGGATGCTTCTCAGGTTAGAAAGGTCTGAATGTCTTTTACGTAAAGGGAAGGGAAACCAAAAAAGAAAAAAGAAAAAAAAGGAGAAAACAATTTGTTTCCTATCCCCTCTTTAATGTGGAAAGTGAAGCTTGCATGGCGTCATTCAAATAACAAGTATTTTGAAGGGAAACAGTGTTGTTAATGTAGTGAATGTAGTCTGCTAATCCCTTTTGATGTCCCTGTTAAGTGTTAATCAAGCATCCATCATGAAACTCCCTCTACTTCATCGTCTAGACACTAAACTTTATTGTTCAGTTATGCATTAAAAGTGTAAAACTGTTGTTCTTTGTTTATTCAGATTAGCATCTAGTATATATCGAGAACCCTTTCTGCTTGACTATTTTGCTCCACCAGGAAAGAAAATGATGCATGAGAACCCTTTTAGTAGCAAGTGATGACATGAGATAGCATTGTGCAAGATTTGGGAACTTCTTTTTTTTCAAGCCTACAGTTTTTGAGTGGGGTAAACTTCTACAATGACAAGTCTGATTGACCTGAGACAGGTGCAAGCAATGTGCATTAGGAATGTTGTAGATAAAGACAGGATGGGAGAAAAAACTCTAGTAGAAAGTTGTGCAAATGTATAGATTTCTGGAAAATTTAAGTTTACAACGTATAAGTGGTATAATTTTATATCATTTACTTGTTATTAATTCTATAATTTTGTATATTGTTGTATTTTATAACATATCATTCTTCTTGGAGGTAGTGGATGATGTAATAATCTAATGGTTCCTAGGGGCCTTTTGGTTCATGAAATTTGGAGAATATTCCTAAGAATTTCATGTGATTATCTTAGATTACCGTCTTCAGTTAAAATTTTTAGTGTGAATAATTTTTGGGCATTTGATGCATGTGAGCACCACATTAGCACATAACATGAGAAACTAATCACCCCCATCAGAACAGGTGGTTTCCTTATTCCCAAACCTGTTGGAATCTACTGAAAAACATAAAAATTCCATTGTAGCTCACACCAGTCAGCTTCTTCTTCAAGTTTCTGAGCAGACAAAGCAGTGCAGCATTACTGTTGGTGTGATGTGTTGCTATTGCGTGTGCTGCCACTATTTTCTCAGTTTCTCATTCTTTGCATCTGATACCCTCTCTCTCTCTCTCTCTCTCAATGTTAGTTATGGCTTTTGTTCTGATATTATGTCATTATTTATCTGTTATTTGCTTCGATTTCCAGGCTTGCTCAACAAGGACTGAAGTTCACCATCACCGTGTACTGCTTCTGCTAGGTGGAAATGGTACAGCTTCTTAGATCCATCATTGAAAGATGCTGATGACATTGCTCTCTTTGCCTAATACCATGATCTTCATAAGTTCATGAATTTCATTATGGCACTTCGGACTGATTTTGAGCCAACACGGGCCTTATGCTGCCTTTTCTGTTCTCTCAAGTAGCAATTCCAAATTCATTGATTTTGCTTGTTGCAACTATATGACCTCTGGCTCTAATGCCTCACTATTTTCCCACAAAACATTCTCAAAACTTCTAGTCTTGTCATTTATATTATTGATGGTTTAGTCACATAGGGTCTATTGCTTCCTCTAGCTTGTCTATTTGTGAAATTGATTCACCAGATTCTGTCCATTACTAATCTTTTTTTCTTTTTCTTTTTTTTTTTTTCTTTTTTTTTTTTTTTTTTGAGAAAAATCCATTACTAATCTATATCTATAGATAGATGTAGATTGTCACGCGCAACATGCTATTCCGCGACTAGTTATCACTAATACATTGCTCTTTCCACTCCTTATGAGCATCACACTTATCATGAGGCTAGTGTTGAACTTCCTTGGTGGCAAGCTGTACCGTGTGATGAATTTGATGCCTTCATAATACTACACTTGGGACATGTTGTTCCTCTCTCTCTCTCTCTCTCTCAAACTTTTAACACTAGAGATTTAAAAAAAAAAAATGCATTTCCAAGTTTTACCATGAAAAAGGAAAATGGCTAAAAATATCTCTTAGTTATTAGCAAAAGGAACGTCATGGACATCTTGTTACAAATTCAAGGAGAAAAATAGACATGGTGTTGCAAATAGCTCACGCATGTATAGATGACAAATGATTAGCAAAAAAATGTTTATCTTCGATTGAGATAAAGAGGGCCTAATAAAAATACTTTGAACGTGACTTTGATACCAAAAAAAATCATGAAACGCAATTGACTTGAAAGTCCATTATGTGTTCTTCTTTTTCTTGTGCTTTTTACCTACTACAAATGACAAAAAGTTTAAATTTCAGCTTTCTATCTTCATTCCTCAGCTACACCCATCTCGGTATTATCTTCACACTTCAATATTTTAGGTTTTGGTTCATCTTTGAGCCAACCATGACTTGGTCCTGCCTCCTCATCATGAAGTCCTCCCTCAAACTGCATCGGCCAGGCCTGATCTTTAACATCCTCATTGTCACTTACAACAATGGTATCCTCATTTGATGTAGAGGCATAGTGAAACATTGTTCCATCAAGAACCCCATCATATATTAGGCTGACCCCTATCTTCTTAACAATGAATCTAGCCCCAAAATCTACAATAACCTCTAATTCATCACCATCCTCCAAATTGAATTTACGTTTAGAAATGTTGCTCTGCCACATGTGATCTTCAGGGGAGATTTTTACATCAATTGTTGCTATCCTAGAGGTTTGGATAATATTCTTGGTATAATTGATAACTGAAATGCTCGGAAAATCTGGGGATTCTATCATGTCATTGTTAGGACATGATGAATAAACAATGCATACCACAAACCCATCCAAATTACAATCAATAATACTAGGCACTTCAAAACATACCGAGGGCCCTTCATCCTGATACGTGAACCAATCAGGAATATGCCAAACATGTTACCAAATCCATTTATAGCCAATTCCTGTTCCATGAGGAGCTTGAATTATATAAGCTATACATGAAGAAAAGATGTTCATTCATATAAAAAAAAATGGTATCAAAAGAGAGAGAGAGAGAGAGAGAGAGGGAGGAAACTTGTAGGATGCTTTGCTTGAAAGTACTTGTTATATTGTTGCACCCTTCCATGCGAAAGACAGCAAAGGACTTCAACATCTTATCCAAACCTGGAACATCAACTAATTTGTGGCAATTAGTAACGAATAAATTATGCAAGCTTGAGATATTCGATAGATTTGGCATTCTTTCCAAAGCTATGCAATTTGTTGCATACAGACTATTCAAACTTGTTGGTAAATCTGGAATTGATTGAAGTTCTGTGCAACCATCCAAATGGAGTGTTTGAAGCTTTGAAAGACCACCAAGGCTTGATGGTAGGGCATGGAAATTATTGCTTTTTAGATCTAAAGTTTGAAGAGAACATAGACTCCCAAGGTCTTTAGGAATTGTGTCATCTGATAAATTGCAGTCACTGAGATATAATTCTTTTAGTGAGTACAAGCCTTGTAGTGAGGCAGGCAATAGATTGACTGACATGGGACTTTTCCTTGGTGATATCCAAGACCAAAATTGTGAAGACAATGACTTAGATGATGATCCTTTACACCCAAGTAGAGATAAATATTTGAGGTTCTCAAGTCTCACTATGGTAACTGGGACTTGTCTTATAGCAGTGTTGTCTGCAAGTAGAGTAGTCAAGGATTCCATATTCCCCAAGCTGTCCACCAAATTGTCAATTTTAGAGAGGTAAACTTATAGAAACTCATTGGCAGACTTTTAAGGCTTTTGCAACCTTTCAAATTTACCAAAACAAGATAATGAAGATCTCCAATGGATTCATGAACCTCAAACAAGCTGGTGCAATCTTTGAGTATTAATTTTTCTAGATTAGGAAGTCTTGAAAAGTCAGGGGTCTGGGTTAGATAATGGGAATGACTGAGATTTAGGACTTTCAAATTCTTGAGAAACTGCTAAACAAATGCAAAAAGAAAGAAAGCACAACATTAGCACCTAGAACATTGATAGTTATGGATTGATGGTTAAAGTTACATTATACCTTGGGATCTTTCCAAACTTCTCTGAGATAGCTATATCACAAGTCAATTGCAACTAGCTGTCTTGGATAAAAATTGTTTGGCATGAACTTTAGAATAAATCCATGCCAACAGAGCCACCTTAACTCTTTGGAAAGATATTTATAGTCTCCAGTGAGCAGTACGTGATCAAGTTGGAGTAATCTCAGCCTCTTCATCTCCATAAATGCTTTTGTACTGAAATTCACCTGACTAAATCTTGGAAATTTTAAACTGATTCCTTCAATGGCTATTGTTCCCTGTTTGAAACAAGAACTGTGTAAGCAAATTGGTTATATGGAAGTTGAGAGATTTTTATTTTAAGAAAATTAAAAAAAGAAGTATAATAAACACAAACTTGCGCATAAACATGATTGTACCACACAACCTCATACTATAACAAGGTAAATGTCCCATTTTTCTAATCCCCACATCATTTGAACCTGCCAATGCATTCTTATTGATTATTGCATCTATCAGATCCTTGCTTAATGGTATAAGGTAACCATGCCAATAAGTACAAAAACAATAGAATGATGTTAGAAAAGTAAACAAGTTTGAGTGTCACAATTGATTAGAATTTAGAAATGAAAGCGATTACACTGTCGTGGAATATGATTGGTATGAGGTAGCATGCATTTGTTTCACTTGTAACGCATGTATATAAATAAAGTTCTGTTTTACTTTAATCTGTTCCCTAAAGGAATTTCTTACCTCTTGATTTGTCAAAATGTCAAATACATCCTCATGTAGCCATACTATACTACATTTCCCAGGTTCCTTGGGGTGATTTTCTTGAACAATTTCTCTTCCCATGTCTCGAAGCAAATCATGCATCATAATCCTGTTTCTTTCACTTAACTGTAAGAAGACACCGCTGAATGAGGACACCAATTCCAATCACTGCAAAAAAACCACAGCCATACAATATTTGTACAACATAGTTTTTGTCCATTCCAATAAAGAAATAGGATATATCAAGGAATATATCCTTCACAGTACTATCGCCTAGCGCATCAAAGCTTATTCTAAGTTTTTCTTGAACTTTATCTTGGGGAATGCTTTCTAATTTCTCCAATGCACTCTTCCATTTAGGCATGCTC